>NW_028123696.1:0-552712 GCF_965194805.1 Balaenoptera borealis
GCAAACAAAATGTCCATCAACAGATAAATGGACACAGAAGAAGTGGTACACATACCGAATGGAAGAGTAGCCTCGGGAAAAAAATGAACAATGCCGTTTTCAGGACTACACATGAGCCTAGAAATAATCATATTAGCTTAAGTAAGTCAAGAGGGAATGATAAATATCCTATGATATCTTGTATACATGTTAGCCTAAGGTTGCTACCAATAAACATATTTTCACAGAAAAAGACACTCACAGACTTATAAAACAAACTAATGGTTAGCCAAAATGAAAGGTGGGAGGATGGATAAATTAGGACTATGGGGCTAACATAGATATACTAATGTATGTTAAATGTATATAAACATATAACATATAAACCATATGAATTATATACTCACCAATACATATAAAATATATAAAGACAAAACACCTACCAAATACCAAGGGAGGTCTACTCAACTTTCTGTAATAACATACAAGGTAACAGGATCCGAAGATGACCAGACATATGTATGAATCATTGAGCAGATTCTGTACAGCCAGAAAACCACAACACTCTAATCAAATTTACTCCGATAAGAAATAGAAATTAAATTTAAAAAACAAACATAAGTAAGGTGACATAAACTTCTGGGGGCTTGTCCCAGCACATTCCACTCTAATTTACAACCTTGGAACACTACTTTCAGGAAGACTCTTTTGCACTAGTAACAAGCGTTGAGAACGTAATAATGCTGCCGCCTTGTGGTTGTTTCCCATAACAGCAGCTTTAAACCAAGTGCTAATGGTTGCTTAATAGTCACAAGGACTGCAGGGCTGTAAATGACACCTGCCCTCAACAAATGCCCTGGGGTAGGGAATAGGCAAGAAAATTCTACACATTACAACTTTTTCAAGAAGTCAATACGAAGAGGGAAGTTGTAGTCACTCTTTAAAAAAGAAGGAAAAGAAAAAAGAGGACATGCCTAAAGTTCAGTATAAGGAATTATTAGCCACATGCAAATCCAACGTGAAAACGTTTCAGCTCACACCAGTCAAATGACCATCAGCAAAAAGTCTACAAACTATAAATGCTAAGGGCTTTTAGAGAACTCTGTAATTTCTAGATGCTGGTGGAATGTAAAGTGGTAACAGCACTAACGAAAACTGAACGGAGCTGCTTTAAAACGTAAAAATTGAGCTACCATATGATGCGGCAGGGCACCTTTTGGGCCTATAACCTAAGACCACAAGAATCGGAAAGACAGAGGCAGGCAAATGTGCACTGCAGCAATACTGAAATAGCCAAGACATGGAAACACAAAAAAGGTCCATAATCAGATGAATGGACAAAGAAGAAGTGGTAATATGGACAGAATGGAATATCCGTCACGGAAAAAAATAAAAGAATGGCATATGCAGCACCACAGAGGAGCCTAGAGATAATCACACAACGTGAAGTAAGTCAGAATGAGAAAGACAAATGCCCTATGATGTCCCTTATGTTATCTGAAAATTCATAAAAATGAACATATTTCCATAGAGAAAGGCAATCTCAGATTGAGAAGACAAACTTATGGTTAAGCCAAAGAAAACGTGTGAGGAATGGATAAATTAGGATATTGGGGTTAACACACATATACTAATACATATAAAATATATAATCCCCAAAGACCTATGGAATACCAAGAGTGGTCTACTCAACACTCTGTAACAACCTACATGGAAAAGGACCCAAAGATCAATAAATATAGGTATATGTGTAAATGAACAAGATTCTGTACTCCTACAAAAAAAAATTTTTTTTCAATCAAATTTGCTCTGATAAAAACTACAACTTAAAGAGACAGACAAGAATTACGGAGGTTAAACTTATGGGGGTTTGTCCTGGCACATTCCACTCTAATCTGCAACCTAAAACCACAACTTGCAGCGAAGTTCTGTTTCCCTAGCAAGCAGAGTTGGCAACGTAGAAATCCTGCCACCCAAAAGCCGTTTCCTCAAACAGCAGCTTTAAATCTACTGCTAATGGTCACTAATATTCACAAGGACTGCAGGGCTGTAAATGACTCATGCCCTCAAAAAATGTCCTGGGGAAGGGAATGGCCAAAAAAATCCAAACGCAGCAAATTTTTCAAGAAGGCAGTTAGAAGTTGTACGTTTCGCTCAATCTTAAAAAAAAAGTGAAAAGGACACTGATAAACGCAAAACATCAGGAAATATGAGACGCATGCAAATCCAATCTACACAAAGGTATCACCTCACACCAGTCAGAATGACCATCAGCAAAAAGTCTACAAACAATAGATGTTGAAGAAGTTGTGGAGAATAGCGTAACCTCTCGGTCTAAGTGGGATGTAAACTGGTAACGGCCAATAATAGGAACAGAATGGCAGCGCATTTAAAGGTAAAAATTGAGTCACCATATGATCCGGAAGTCCCACTATTGGGCCTTTCACCTGTGAAAGTCAGAATCAAAAAGACACGGGATGGGGCTTCCCTGGTGGTGCAGTGGTTGAGAGTCTGCCTGCCAAGGCAGGGGCCACGGGTTCGATCCCTGGTCTGGGAGGATCCCGCATGCCGCGGAGCAATTGGGCCCGTGAGCCAAAGCTGCTGAGCCTGCGCATCTGGAGCCTGTGCTCCGCAGCGGGAGAGGCCGCGATGGTGGGAGGCCCGCGCACCGTGATGAGGAGTGGCCCCCACTTGCCGCAACTGGAGAAAGCCCTCGCACAGAAACAAGGAACCAGCACAGCCAAAAATAAATAAATAAATTCATTAATTAATTTAAAAAAAAATCTTAAAAAAAAAAAGACACGGGATGGAAAATCGTGTATTGCAGCAGTATTTACAATAGCCAAGACATGGAAGCAAACAAAATGTCCATCAACAGATAAATGGACACAGAAGAAGTGGTACACATACCGAATGGAAGAGTAGCCTCGGGAAAAAAATGAACAATGCCGTTTTCAGGACTACACATGAGCCTAGAAATAATCATATTAGCTTAAGTAAGTCAAGAGGGAATGATAAATATCCTATGATATCTTGTATACATGTTAGCCTAAGGTTGCTACCAATAAACATATTTTCACAGAAAAAGACACTCACAGACTTATAAAACAAACTAATGGTTAGCCAAAATGAAAGGTGGGAGGATGGATAAATTAGGACTATGGGGCTAACATAGATATACTAATGTATGTTAAATGTATATAAACATATAACATATAAACCATATGAATTATATACTCACCAATACATATAAAATATATAAAGACAAAACACCTACCAAATACCAAGGGAGGTCTACTCAACTTTCTGTAATAACATACAAGGTAACAGGATCCGAAGATGACCAGACATATGTATGAATCATTGAGCAGATTCTGTACAGCCAGAAAACCACAACACTCTAATCAAATTTACTCCGATAAGAAATAGAAATTAAATTTAAAAAACAAACATAAGTAAGGTGACATAAACTTCTGGGGGCTTGTCCCAGCACATTCCACTCTAATTTACAACCTTGGAACACTACTTTCAGGAAGACTCTTTTGCACTAGTAACAAGCGTTGAGAACGTAATAATGCTGCCGCCTTGTGGTTGTTTCCCATAACAGCAGCTTTAAACCAAGTGCTAATGGTTGCTTAATAGTCACAAGGACTGCAGGGCTGTAAATGACACCTGCCCTCAACAAATGCCCTGGGGTAGGGAATAGGCAAGAAAATTCTACACATTACAACTTTTTCAAGAAGTCAATACGAAGAGGGAAGTTGTAGTCACTCTTTAAAAAAGAAGGAAAAGAAAAAAGAGGACATGCCTAAAGTTCAGTATAAGGAATTATTAGCCACATGCAAATCCAACGTGAAAACGTTTCAGCTCACACCAGTCAAATGACCATCAGCAAAAAGTCTACAAACTATAAATGCTAAGGGCTTTTAGAGAACTCTGTAATTTCTAGATGCTGGTGGAATGTAAAGTGGTAACAGCACTAACGAAAACTGAACGGAGCTGCTTTAAAACGTAAAAATTGAGCTACCATATGATGCGGCAGGGCACCTTTTGGGCCTATAACCTAAGACCACAAGAATCGGAAAGACAGAGGCAGGCAAATGTGCACTGCAGCAATACTGAAATAGCCAAGACATGGAAACACAAAAAAGGTCCATAATCAGATGAATGGACAAAGAAGAAGTGGTAATATGGACAGAATGGAATATCCGTCACGGAAAAAAATAAAAGAATGGCATATGCAGCACCACAGAGGAGCCTAGAGATAATCACACAACGTGAAGTAAGTCAGAATGAGAAAGACAAATGCCCTATGATGTCCCTTATGTTATCTGAAAATTCATAAAAATGAACATATTTCCATAGAGAAAGGCAATCTCAGATTGAGAAGACAAACTTATGGTTAAGCCAAAGAAAACGTGTGAGGAATGGATAAATTAGGATATTGGGGTTAACACACATATACTAATACATATAAAATATATAATCCCCAAAGACCTATGGAATACCAAGAGTGGTCTACTCAACACTCTGTAACAACCTACATGGAAAAGGACCCAAAGATCAATAAATATAGGTATATGTGTAAATGAACAAGATTCTGTACTCCTACAAAAAAAAATTTTTTTTCAATCAAATTTGCTCTGATAAAAACTACAACTTAAAGAGACAGACAAGAATTACGGAGGTTAAACTTATGGGGGTTTGTCCTGGCACATTCCACTCTAATCTGCAACCTAAAACCACAACTTGCAGCGAAGTTCTGTTTCCCTAGCAAGCAGAGTTGGCAACGTAGAAATCCTGCCACCCAAAAGCCGTTTCCTCAAACAGCAGCTTTAAATCTACTGCTAATGGTCACTAATATTCACAAGGACTGCAGGGCTGTAAATGACTCATGCCCTCAAAAAATGTCCTGGGGAAGGGAATGGCCAAAAAAATCCAAACGCAGCAAATTTTTCAAGAAGGCAGTTAGAAGTTGTACGTTTCGCTCAATCTTAAAAAAAAAGTGAAAAGGACACTGATAAACGCAAAACATCAGGAAATATGAGACGCATGCAAATCCAATCTACACAAAGGTATCACCTCACACCAGTCAGAATGACCATCAGCAAAAAGTCTACAAACAATAGATGTTGAAGAAGTTGTGGAGAATAGCGTAACCTCTCGGTCTAAGTGGGATGTAAACTGGTAACGGCCAATAATAGGAACAGAATGGCAGCGCATTTAAAGGTAAAAATTGAGTCACCATATGATCCGGAAGTCCCACTATTGGGCCTTTCACCTGTGAAAGTCAGAATCAAAAAGACACGGGATGGGGCTTCCCTGGTGGTGCAGTGGTTGAGAGTCTGCCTGCCAAGGCAGGGGCCACGGGTTCGATCCCTGGTCTGGGAGGATCCCGCATGCCGCGGAGCAATTGGGCCCGTGAGCCAAAGCTGCTGAGCCTGCGCATCTGGAGCCTGTGCTCCGCAGCGGGAGAGGCCGCGATGGTGGGAGGCCCGCGCACCGTGATGAGGAGTGGCCCCCACTTGCCGCAACTGGAGAAAGCCCTCGCACAGAAACAAGGAACCAGCACAGCCAAAAATAAATAAATAAATTCATTAATTAATTTAAAAAAAAAATCTTAAAAAAAAAAAGACACGGGATGGAAAATCGTGTATTGCAGCAGTATTTACAATAGCCAAGACATGGAAGCAAACAAAATGTCCATCAACAGATAAATGGACACAGAAGAAGTGGTACACATACCGAATGGAAGAGTAGCCTCGGGAAAAAAATGAACAATGCCGTTTTCAGGACTACACATGAGCCTAGAAATAATCATATTAGCTTAAGTAAGTCAAGAGGGAATGATAAATATCCTATGATATCTTGTATACATGTTAGCCTAAGGTTGCTACCAATAAACATATTTTCACAGAAAAAGACACTCACAGACTTATAAAACAAACTAATGGTTAGCCAAAATGAAAGGTGGGAGGATGGATAAATTAGGACTATGGGGCTAACATAGATATACTAATGTATGTTAAATGTATATAAACATATAACATATAAACCATATGAATTATATACTCACCAATACATATAAAATATATAAAGACAAAACACCTACCAAATACCAAGGGAGGTCTACTCAACTTTCTGTAATAACATACAAGGTAACAGGATCCGAAGATGACCAGACATATGTATGAATCATTGAGCAGATTCTGTACAGCCAGAAAACCACAACACTCTAATCAAATTTACTCCGATAAGAAATAGAAATTAAATTTAAAAAACAAACATAAGTAAGGTGACATAAACTTCTGGGGGCTTGTCCCAGCACATTCCACTCTAATTTACAACCTTGGAACACTACTTTCAGGAAGACTCTTTTGCACTAGTAACAAGCGTTGAGAACGTAATAATGCTGCCGCCTTGTGGTTGTTTCCCATAACAGCAGCTTTAAACCAAGTGCTAATGGTTGCTTAATAGTCACAAGGACTGCAGGGCTGTAAATGACACCTGCCCTCAACAAATGCCCTGGGGTAGGGAATAGGCAAGAAAATTCTACACATTACAACTTTTTCAAGAAGTCAATACGAAGAGGGAAGTTGTAGTCACTCTTTAAAAAAGAAGGAAAAGAAAAAAGAGGACATGCCTAAAGTTCAGTATAAGGAATTATTAGCCACATGCAAATCCAACGTGAAAACGTTTCAGCTCACACCAGTCAAATGACCATCAGCAAAAAGTCTACAAACTATAAATGCTAAGGGCTTTTAGAGAACTCTGTAATTTCTAGATGCTGGTGGAATGTAAAGTGGTAACAGCACTAACGAAAACTGAACGGAGCTGCTTTAAAACGTAAAAATTGAGCTACCATATGATGCGGCAGGGCACCTTTTGGGCCTATAACCTAAGACCACAAGAATCGGAAAGACAGAGGCAGGCAAATGTGCACTGCAGCAATACTGAAATAGCCAAGACATGGAAACACAAAAAAGGTCCATAATCAGATGAATGGACAAAGAAGAAGTGGTAATATGGACAGAATGGAATATCCGTCACGGAAAAAAATAAAAGAATGGCATATGCAGCACCACAGAGGAGCCTAGAGATAATCACACAACGTGAAGTAAGTCAGAATGAGAAAGACAAATGCCCTATGATGTCCCTTATGTTATCTGAAAATTCATAAAAATGAACATATTTCCATAGAGAAAGGCAATCTCAGATTGAGAAGACAAACTTATGGTTAAGCCAAAGAAAACGTGTGAGGAATGGATAAATTAGGATATTGGGGTTAACACACATATACTAATACATATAAAATATATAATCCCCAAAGACCTATGGAATACCAAGAGTGGTCTACTCAACACTCTGTAACAACCTACATGGAAAAGGACCCAAAGATCAATAAATATAGGTATATGTGTAAATGAACAAGATTCTGTACTCCTACAAAAAAAAATTTTTTTTCAATCAAATTTGCTCTGATAAAAACTACAACTTAAAGAGACAGACAAGAATTACGGAGGTTAAACTTATGGGGGTTTGTCCTGGCACATTCCACTCTAATCTGCAACCTAAAACCACAACTTGCAGCGAAGTTCTGTTTCCCTAGCAAGCAGAGTTGGCAACGTAGAAATCCTGCCACCCAAAAGCCGTTTCCTCAAACAGCAGCTTTAAATCTACTGCTAATGGTCACTAATATTCACAAGGACTGCAGGGCTGTAAATGACTCATGCCCTCAAAAAATGTCCTGGGGAAGGGAATGGCCAAAAAAATCCAAACGCAGCAAATTTTTCAAGAAGGCAGTTAGAAGTTGTACGTTTCGCTCAATCTTAAAAAAAAAGTGAAAAGGACACTGATAAACGCAAAACATCAGGAAATATGAGACGCATGCAAATCCAATCTACACAAAGGTATCACCTCACACCAGTCAGAATGACCATCAGCAAAAAGTCTACAAACAATAGATGTTGAAGAAGTTGTGGAGAATAGCGTAACCTCTCGGTCTAAGTGGGATGTAAACTGGTAACGGCCAATAATAGGAACAGAATGGCAGCGCATTTAAAGGTAAAAATTGAGTCACCATATGATCCGGAAGTCCCACTATTGGGCCTTTCACCTGTGAAAGTCAGAATCAAAAAGACACGGGATGGGGCTTCCCTGGTGGTGCAGTGGTTGAGAGTCTGCCTGCCAAGGCAGGGGCCACGGGTTCGATCCCTGGTCTGGGAGGATCCCGCATGCCGCGGAGCAATTGGGCCCGTGAGCCAAAGCTGCTGAGCCTGCGCATCTGGAGCCTGTGCTCCGCAGCGGGAGAGGCCGCGATGGTGGGAGGCCCGCGCACCGTGATGAGGAGTGGCCCCCACTTGCCGCAACTGGAGAAAGCCCTCGCACAGAAACAAGGAACCAGCACAGCCAAAAATAAATAAATAAATTCATTAATTAATTTAAAAAAAAAATCTTAAAAAAAAAAAGACACGGGATGGAAAATCGTGTATTGCAGCAGTATTTACAATAGCCAAGACATGGAAGCAAACAAAATGTCCATCAACAGATAAATGGACACAGAAGAAGTGGTACACATACCGAATGGAAGAGTAGCCTCGGGAAAAAAATGAACAATGCCGTTTTCAGGACTACACATGAGCCTAGAAATAATCATATTAGCTTAAGTAAGTCAAGAGGGAATGATAAATATCCTATGATATCTTGTATACATGTTAGCCTAAGGTTGCTACCAATAAACATATTTTCACAGAAAAAGACACTCACAGACTTATAAAACAAACTAATGGTTAGCCAAAATGAAAGGTGGGAGGATGGATAAATTAGGACTATGGGGCTAACATAGATATACTAATGTATGTTAAATGTATATAAACATATAACATATAAACCATATGAATTATATACTCACCAATACATATAAAATATATAAAGACAAAACACCTACCAAATACCAAGGGAGGTCTACTCAACTTTCTGTAATAACATACAAGGTAACAGGATCCGAAGATGAACAGACATATGTATGAATCATTGAGCAGATTCTGTACAGCCAGAAAACCACAACACTCTAATCAAATTTACTCCGATAAGAAATAGAAATTAAATTTAAAAAACAAACATAAGTAAGGTGACATAAACTTCTGGGGGCTTGTCCCAGCACATTCCACTCTAATTTACAACCTTGGAACACTACTTTCAGGAAGACTCTTTTGCACTAGTAACAAGCGTTGAGAACGTAATAATGCTGCCGCCTTGTGGTTGTTTCCCATAACAGCAGCTTTAAACCAAGTGCTAATGGTTGCTTAATAGTCACAAGGACTGCAGGGCTGTAAATGACACCTGCCCTCAACAAATGCCCTGGGGTAGGGAATAGGCAAGAAAATTCTACACATTACAACTTTTTCAAGAAGTCAATACGAAGAGGGAAGTTGTAGTCACTCTTTAAAAAAGAAGGAAAAGAAAAAAGAGGACATGCCTAAAGTTCAGTATAAGGAATTATTAGCCACATGCAAATCCAACGTGAAAACGTTTCAGCTCACACCAGTCAAATGACCATCAGCAAAAAGTCTACAAACTATAAATGCTAAGGGCTTTTAGAGAACTCTGTAATTTCTAGATGCTGGTGGAATGTAAAGTGGTAACAGCACTAACGAAAACTGAACGGAGCTGCTTTAAAACGTAAAAATTGAGCTACCATATGATGCGGCAGGGCACCTTTTGGGCCTATAACCTAAGACCACAAGAATCGGAAAGACAGAGGCTGGCAAATGTGCACTGCAGCAATACTGAAATAGCCAAGACATGGAAACACAAAAAAGGTCCATAATCAGATGAATGGACAAAGAAGAAGTGGTAATATGGACAGAATGGAATATCCGTCACGGAAAAAAATAAAAGAATGGCGTATGCAGCACCACAGAGGAGCCTAGAGATAATCACACAACGTGAAGTAAGTCAGAATGAGAAAGACAAATGCCCTATGATGTCCCTTATGTTATCTGAAAATTCATAAAAATGAACATATTTCCATAGAGAAAGGCAATCTCAGATTGAGAAGACAAACTTATGGTTAAGCCAAAGAAAACGTGTGAGGAATGGATAAATTAGGATATTGGGGTTAACACACATATACTAATACATATAAAATATATAATCCCCAAAGACCTATGGAATACCAAGAGTGGTCTACTCAACACTCTGTAACAACCTACATGGAAAAGGACCCAAAGATCAATAAATATAGGTATATGTGTAAATGAACAAGATTCTGTACTCCTACAAAAAAAAATTTTTTTTCAATCAAATTTGCTCTGATAAAAACTACAACTTAAAGAGACAGACAAGAATTACGGAGGTTAAACTTATGGGGGTTTGTCCTGGCACATTCCACTCTAATCTGCAACCTAAAACCACAACTTGCAGCGAAGTTCTGTTTCCCTAGCAAGCAGAGTTGGCAACGTAGAAATCCTGCCACCCAAAAGCCGTTTCCTCAAACAGCAGCTTTAAATCTACTGCTAATGGTCACTAATATTCACAAGGACTGCAGGGCTGTAAATGACTCATGCCCTCAAAAAATGTCCTGGGGAAGGGAATGGCCAAAAAAATCCAAACGCAGCAAATTTTTCAAGAAGGCAGTTAGAAGTTGTACGTTTCGCTCAATCTTAAAAAAAAAGTGAAAAGGACACTGATAAACGCAAAACATCAGGAAATATGAGACGCATGCAAATCCAATCTACACAAAGGTATCACCTCACACCAGTCAGAATGACCATCAGCAAAAAGTCTACAAACAATAGATGTTGAAGAAGTTGTGGAGAATAGCGTAACCTCTCGGTCTAAGTGGGATGTAAACTGGTAACGGCCAATAATAGGAACAGAATGGCAGCGCATTTAAAGGTAAAAATTGAGTCACCATATGATCCGGAAGTCCCACTATTGGGCCTTTCACCTGTGAAAGTCAGAATCAAAAAGACACGGGATGGGGCTTCCCTGGTGGTGCAGTGGTTGAGAGTCTGCCTGCCAAGGCAGGGGCCACGGGTTCGATCCCTGGTCTGGGAGGATCCCGCATGCCGCGGAGCAATTGGGCCCGTGAGCCAAAGCTGCTGAGCCTGCGCATCTGGAGCCTGTGCTCCGCAGCGGGAGAGGCCGCGATGGTGGGAGGCCCGCGCACCGTGATGAGGAGTGGCCCCCACTTGCCGCAACTGGAGAAAGCCCTCGCACAGAAACAAGGAACCAGCACAGCCAAAAATAAATAAATAAATTCATTAATTAATTTAAAAAAAAAATCTTAAAAAAAAAAAGACACGGGATGGAAAATCGTGTATTGCAGCAGTATTTACAATAGCCAAGACATGGAAGCAAACAAAATGTCCATCAACAGATAAATGGACACAGAAGAAGTGGTACACATACCGAATGGAAGAGTAGCCTCGGGAAAAAAATGAACAATGCCGTTTTCAGGACTACACATGAGCCTAGAAATAATCATATTAGCTTAAGTAAGTCAAGAGGGAATGATAAATATCCTATGATATCTTGTATACATGTTAGCCTAAGGTTGCTACCAATAAACATATTTTCACAGAAAAAGACACTCACAGACTTATAAAACAAACTAATGGTTAGCCAAAATGAAAGGTGGGAGGATGGATAAATTAGGACTATGGGGCTAACATAGATATACTAATGTATGTTAAATGTATATAAACATATAACATATAAACCATATGAATTATATACTCACCAATACATATAAAATATATAAAGACAAAACACCTACCAAATACCAAGGGAGGTCTACTCAACTTTCTGTAATAACATACAAGGTAACAGGATCCGAAGATGAACAGACATATGTATGAATCATTGAGCAGATTCTGTACAGCCAGAAAACCACAACACTCTAATCAAATTTACTCCGATAAGAAATAGAAATTAAATTTAAAAAACAAACATAAGTAAGGTGACATAAACTTCTGGGGGCTTGTCCCAGCACATTCCACTCTAATTTACAACCTTGGAACACTACTTTCAGGAAGACTCTTTTGCACTAGTAACAAGCGTTGAGAACGTAATAATGCTGCCGCCTTGTGGTTGTTTCCCATAACAGCAGCTTTAAACCAAGTGCTAATGGTTGCTTAATAGTCACAAGGACTGCAGGGCTGTAAATGACACCTGCCCTCAACAAATGCCCTGGGGTAGGGAATAGGCAAGAAAATTCTACACATTACAACTTTTTCAAGAAGTCAATACGAAGAGGGAAGTTGTAGTCACTCTTTAAAAAAGAAGGAAAAGAAAAAAGAGGACATGCCTAAAGTTCAGTATAAGGAATTATTAGCCACATGCAAATCCAACGTGAAAACGTTTCAGCTCACACCAGTCAAATGACCATCAGCAAAAAGTCTACAAACTATAAATGCTAAGGGCTTTTAGAGAACTCTGTAATTTCTAGATGCTGGTGGAATGTAAAGTGGTAACAGCACTAACGAAAACTGAACGGAGCTGCTTTAAAACGTAAAAATTGAGCTACCATATGATGCGGCAGGGCACCTTTTGGGCCTATAACCTAAGACCACAAGAATCGGAAAGACAGAGGCAGGCAAATGTGCACTGCAGCAATACTGAAATAGCCAAGACATGGAAACACAAAAAAGGTCCATAATCAGATGAATGGACAAAGAAGAAGTGGTAATATGGACAGAATGGAATATCCGTCACGGAAAAAAATAAAAGAATGGCATATGCAGCACCACAGAGGAGCCTAGAGATAATCACACAACGTGAAGTAAGTCAGAATGAGAAAGACAAATGCCCTATGATGTCCCTTATGTTATCTGAAAATTCATAAAAATGAACATATTTCCATAGAGAAAGGCAATCTCAGATTGAGAAGACAAACTTATGGTTAAGCCAAAGAAAACGTGTGAGGAATGGATAAATTAGGATATTGGGGTTAACACACATATACTAATACATATAAAATATATAATCCCCAAAGACCTATGGAATACCAAGAGTGGTCTACTCAACACTCTGTAACAACCTACATGGAAAAGGACCCAAAGATCAATAAATATAGGTATATGTGTAAATGAACAAGATTCTGTACTCCTACAAAAAAAAATTTTTTTTCAATCAAATTTGCTCTGATAAAAACTACAACTTAAAGAGACAGACAAGAATTACGGAGGTTAAACTTATGGGGGTTTGTCCTGGCACATTCCACTCTAATCTGCAACCTAAAACCACAACTTGCAGCGAAGTTCTGTTTCCCTAGCAAGCAGAGTTGGCAACGTAGAAATCCTGCCACCCAAAAGCCGTTTCCTCAAACAGCAGCTTTAAATCTACTGCTAATGGTCACTAATATTCACAAGGACTGCAGGGCTGTAAATGACTCATGCCCTCAAAAAATGTCCTGGGGAAGGGAATGGCCAAAAAAATCCAAACGCAGCAAATTTTTCAAGAAGGCAGTTAGAAGTTGTACGTTTCGCTCAATCTTAAAAAAAAAGTGAAAAGGACACTGATAAACGCAAAACATCAGGAAATATGAGACGCATGCAAATCCAATCTACACAAAGGTATCACCTCACACCAGTCAGAATGACCATCAGCAAAAAGTCTACAAACAATAGATGTTGAAGAAGTTGTGGAGAATAGCGTAACCTCTCGGTCTAAGTGGGATGTAAACTGGTAACGGCCAATAATAGGAACAGAATGGCAGCGCATTTAAAGGTAAAAATTGAGTCACCATATGATCCGGAAGTCCCACTATTGGGCCTTTCACCTGTGAAAGTCAGAATCAAAAAGACACGGGATGGGGCTTCCCTGGTGGTGCAGTGGTTGAGAGTCTGCCTGCCAAGGCAGGGGCCACGGGTTCGATCCCTGGTCTGGGAGGATCCCGCATGCCGCGGAGCAATTGGGCCCGTGAGCCAAAGCTGCTGAGCCTGCGCATCTGGAGCCTGTGCTCCGCAGCGGGAGAGGCCGCGATGGTGGGAGGCCCGCGCACCGTGATGAGGAGTGGCCCCCACTTGCCGCAACTGGAGAAAGCCCTCGCACAGAAACAAGGAACCAGCACAGCCAAAAATAAATAAATAAATTCATTAATTAATTTAAAAAAAAAATCTTAAAAAAAAAAAGACACGGGATGGAAAATCGTGTATTGCAGCAGTATTTACAATAGCCAAGACATGGAAGCAAACAAAATGTCCATCAACAGATAAATGGACACAGAAGAAGTGGTACACATACCGAATGGAAGAGTAGCCTCGGGAAAAAAATGAACAATGCCGTTTTCAGGACTACACATGAGCCTAGAAATAATCATATTAGCTTAAGTAAGTCAAGAGGGAATGATAAATATCCTATGATATCTTGTATACATGTTAGCCTAAGGTTGCTACCAATAAACATATTTTCACAGAAAAAGACACTCACAGACTTATAAAACAAACTAATGGTTAGCCAAAATGAAAGGTGGGAGGATGGATAAATTAGGACTATGGGGCTAACATAGATATACTAATGTATGTTAAATGTATATAAACATATAACATATAAACCATATGAATTATATACTCACCAATACATATAAAATATATAAAGACAAAACACCTACCAAATACCAAGGGAGGTCTACTCAACTTTCTGTAATAACATACAAGGTAACAGGATCCGAAGATGACCAGACATATGTATGAATCATTGAGCAGATTCTGTACAGCCAGAAAACCACAACACTCTAATCAAATTTACTCCGATAAGAAATAGAAATTAAATTTAAAAAACAAACATAAGTAAGGTGACATAAACTTCTGGGGGCTTGTCCCAGCACATTCCACTCTAATTTACAACCTTGGAACACTACTTTCAGGAAGACTCTTTTGCACTAGTAACAAGCGTTGAGAACGTAATAATGCTGCCGCCTTGTGGTTGTTTCCCATAACAGCAGCTTTAAACCAAGTGCTAATGGTTGCTTAATAGTCACAAGGACTGCAGGGCTGTAAATGACACCTGCCCTCAACAAATGCCCTGGGGTAGGGAATAGGCAAGAAAATTCTACACATTACAACTTTTTCAAGAAGTCAATACGAAGAGGGAAGTTGTAGTCACTCTTTAAAAAAGAAGGAAAAGAAAAAAGAGGACATGCCTAAAGTTCAGTATAAGGAATTATTAGCCACATGCAAATCCAACGTGAAAACGTTTCAGCTCACACCAGTCAAATGACCATCAGCAAAAAGTCTACAAACTATAAATGCTAAGGGCTTTTAGAGAACTCTGTAATTTCTAGATGCTGGTGGAATGTAAAGTGGTAACAGCACTAACGAAAACTGAACGGAGCTGCTTTAAAACGTAAAAATTGAGCTACCATATGATGCGGCAGGGCACCTTTTGGGCCTATAACCTAAGACCACAAGAATCGGAAAGACAGAGGCAGGCAAATGTGCACTGCAGCAATACTGAAATAGCCAAGACATGGAAACACAAAAAAGGTCCATAATCAGATGAATGGACAAAGAAGAAGTGGTAATATGGACAGAATGGAATATCCGTCACGGAAAAAAATAAAAGAATGGCGTATGCAGCACCACAGAGGAGCCTAGAGATAATCACACAACGTGAAGTAAGTCAGAATGAGAAAGACAAATGCCCTATGATGTCCCTTATGTTATCTGAAAATTCATAAAAATGAACATATTTCCATAGAGAAAGGCAATCTCAGATTGAGAAGACAAACTTATGGTTAAGCCAAAGAAAACGTGTGAGGAATGGATAAATTAGGATATTGGGGTTAACACACATATACTAATACATATAAAATATATAATCCCCAAAGACCTATGGAATACCAAGAGTGGTCTACTCAACACTCTGTAACAACCTACATGGAAAAGGACCCAAAGATCAATAAATATAGGTATATGTGTAAATGAACAAGATTCTGTACTCCTACAAAAAAAAATTTTTTTTCAATCAAATTTGCTCTGATAAAAACTACAACTTAAAGAGACAGACAAGAATTACGGAGGTTAAACTTATGGGGGTTTGTCCTGGCACATTCCACTCTAATCTGCAACCTAAAACCACAACTTGCAGCGAAGTTCTGTTTCCCTAGCAAGCAGAGTTGGCAACGTAGAAATCCTGCCACCCAAAAGCCGTTTCCTCAAACAGCAGCTTTAAATCTACTGCTAATGGTCACTAATATTCACAAGGACTGCAGGGCTGTAAATGACTCATGCCCTCAAAAAATGTCCTGGGGAAGGGAATGGCCAAAAAAATCCAAACGCAGCAAATTTTTCAAGAAGGCAGTTAGAAGTTGTACGTTTCGCTCAATCTTAAAAAAAAAGTGAAAAGGACACTGATAAACGCAAAACATCAGGAAATATGAGACGCATGCAAATCCAATCTACACAAAGGTATCACCTCACACCAGTCAGAATGACCATCAGCAAAAAGTCTACAAACAATAGATGTTGAAGAAGTTGTGGAGAATAGCGTAACCTCTCGGTCTAAGTGGGATGTAAACTGGTAACGGCCAATAATAGGAACAGAATGGCAGCGCATTTAAAGGTAAAAATTGAGTCACCATATGATCCGGAAGTCCCACTATTGGGCCTTTCACCTGTGAAAGTCAGAATCAAAAAGACACGGGATGGGGCTTCCCTGGTGGTGCAGTGGTTGAGAGTCTGCCTGCCAAGGCAGGGGCCACGGGTTCGATCCCTGGTCTGGGAGGATCCCGCATGCCGCAGAGCAATTGGGCCCGTGAGCCAAAGCTGCTGAGCCTGCGCATCTGGAGCCTGTGCTCCGCAGCGGGAGAGGCCGCGATGGTGGGAGGCCCGCGCACCGTGATGAGGAGTGGCCCCCACTTGCCGCAACTGGAGAAAGCCCTCGCACAGAAACAAGGAACCAGCACAGCCAAAAATAAATAAATAAATTCATTAATTAATTTAAAAAAAAAATCTTAAAAAAAAAAAGACACGGGATGGAAAATCGTGTATTGCAGCAGTATTTACAATAGCCAAGACATGGAAGCAAACAAAATGTCCATCAACAGATAAATGGACACAGAAGAAGTGGTACACATACCGAATGGAAGAGTAGCCTCGGGAAAAAAATGAACAATGCCGTTTTCAGGACTACACATGAGCCTAGAAATAATCATATTAGCTTAAGTAAGTCAAGAGGGAATGATAAATATCCTATGATATCTTGTATACATGTTAGCCTAAGGTTGCTACCAATAAACATATTTTCACAGAAAAAGACACTCACAGACTTATAAAACAAACTAATGGTTAGCCAAAATGAAAGGTGGGAGGATGGATAAATTAGGACTATGGGGCTAACATAGATATACTAATGTATGTTAAATGTATATAAACATATAACATATAAACCATATGAATTATATACTCACCAATACATATAAAATATATAAAGACAAAACACCTACCAAATACCAAGGGAGGTCTACTCAACTTTCTGTAATAACATACAAGGTAACAGGATCCGAAGATGACCAGACATATGTATGAATCATTGAGCAGATTCTGTACAGCCAGAAAACCACAACACTCTAATCAAATTTACTCCGATAAGAAATAGAAATTAAATTTAAAAAACAAACATAAGTAAGGTGACATAAACTTCTGGGGGCTTGTCCCAGCACATTCCACTCTAATTTACAACCTTGGAACACTACTTTCAGGAAGACTCTTTTGCACTAGTAACAAGCGTTGAGAACGTAATAATGCTGCCGCCTTGTGGTTGTTTCCCATAACAGCAGCTTTAAACCAAGTGCTAATGGTTGCTTAATAGTCACAAGGACTGCAGGGCTGTAAATGACACCTGCCCTCAACAAATGCCCTGGGGTAGGGAATAGGCAAGAAAATTCTACACATTACAACTTTTTCAAGAAGTCAATACGAAGAGGGAAGTTGTAGTCACTCTTTAAAAAAGAAGGAAAAGAAAAAAGAGGACATGCCTAAAGTTCAGTATAAGGAATTATTAGCCACATGCAAATCCAACGTGAAAACGTTTCAGCTCACACCAGTCAAATGACCATCAGCAAAAAGTCTACAAACTATAAATGCTAAGGGCTTTTAGAGAACTCTGTAATTTCTAGATGCTGGTGGAATGTAAAGTGGTAACAGCACTAACGAAAACTGAACGGAGCTGCTTTAAAACGTAAAAATTGAGCTACCATATGATGCGGCAGGGCACCTTTTGGGCCTATAACCTAAGACCACAAGAATCGGAAAGACAGAGGCAGGCAAATGTGCACTGCAGCAATACTGAAATAGCCAAGACATGGAAACACAAAAAAGGTCCATAATCAGATGAATGGACAAAGAAGAAGTGGTAATATGGACAGAATGGAATATCCGTCACGGAAAAAAATAAAAGAATGGCGTATGCAGCACCACAGAGGAGCCTAGAGATAATCACACAACGTGAAGTAAGTCAGAATGAGAAAGACAAATGCCCTATGATGTCCCTTATGTTATCTGAAAATTCATAAAAATGAACATATTTCCATAGAGAAAGGCAATCTCAGATTGAGAAGACAAACTTATGGTTAAGCCAAAGAAAACGTGTGAGGAATGGATAAATTAGGATATTGGGGTTAACACACATATACTAATACATATAAAATATATAATCCCCAAAGACCTATGGAATACCAAGAGTGGTCTACTCAACACTCTGTAACAACCTACATGGAAAAGGACCCAAAGATCAATAAATATAGGTATATGTGTAAATGAACAAGATTCTGTACTCCTACAAAAAAAAATTTTTTTTCAATCAAATTTGCTCTGATAAAAACTACAACTTAAAGAGACAGACAAGAATTACGGAGGTTAAACTTATGGGGGTTTGTCCTGGCACATTCCACTCTAATCTGCAACCTAAAACCACAACTTGCAGCGAAGTTCTGTTTCCCTAGCAAGCAGAGTTGGCAACGTAGAAATCCTGCCACCCAAAAGCCGTTTCCTCAAACAGCAGCTTTAAATCTACTGCTAATGGTCACTAATATTCACAAGGACTGCAGGGCTGTAAATGACTCATGCCCTCAAAAAATGTCCTGGGGAAGGGAATGGCCAAAAAAATCCAAACGCAGCAAATTTTTCAAGAAGGCAGTTAGAAGTTGTACGTTTCGCTCAATCTTAAAAAAAAAGTGAAAAGGACACTGATAAACGCAAAACATCAGGAAATATGAGACGCATGCAAATCCAATCTACACAAAGGTATCACCTCACACCAGTCAGAATGACCATCAGCAAAAAGTCTACAAACAATAGATGTTGAAGAAGTTGTGGAGAATAGCGTAACCTCTCGGTCTAAGTGGGATGTAAACTGGTAACGGCCAATAATAGGAACAGAATGGCAGCGCATTTAAAGGTAAAAATTGAGTCACCATATGATCCGGAAGTCCCACTATTGGGCCTTTCACCTGTGAAAGTCAGAATCAAAAAGACACGGGATGGGGCTTCCCTGGTGGTGCAGTGGTTGAGAGTCTGCCTGCCAAGGCAGGGGCCACGGGTTCGATCCCTGGTCTGGGAGGATCCCGCATGCCGCGGAGCAATTGGGCCCGTGAGCCAAAGCTGCTGAGCCTGCGCATCTGGAGCCTGTGCTCCGCAGCGGGAGAGGCCGCGATGGTGGGAGGCCCGCGCACCGTGATGAGGAGTGGCCCCCACTTGCCGCAACTGGAGAAAGCCCTCGCACAGAAACAAGGAACCAGCACAGCCAAAAATAAATAAATAAATTCATTAATTAATTTAAAAAAAAAATCTTAAAAAAAAAAAGACACGGGATGGAAAATCGTGTATTGCAGCAGTATTTACAATAGCCAAGACATGGAAGCAAACAAAATGTCCATCAACAGATAAATGGACACAGAAGAAGTGGTACACATACCGAATGGAAGAGTAGCCTCGGGAAAAAAATGAACAATGCCGTTTTCAGGACTACACATGAGCCTAGAAATAATCATATTAGCTTAAGTAAGTCAAGAGGGAATGATAAATATCCTATGATATCTTGTATACATGTTAGCCTAAGGTTGCTACCAATAAACATATTTTCACAGAAAAAGACACTCACAGACTTATAAAACAAACTAATGGTTAGCCAAAATGAAAGGTGGGAGGATGGATAAATTAGGACTATGGGGCTAACATAGATATACTAATGTATGTTAAATGTATATAAACATATAACATATAAACCATATGAATTATATACTCACCAATACATATAAAATATATAAAGACAAAACACCTACCAAATACCAAGGGAGGTCTACTCAACTTTCTGTAATAACATACAAGGTAACAGGATCCGAAGATGACCAGACATATGTATGAATCATTGAGCAGATTCTGTACAGCCAGAAAACCACAACACTCTAATCAAATTTACTCCGATAAGAAATAGAAATTAAATTTAAAAAACAAACATAAGTAAGGTGACATAAACTTCTGGGGGCTTGTCCCAGCACATTCCACTCTAATTTACAACCTTGGAACACTACTTTCAGGAAGACTCTTTTGCACTAGTAACAAGCGTTGAGAACGTAATAATGCTGCCGCCTTGTGGTTGTTTCCCATAACAGCAGCTTTAAACCAAGTGCTAATGGTTGCTTAATAGTCACAAGGACTGCAGGGCTGTAAATGACACCTGCCCTCAACAAATGCCCTGGGGTAGGGAATAGGCAAGAAAATTCTACACATTACAACTTTTTCAAGAAGTCAATACGAAGAGGGAAGTTGTAGTCACTCTTTAAAAAAGAAGGAAAAGAAAAAAGAGGACATGCCTAAAGTTCAGTATAAGGAATTATTAGCCACATGCAAATCCAACGTGAAAACGTTTCAGCTCACACCAGTCAAATGACCATCAGCAAAAAGTCTACAAACTATAAATGCTAAGGGCTTTTAGAGAACTCTGTAATTT
The DNA here is from genome assembly GCF_965194805.1 of Balaenoptera borealis. Taxonomy (NCBI): domain Eukaryota; kingdom Metazoa; phylum Chordata; class Mammalia; order Artiodactyla; family Balaenopteridae; genus Balaenoptera; species Balaenoptera borealis. Next base: position 20,935 of record NW_028123696.1, read on the forward strand.
CTAGATGCTGGTGGAATGTAAAGTGGTAACAGCACTAACGAAAACTGAACGGAGCTGCTTTAAAACGTAAAAATTGAGCTACCATATGATGCGGCAGGGCACCTTTTGGGCCTATAACCTAAGACCACAAGAATCGGAAAGACAGAGGCAGGCAAATGTGCACTGCAGCAATACTGAAATAGCCAAGACATGGAAACACAAAAAAGGTCCATAATCAGATGAATGGACAAAGAAGAAGTGGTAATATGGACAGAATGGAATATCCGTCACGGAAAAAAATAAAAGAATGGCATATGCAGCACCACAGAGGAGCCTAGAGATAATCACACAACGTGAAGTAAGTCAGAATGAGAAAGACAAATGCCCTATGATGTCCCTTATGTTATCTGAAAATTCATAAAAATGAACATATTTCCATAGAGAAAGGCAATCTCAGATTGAGAAGACAAACTTATGGTTAAGCCAAAGAAAACGTGTGAGGAATGGATAAATTAGGATATTGGGGTTAACACACATATACTAATACATATAAAATATATAATCCCCAAAGACCTATGGAATACCAAGAGTGGTCTACTCAACACTCTGTAACAACCTACATGGAAAAGGACCCAAAGATCAATAAATATAGGTATATGTGTAAATGAACAAGATTCTGTACTCCTACAAAAAAAAATTTTTTTTCAATCAAATTTGCTCTGATAAAAACTACAACTTAAAGAGACAGACAAGAATTACGGAGGTTAAACTTATGGGGGTTTGTCCTGGCACATTCCACTCTAATCTGCAACCTAAAACCACAACTTGCAGCGAAGTTCTGTTTCCCTAGCAAGCAGAGTTGGCAACGTAGAAATCCTGCCACCCAAAAGCCGTTTCCTCAAACAGCAGCTTTAAATCTACTGCTAATGGTCACTAATATTCACAAGGACTGCAGGGCTGTAAATGACTCATGCCCTCAAAAAATGTCCTGGGGAAGGGAATGGCCAAAAAAATCCAAACGCAGCAAATTTTTCAAGAAGGCAGTTAGAAGTTGTACGTTTCGCTCAATCTTAAAAAAAAAGTGAAAAGGACACTGATAAACGCAAAACATCAGGAAATATGAGACGCATGCAAATCCAATCTACACAAAGGTATCACCTCACACCAGTCAGAATGACCATCAGCAAAAAGTCTACAAACAATAGATGTTGAAGAAGTTGTGGAGAATAGCGTAACCTCTCGGTCTAAGTGGGATGTAAACTGGTAACGGCCAATAATAGGAACAGAATGGCAGCGCATTTAAAGGTAAAAATTGAGTCACCATATGATCCGGAAGTCCCACTATTGGGCCTTTCACCTGTGAAAGTCAGAATCAAAAAGACACGGGATGGGGCTTCCCTGGTGGTGCAGTGGTTGAGAGTCTGCCTGCCAAGGCAGGGGCCACGGGTTCGATCCCTGGTCTGGGAGGATCCCGCATGCCGCGGAGCAATTGGGCCCGTGAGCCAAAGCTGCTGAGCCTGCGCATCTGGAGCCTGTGCTCCGCAGCGGGAGAGGCCGCGATGGTGGGAGGCCCGCGCACCGTGATGAGGAGTGGCCCCCACTTGCCGCAACTGGAGAAAGCCCTCGCACAGAAACAAGGAACCAGCACAGCCAAAAATAAATAAATAAATTCATTAATTAATTTAAAAAAAAAATCTTAAAAAAAAAAAGACACGGGATGGAAAATCGTGTATTGCAGCAGTATTTACAATAGCCAAGACATGGAAGCAAACAAAATGTCCATCAACAGATAAATGGACACAGAAGAAGTGGTACACATACCGAATGGAAGAGTAGCCTCGGGAAAAAAATGAACAATGCCGTTTTCAGGACTACACATGAGCCTAGAAATAATCATATTAGCTTAAGTAAGTCAAGAGGGAATGATAAATATCCTATGATATCTTGTATACATGTTAGCCTAAGGTTGCTACCAATAAACATATTTTCACAGAAAAAGACACTCACAGACTTATAAAACAAACTAATGGTTAGCCAAAATGAAAGGTGGGAGGATGGATAAATTAGGACTATGGGGCTAACATAGATATACTAATGTATGTTAAATGTATATAAACATATAACATATAAACCATATGAATTATATACTCACCAATACATATAAAATATATAAAGACAAAACACCTACCAAATACCAAGGGAGGTCTACTCAACTTTCTGTAATAACATACAAGGTAACAGGATCCGAAGATGACCAGACATATGTATGAATCATTGAGCAGATTCTGTACAGCCAGAAAACCACAACACTCTAATCAAATTTACTCCGATAAGAAATAGAAATTAAATTTAAAAAACAAACATAAGTAAGGTGACATAAACTTCTGGGGGCTTGTCCCAGCACATTCCACTCTAATTTACAACCTTGGAACACTACTTTCAGGAAGACTCTTTTGCACTAGTAACAAGCGTTGAGAACGTAATAATGCTGCCGCCTTGTGGTTGTTTCCCATAACAGCAGCTTTAAACCAAGTGCTAATGGTTGCTTAATAGTCACAAGGACTGCAGGGCTGTAAATGACACCTGCCCTCAACAAATGCCCTGGGGTAGGGAATAGGCAAGAAAATTCTACACATTACAACTTTTTCAAGAAGTCAATACGAAGAGGGAAGTTGTAGTCACTCTTTAAAAAAGAAGGAAAAGAAAAAAGAGGACATGCCTAAAGTTCAGTATAAGGAATTATTAGCCACATGCAAATCCAACGTGAAAACGTTTCAGCTCACACCAGTCAAATGACCATCAGCAAAAAGTCTACAAACTATAAATGCTAAGGGCTTTTAGAGAACTCTGTAATTTCTAGATGCTGGTGGAATGTAAAGTGGTAACAGCACTAACGAAAACTGAACGGAGCTGCTTTAAAACGTAAAAATTGAGCTACCATATGATGCGGCAGGGCACCTTTTGGGCCTATAACCTAAGACCACAAGAATCGGAAAGACAGAGGCAGGCAAATGTGCACTGCAGCAATACTGAAATAGCCAAGACATGGAAACACAAAAAAGGTCCATAATCAGATGAATGGACAAAGAAGAAGTGGTAATATGGACAGAATGGAATATCCGTCACGGAAAAAAATAAAAGAATGGCATATGCAGCACCACAGAGGAGCCTAGAGATAATCACACAACGTGAAGTAAGTCAGAATGAGAAAGACAAATGCCCTATGATGTCCCTTATGTTATCTGAAAATTCATAAAAATGAACATATTTCCATAGAGAAAGGCAATCTCAGATTGAGAAGACAAACTTATGGTTAAGCCAAAGAAAACGTGTGAGGAATGGATAAATTAGGATATTGGGGTTAACACACATATACTAATACATATAAAATATATAATCCCCAAAGACCTATGGAATACCAAGAGTGGTCTACTCAACACTCTGTAACAACCTACATGGAAAAGGACCCAAAGATCAATAAATATAGGTATATGTGTAAATGAACAAGATTCTGTACTCCTACAAAAAAAAATTTTTTTTCAATCAAATTTGCTCTGATAAAAACTACAACTTAAAGAGACAGACAAGAATTACGGAGGTTAAACTTATGGGGGTTTGTCCTGGCACATTCCACTCTAATCTGCAACCTAAAACCACAACTTGCAGCGAAGTTCTGTTTCCCTAGCAAGCAGAGTTGGCAACGTAGAAATCCTGCCACCCAAAAGCCGTTTCCTCAAACAGCAGCTTTAAATCTACTGCTAATGGTCACTAATATTCACAAGGACTGCAGGGCTGTAAATGACTCATGCCCTCAAAAAATGTCCTGGGGAAGGGAATGGCCAAAAAAATCCAAACGCAGCAAATTTTTCAAGAAGGCAGTTAGAAGTTGTACGTTTCGCTCAATCTTAAAAAAAAAGTGAAAAGGACACTGATAAACGCAAAACATCAGGAAATATGAGACGCATGCAAATCCAATCTACACAAAGGTATCACCTCACACCAGTCAGAATGACCATCAGCAAAAAGTCTACAAACAATAGATGTTGAAGAAGTTGTGGAGAATAGCGTAACCTCTCGGTCTAAGTGGGATGTAAACTGGTAACGGCCAATAATAGGAACAGAATGGCAGCGCATTTAAAGGTAAAAATTGAGTCACCATATGATCCGGAAGTCCCACTATTGGGCCTTTCACCTGTGAAAGTCAGAATCAAAAAGACACGGGATGGGGCTTCCCTGGTGGTGCAGTGGTTGAGAGTCTGCCTGCCAAGGCAGGGGCCACGGGTTCGATCCCTGGTCTGGGAGGATCCCGCATGCCGCGGAGCAATTGGGCCCGTGAGCCAAAGCTGCTGAGCCTGCGCATCTGGAGCCTGTGCTCCGCAGCGGGAGAGGCCGCGATGGTGGGAGGCCCGCGCACCGTGATGAGGAGTGGCCCCCACTTGCCGCAACTGGAGAAAGCCCTCGCACAGAAACAAGGAACCAGCACAGCCAAAAATAAATAAATAAATTCATTAATTAATTTAAAAAAAAAATCTTAAAAAAAAAAAGACACGGGATGGAAAATCGTGTATTGCAGCAGTATTTACAATAGCCAAGACATGGAAGCAAACAAAATGTCCATCAACAGATAAATGGACACAGAAGAAGTGGTACACATACCGAATGGAAGAGTAGCCTCGGGAAAAAAATGAACAATGCCGTTTTCAGGACTACACATGAGCCTAGAAATAATCATATTAGCTTAAGTAAGTCAAGAGGGAATGATAAATATCCTATGATATCTTGTATACATGTTAGCCTAAGGTTGCTACCAATAAACATATTTTCACAGAAAAAGACACTCACAGACTTATAAAACAAACTAATGGTTAGCCAAAATGAAAGGTGGGAGGATGGATAAATTAGGACTATGGGGCTAACATAGATATACTAATGTATGTTAAATGTATATAAACATATAACATATAAACCATATGAATTATATACTCACCAATACATATAAAATATATAAAGACAAAACACCTACCAAATACCAAGGGAGGTCTACTCAACTTTCTGTAATAACATACAAGGTAACAGGATCCGAAGATGACCAGACATATGTATGAATCATTGAGCAGATTCTGTACAGCCAGAAAACCACAACACTCTAATCAAATTTACTCCGATAAGAAATAGAAATTAAATTTAAAAAACAAACATAAGTAAGGTGACATAAACTTCTGGGGGCTTGTCCCAGCACATTCCACTCTAATTTACAACCTTGGAACACTACTTTCAGGAAGACTCTTTTGCACTAGTAACAAGCGTTGAGAACGTAATAATGCTGCCGCCTTGTGGTTGTTTCCCATAACAGCAGCTTTAAACCAAGTGCTAATGGTTGCTTAATAGTCACAAGGACTGCAGGGCTGTAAATGACACCTGCCCTCAACAAATGCCCTGGGGTAGGGAATAGGCAAGAAAATTCTACACATTACAACTTTTTCAAGAAGTCAATACGAAGAGGGAAGTTGTAGTCACTCTTTAAAAAAGAAGGAAAAGAAAAAAGAGGACATGCCTAAAGTTCAGTATAAGGAATTATTAGCCACATGCAAATCCAACGTGAAAACGTTTCAGCTCACACCAGTCAAATGACCATCAGCAAAAAGTCTACAAACTATAAATGCTAAGGGCTTTTAGAGAACTCTGTAATTTCTAGATGCTGGTGGAATGTAAAGTGGTAACAGCACTAACGAAAACTGAACGGAGCTGCTTTAAAACGTAAAAATTGAGCTACCATATGATGCGGCAGGGCACCTTTTGGGCCTATAACCTAAGACCACAAGAATCGGAAAGACAGAGGCAGGCAAATGTGCACTGCAGCAATACTGAAATAGCCAAGACATGGAAACACAAAAAAGGTCCATAATCAGATGAATGGACAAAGAAGAAGTGGTAATATGGACAGAATGGAATATCCGTCACGGAAAAAAATAAAAGAATGGCATATGCAGCACCACAGAGGAGCCTAGAGATAATCACACAACGTGAAGTAAGTCAGAATGAGAAAGACAAATGCCCTATGATGTCCCTTATGTTATCTGAAAATTCATAAAAATGAACATATTTCCATAGAGAAAGGCAATCTCAGATTGAGAAGACAAACTTATGGTTAAGCCAAAGAAAACGTGTGAGGAATGGATAAATTAGGATATTGGGGTTAACACACATATACTAATACATATAAAATATATAATCCCCAAAGACCTATGGAATACCAAGAGTGGTCTACTCAACACTCTGTAACAACCTACATGGAAAAGGACCCAAAGATCAATAAATATAGGTATATGTGTAAATGAACAAGATTCTGTACTCCTACAAAAAAAAATTTTTTTTCAATCAAATTTGCTCTGATAAAAACTACAACTTAAAGAGACAGACAAGAATTACGGAGGTTAAACTTATGGGGGTTTGTCCTGGCACATTCCACTCTAATCTGCAACCTAAAATCACAACTTGCAGCGAAGTTCTGTTTCCCTAGCAAGCAGAGTTGGCAACGTAGAAATCCTGCCACCCAAAAGCCGTTTCCTCAAACAGCAGCTTTAAATCTACTGCTAATGGTCACTAATATTCACAAGGACTGCAGGGCTGTAAATGACTCATGCCCTCAAAAAATGTCCTGGGGAAGGGAATGGCCAAAAAAATCCAAACGCAGCAAATTTTTCAAGAAGGCAGTTAGAAGTTGTACGTTTCGCTCAATCTTAAAAAAAAAGTGAAAAGGACACTGATAAACGCAAAACATCAGGAAATATGAGACGCATGCAAATCCAATCTACACAAAGGTATCACCTCACACCAGTCAGAATGACCATCAGCAAAAAGTCTACAAACAATAGATGTTGAAGAAGTTGTGGAGAATAGCGTAACCTCTCGGTCTAAGTGGGATGTAAACTGGTAACGGCCAATAATAGGAACAGAATGGCAGCGCATTTAAAGGTAAAAATTGAGTCACCATATGATCCGGAAGTCCCACTATTGGGCCTTTCACCTGTGAAAGTCAGAATCAAAAAGACACGGGATGGGGCTTCCCTGGTGGTGCAGTGGTTGAGAGTCTGCCTGCCAAGGCAGGGGCCACGGGTTCGATCCCTGGTCTGGGAGGATCCCGCATGCCGCGGAGCAATTGGGCCCGTGAGCCAAAGCTGCTGAGCCTGCGCATCTGGAGCCTGTGCTCCGCAGCGGGAGAGGCCGCGATGGTGGGAGGCCCGCGCACCGTGATGAGGAGTGGCCCCCACTTGCCGCAACTGGAGAAAGCCCTCGCACAGAAACAAGGAACCAGCACAGCCAAAAATAAATAAATAAATTCATTAATTAATTTAAAAAAAAATCTTAAAAAAAAAAAGACACGGGATGGAAAATCGTGTATTGCAGCAGTATTTACAATAGCCAAGACATGGAAGCAAACAAAATGTCCATCAACAGATAAATGGACACAGAAGAAGTGGTACACATACCGAATGGAAGAGTAGCCTCGGGAAAAAAATGAACAATGCCGTTTTCAGGACTACACATGAGCCTAGAAATAATCATATTAGCTTAAGTAAGTCAAGAGGGAATGATAAATATCCTATGATATCTTGTATACATGTTAGCCTAAGGTTGCTACCAATAAACATATTTTCACAGAAAAAGACACTCACAGACTTATAAAACAAACTAATGGTTAGCCAAAATGAAAGGTGGGAGGATGGATAAATTAGGACTATGGGGCTAACATAGATATACTAATGTATGTTAAATGTATATAAACATATAACATATAAACCATATGAATTATATACTCACCAATACATATAAAATATATAAAGACAAAACACCTACCAAATACCAAGGGAGGTCTACTCAACTTTCTGTAATAACATACAAGGTAACAGGATCCGAAGATGACCAGACATATGTATGAATCATTGAGCAGATTCTGTACAGCCAGAAAACCACAACACTCTAATCAAATTTACTCCGATAAGAAATAGAAATTAAATTTAAAAAACAAACATAAGTAAGGTGACATAAACTTCTGGGGGCTTGTCCCAGCACATTCCACTCTAATTTACAACCTTGGAACACTACTTTCAGGAAGACTCTTTTGCACTAGTAACAAGCGTTGAGAACGTAATAATGCTGCCGCCTTGTGGTTGTTTCCCATAACAGCAGCTTTAAACCAAGTGCTAATGGTTGCTTAATAGTCACAAGGACTGCAGGGCTGTAAATGACACCTGCCCTCAACAAATGCCCTGGGGTAGGGAATAGGCAAGAAAATTCTACACATTACAACTTTTTCAAGAAGTCAATACGAAGAGGGAAGTTGTAGTCACTCTTTAAAAAAGAAGGAAAAGAAAAAAGAGGACATGCCTAAAGTTCAGTATAAGGAATTATTAGCCACATGCAAATCCAACGTGAAAACGTTTCAGCTCACACCAGTCAAATGACCATCAGCAAAAAGTCTACAAACTATAAATGCTAAGGGCTTTTAGAGAACTCTGTAATTTCTAGATGCTGGTGGAATGTAAAGTGGTAACAGCACTAACGAAAACTGAACGGAGCTGCTTTAAAACGTAAAAATTGAGCTACCATATGATGCGGCAGGGCACCTTTTGGGCCTATAACCTAAGACCACAAGAATCGGAAAGACAGAGGCAGGCAAATGTGCACTGCAGCAATACTGAAATAGCCAAGACATGGAAACACAAAAAAGGTCCATAATCAGATGAATGGACAAAGAAGAAGTGGTAATATGGACAGAATGGAATATCCGTCACGGAAAAAAATAAAAGAATGGCATATGCAGCACCACAGAGGAGCCTAGAGATAATCACACAACGTGAAGTAAGTCAGAATGAGAAAGACAAATGCCCTATGATGTCCCTTATGTTATCTGAAAATTCATAAAAATGAACATATTTCCATAGAGAAAGGCAATCTCAGATTGAGAAGACAAACTTATGGTTAAGCCAAAGAAAACGTGTGAGGAATGGATAAATTAGGATATTGGGGTTAACACACATATACTAATACATATAAAATATATAATCCCCAAAGACCTATGGAATACCAAGAGTGGTCTACTCAACACTCTGTAACAACCTACATGGAAAAGGACCCAAAGATCAATAAATATAGGTATATGTGTAAATGAACAAGATTCTGTACTCCTACAAAAAAAAATTTTTTTTCAATCAAATTTGCTCTGATAAAAACTACAACTTAAAGAGACAGACAAGAATTACGGAGGTTAAACTTATGGGGGTTTGTCCTGGCACATTCCACTCTAATCTGCAACCTAAAACCACAACTTGCAGCGAAGTTCTGTTTCCCTAGCAAGCAGAGTTGGCAACGTAGAAATCCTGCCACCCAAAAGCCGTTTCCTCAAACAGCAGCTTTAAATCTACTGCTAATGGTCACTAATATTCACAAGGACTGCAGGGCTGTAAATGACTCATGCCCTCAAAAAATGTCCTGGGGAAGGGAATGGCCAAAAAAATCCAAACGCAGCAAATTTTTCAAGAAGGCAGTTAGAAGTTGTACGTTTCGCTCAATCTTAAAAAAAAAGTGAAAAGGACACTGATAAACGCAAAACATCAGGAAATATGAGACGCATGCAAATCCAATCTACACAAAGGTATCACCTCACACCAGTCAGAATGACCATCAGCAAAAAGTCTACAAACAATAGATGTTGAAGAAGTTGTGGAGAATAGCGTAACCTCTCGGTCTAAGTGGGATGTAAACTGGTAACGGCCAATAATAGGAACAGAATGGCAGCGCATTTAAAGGTAAAAATTGAGTCACCATATGATCCGGAAGTCCCACTATTGGGCCTTTCACCTGTGAAAGTCAGAATCAAAAAGACACGGGATGGGGCTTCCCTGGTGGTGCAGTGGTTGAGAGTCTGCCTGCCAAGGCAGGGGCCACGGGTTCGATCCCTGGTCTGGGAGGATCCCGCATGCCGCGGAGCAATTGGGCCCGTGAGCCAAAGCTGCTGAGCCTGCGCATCTGGAGCCTGTGCTCCGCAGCGGGAGAGGCCGCGATGGTGGGAGGCCCGCGCACCGTGATGAGGAGTGGCCCCCACTTGCCGCAACTGGAGAAAGCCCTCGCACAGAAACAAGGAACCAGCACAGCCAAAAATAAATAAATAAATTCATTAATTAATTTAAAAAAAAAATCTTAAAAAAAAAAAGACACGGGATGGAAAATCGTGTATTGCAGCAGTATTTACAATAGCCAAGACATGGAAGCAAACAAAATGTCCATCAACAGATAAATGGACACAGAAGAAGTGGTACACATACCGAATGGAAGAGTAGCCTCGGGAAAAAAATGAACAATGCCGTTTTCAGGACTACACATGAGCCTAGAAATAATCATATTAGCTTAAGTAAGTCAAGAGGGAATGATAAATATCCTATGATATCTTGTATACATGTTAGCCTAAGGTTGCTACCAATAAACATATTTTCACAGAAAAAGACACTCACAGACTTATAAAACAAACTAATGGTTAGCCAAAATGAAAGGTGGGAGGATGGATAAATTAGGACTATGGGGCTAACATAGATATACTAATGTATGTTAAATGTATATAAACATATAACATATAAACCATATGAATTATATACTCACCAATACATATAAAATATATAAAGACAAAACACCTACCAAATACCAAGGGAGGTCTACTCAACTTTCTGTAATAACATACAAGGTAACAGGATCCGAAGATGAACAGACATATGTATGAATCATTGAGCAGATTCTGTACAGCCAGAAAACCACAACACTCTAATCAAATTTACTCCGATAAGAAATAGAAATTAAATTTAAAAAACAAACATAAGTAAGGTGACATAAACTTCTGGGGGCTTGTCCCAGCACATTCCACTCTAATTTACAACCTTGGAACACTACTTTCAGGAAGACTCTTTTGCACTAGTAACAAGCGTTGAGAACGTAATAATGCTGCCGCCTTGTGGTTGTTTCCCATAACAGCAGCTTTAAACCAAGTGCTAATGGTTGCTTAATAGTCACAAGGACTGCAGGGCTGTAAATGACACCTGCCCTCAACAAATGCCCTGGGGTAGGGAATAGGCAAGAAAATTCTACACATTACAACTTTTTCAAGAAGTCAATACGAAGAGGGAAGTTGTAGTCACTCTTTAAAAAAGAAGGAAAAGAAAAAAGAGGACATGCCTAAAGTTCAGTATAAGGAATTATTAGCCACATGCAAATCCAACGTGAAAACGTTTCAGCTCACACCAGTCAAATGACCATCAGCAAAAAGTCTACAAACTATAAATGCTAAGGGCTTTTAGAGAACTCTGTAATTTCTAGATGCTGGTGGAATGTAAAGTGGTAACAGCACTAACGAAAACTGAACGGAGCTGCTTTAAAACGTAAAAATTGAGCTACCATATGATGCGGCAGGGCACCTTTTGGGCCTATAACCTAAGACCACAAGAATCGGAAAGACAGAGGCAGGCAAATGTGCACTGCAGCAATACTGAAATAGCCAAGACATGGAAACACAAAAAAGGTCCATAATCAGATGAATGGACAAAGAAGAAGTGGTAATATGGACAGAATGGAATATCCGTCACGGAAAAAAATAAAAGAATGGCATATGCAGCACCACAGAGGAGCCTAGAGATAATCACACAACGTGAAGTAAGTCAGAATGAGAAAGACAAATGCCCTATGATGTCCCTTATGTTATCTGAAAATTCATAAAAATGAACATATTTCCATAGAGAAAGGCAATCTCAGATTGAGAAGACAAACTTATGGTTAAGCCAAAGAAAACGTGTGAGGAATGGATAAATTAGGATATTGGGGTTAACACACATATACTAATACATATAAAATATATAATCCCCAAAGACCTATGGAATACCAAGAGTGGTCTACTCAACACTCTGTAACAACCTACATGGAAAAGGACCCAAAGATCAATAAATATAGGTATATGTGTAAATGAACAAGATTCTGTACTCCTACAAAAAAAAATTTTTTTTCAATCAAATTTGCTCTGATAAAAACTACAACTTAAAGAGACAGACAAGAATTACGGAGGTTAAACTTATGGGGGTTTGTCCTGGCACATTCCACTCTAATCTGCAACCTAAAACCACAACTTGCAGCGAAGTTCTGTTTCCCTAGCAAGCAGAGTTGGCAACGTAGAAATCCTGCCACCCAAAAGCCGTTTCCTCAAACAGCAGCTTTAAATCTACTGCTAATGGTCACTAATATTCACAAGGACTGCAGGGCTGTAAATGACTCATGCCCTCAAAAAATGTCCTGGGGAAGGGAATGGCCAAAAAAATCCAAACGCAGCAAATTTTTCAAGAAGGCAGTTAGAAGTTGTACGTTTCGCTCAATCTTAAAAAAAAAGTGAAAAGGACACTGATAAACGCAAAACATCAGGAAATATGAGACGCATGCAAATCCAATCTACACAAAGGTATCACCTCACACCAGTCAGAATGACCATCAGCAAAAAGTCTACAAACAATAGATGTTGAAGAAGTTGTGGAGAATAGCGTAACCTCTCGGTCTAAGTGGGATGTAAACTGGTAACGGCCAATAATAGGAACAGAATGGCAGCGCATTTAAAGGTAAAAATTGAGTCACCATATGATCCGGAAGTCCCACTATTGGGCCTTTCACCTGTGAAAGTCAGAATCAAAAAGACACGGGATGGGGCTTCCCTGGTGGTGCAGTGGTTGAGAGTCTGCCTGCCAAGGCAGGGGCCACGGGTTCGATCCCTGGTCTGGGAGGATCCCGCATGCCGCGGAGCAATTGGGCCCGTGAGCCAAAGCTGCTGAGCCTGCGCATCTGGAGCCTGTGCTCCGCAGCGGGAGAGGCCGCGATGGTGGGAGGCCCGCGCACCGTGATGAGGAGTGGCCCCCACTTGCCGCAACTGGAGAAAGCCCTCGCACAGAAACAAGGAACCAGCACAGCCAAAAATAAATAAATAAATTCATTAATTAATTTAAAAAAAAAATCTTAAAAAAAAAAAGACACGGGATGGAAAATCGTGTATTGCAGCAGTATTTACAATAGCCAAGACATGGAAGCAAACAAAATGTCCATCAACAGATAAATGGACACAGAAGAAGTGGTACACATACCGAATGGAAGAGTAGCCTCGGGAAAAAAATGAACAATGCCGTTTTCAGGACTACACATGAGCCTAGAAATAATCATATTAGCTTAAGTAAGTCAAGAGGGAATGATAAATATCCTATGATATCTTGTATACATGTTAGCCTAAGGTTGCTACCAATAAACATATTTTCACAGAAAAAGACACTCACAGACTTATAAAACAAACTAATGGTTAGCCAAAATGAAAGGTGGGAGGATGGATAAATTAGGACTATGGGGCTAACATAGATATACTAATGTATGTTAAATGTATATAAACATATAACATATAAACCATATGAATTATATACTCACCAATACATATAAAATATATAAAGACAAAACACCTACCAAATACCAAGGGAGGTCTACTCAACTTTCTGTAATAACATACAAGGTAACAGGATCCGAAGATGAACAGACATATGTATGAATCATTGAGCAGATTCTGTACAGCCAGAAAACCACAACACTCTAATCAAATTTACTCCGATAAGAAATAGAAATTAAATTTAAAAAACAAACATAAGTAAGGTGACATAAACTTCTGGGGGCTTGTCCCAGCACATTCCACTCTAATTTACAACCTTGGAACACTACTTTCAGGAAGACTCTTTTGCACTAGTAACAAGCGTTGAGAACGTAATAATGCTGCCGCCTTGTGGTTGTTTCCCATAACAGCAGCTTTAAACCAAGTGCTAATGGTTGCTTAATAGTCACAAGGACTGCAGGGCTGTAAATGACACCTGCCCTCAACAAATGCCCTGGGGTAGGGAATAGGCAAGAAAATTCTACACATTACAACTTTTTCAAGAAGTCAATACGAAGAGGGAAGTTGTAGTCACTCTTTAAAAAAGAAGGAAAAGAAAAAAGAGGACATGCCTAAAGTTCAGTATAAGGAATTATTAGCCACATGCAAATCCAACGTGAAAACGTTTCAGCTCACACCAGTCAAATGACCATCAGCAAAAAGTCTACAAACTATAAATGCTAAGGGCTTTTAGAGAACTCTGTAATTTCTAGATGCTGGTGGAATGTAAAGTGGTAACAGCACTAACGAAAACTGAACGGAGCTGCTTTAAAACGTAAAAATTGAGCTACCATATGATGCGGCAGGGCACCTTTTGGGCCTATAACCTAAGACCACAAGAATCGGAAAGACAGAGGCAGGCAAATGTGCACTGCAGCAATACTGAAATAGCCAAGACATGGAAACACAAAAAAGGTCCATAATCAGATGAATGGACAAAGAAGAAGTGGTAATATGGACAGAATGGAATATCCGTCACGGAAAAAAATAAAAGAATGGCGTATGCAGCACCACAGAGGAGCCTAGAGATAATCACACAACGTGAAGTAAGTCAGAATGAGAAAGACAAATGCCCTATGATGTCCCTTATGTTATCTGAAAATTCATAAAAATGAACATATTTCCATAGAGAAAGGCAATCTCAGATTGAGAAGACAAACTTATGGTTAAGCCAAAGAAAACGTGTGAGGAATGGATAAATTAGGATATTGGGGTTAACACACATATACTAATACATATAAAATATATAATCCCCAAAGACCTATGGAATACCAAGAGTGGTCTACTCAACACTCTGTAACAACCTACATGGAAAAGGACCCAAAGATCAATAAATATAGGTATATGTGTAAATGAACAAGATTCTGTACTCCTACAAAAAAAAATTTTTTTTCAATCAAATTTGCTCTGATAAAAACTACAACTTAAAGAGACAGACAAGAATTACGGAGGTTAAACTTATGGGGGTTTGTCCTGGCACATTCCACTCTAATCTGCAACCTAAAACCACAACTTGCAGCGAAGTTCTGTTTCCCTAGCAAGCAGAGTTGGCAACGTAGAAATCCTGCCACCCAAAAGCCGTTTCCTCAAACAGCAGCTTTAAATCTACTGCTAATGGTCACTAATATTCACAAGGACTGCAGGGCTGTAAATGACTCATGCCCTCAAAAAATGTCCTGGGGAAGGGAATGGCCAAAAAAATCCAAACGCAGCAAATTTTTCAAGAAGGCAGTTAGAAGTTGTACGTTTCGCTCAATCTTAAAAAAAAAGTGAAAAGGACACTGATAAACGCAAAACATCAGGAAATATGAGACGCATGCAAATCCAATCTACACAAAGGTATCACCTCACACCAGTCAGAATGACCATCAGCAAAAAGTCTACAAACAATAGATGTTGAAGAAGTTGTGGAGAATAGCGTAACCTCTCGGTCTAAGTGGGATGTAAACTGGTAACGGCCAATAATAGGAACAGAATGGCAGCGCATTTAAAGGTAAAAATTGAGTCACCATATGATCCGGAAGTCCCACTATTGGGCCTTTCACCTGTGAAAGTCAGAATCAAAAAGACACGGGATGGGGCTTCCCTGGTGGTGCAGTGGTTGAGAGTCTGCCTGCCAAGGCAGGGGCCACGGGTTCGATCCCTGGTCTGGGAGGATCCCGCATGCCGCAGAGCAATTGGGCCCGTGAGCCAAAGCTGCTGAGCCTGCGCATCTGGAGCCTGTGCTCCGCAGCGGGAGAGGCCGCGATGGTGGGAGGCCCGCGCACCGTGATGAGGAGTGGCCCCCACTTGCCGCAACTGGAGAAAGCCCTCGCACAGAAACAAGGAACCAGCACAGCCAAAAATAAATAAATAAATTCATTAATTAATTTAAAAAAAAAATCTTAAAAAAAAAAAGACACGGGATGGAAAATCGTGTATTGCAGCAGTATTTACAATAGCCAAGACATGGAAGCAAACAAAATGTCCATCAACAGATAAATGGACACAGAAGAAGTGGTACACATACCGAATGGAAGAGTAGCCTCGGGAAAAAAATGAACAATGCCGTTTTCAGGACTACACATGAGCCTAGAAATAATCATATTAGCTTAAGTAAGTCAAGAGGGAATGATAAATATCCTATGATATCTTGTATACATGTTAGCCTAAGGTTGCTACCAATAAACATATTTTCACAGAAAAAGACACTCACAGACTTATAAAACAAACTAATGGTTAGCCAAAATGAAAGGTGGGAGGATGGATAAATTAGGACTATGGGGCTAACATAGATATACTAATGTATGTTAAATGTATATAAACATATAACATATAAACCATATGAATTATATACTCACCAATACATATAAAATATATAAAGACAAAACACCTACCAAATACCAAGGGAGGTCTACTCAACTTTCTGTAATAACATACAAGGTAACAGGATCCGAAGATGACCAGACATATGTATGAATCATTGAGCAGATTCTGTACAGCCAGAAAACCACAACACTCTAATCAAATTTACTCCGATAAGAAATAGAAATTAAATTTAAAAAACAAACATAAGTAAGGTGACATAAACTTCTGGGGGCTTGTCCCAGCACATTCCACTCTAATTTACAACCTTGGAACACTACTTTCAGGAAGACTCTTTTGCACTAGTAACAAGCGTTGAGAACGTAATAATGCTGCCGCCTTGTGGTTGTTTCCCATAACAGCAGCTTTAAACCAAGTGCTAATGGTTGCTTAATAGTCACAAGGACTGCAGGGCTGTAAATGACACCTGCCCTCAACAAATGCCCTGGGGTAGGGAATAGGCAAGAAAATTCTACACATTACAACTTTTTCAAGAAGTCAATACGAAGAGGGAAGTTGTAGTCACTCTTTAAAAAAGAAGGAAAAGAAAAAAGAGGACATGCCTAAAGTTCAGTATAAGGAATTATTAGCCACATGCAAATCCAACGTGAAAACGTTTCAGCTCACACCAGTCAAATGACCATCAGCAAAAAGTCTACAAACTATAAATGCTAAGGGCTTTTAGAGAACTCTGTAATTTCTAGATGCTGGTGGAATGTAAAGTGGTAACAGCACTAACGAAAACTGAACGGAGCTGCTTTAAAACGTAAAAATTGAGCTACCATATGATGCGGCAGGGCACCTTTTGGGCCTATAACCTAAGACCACAAGAATCGGAAAGACAGAGGCAGGCAAATGTGCACTGCAGCAATACTGAAATAGCCAAGACATGGAAACACAAAAAAGGTCCATAATCAGATGAATGGACAAAGAAGAAGTGGTAATATGGACAGAATGGAATATCCGTCACGGAAAAAAATAAAAGAATGGCGTATGCAGCACCACAGAGGAGCCTAGAGATAATCACACAACGTGAAGTAAGTCAGAATGAGAAAGACAAATGCCCTATGATGTCCCTTATGTTATCTGAAAATTCATAAAAATGAACATATTTCCATAGAGAAAGGCAATCTCAGATTGAGAAGACAAACTTATGGTTAAGCCAAAGAAAACGTGTGAGGAATGGATAAATTAGGATATTGGGGTTAACACACATATACTAATACATATAAAATATATAATCCCCAAAGACCTATGGAATACCAAGAGTGGTCTACTCAACACTCTGTAACAACCTACATGGAAAAGGACCCAAAGATCAATAAATATAGGTATATGTGTAAATGAACAAGATTCTGTACTCCTACAAAAAAAAATTTTTTTTCAATCAAATTTGCTCTGATAAAAACTACAACTTAAAGAGACAGACAAGAATTACGGAGGTTAAACTTATGGGGGTTTGTCCTGGCACATTCCACTCTAATCTGCAACCTAAAACCACAACTTGCAGCGAAGTTCTGTTTCCCTAGCAAGCAGAGTTGGCAACGTAGAAATCCTGCCACCCAAAAGCCGTTTCCTCAAACAGCAGCTTTAAATCTACTGCTAATGGTCACTAATATTCACAAGGACTGCAGGGCTGTAAATGACTCATGCCCTCAAAAAATGTCCTGGGGAAGGGAATGGCCAAAAAAATCCAAACGCAGCAAATTTTTCAAGAAGGCAGTTAGAAGTTGTACGTTTCGCTCAATCTTAAAAAAAAAGTGAAAAGGACACTGATAAACGCAAAACATCAGGAAATATGAGACGCATGCAAATCCAATCTACACAAAGGTATCACCTCACACCAGTCAGAATGACCATCAGCAAAAAGTCTACAAACAATAGATGTTGAAGAAGTTGTGGAGAATAGCGTAACCTCTCGGTCTAAGTGGGATGTAAACTGGTAACGGCCAATAATAGGAACAGAATGGCAGCGCATTTAAAGGTAAAAATTGAGTCACCATATGATCCGGAAGTCCCACTATTGGGCCTTTCACCTGTGAAAGTCAGAATCAAAAAGACACGGGATGGGGCTTCCCTGGTGGTGCAGTGGTTGAGAGTCTGCCTGCCAAGGCAGGGGCCACGGGTTCGATCCCTGGTCTGGGAGGATCCCGCATGCCGCAGAGCAATTGGGCCCGTGAGCCAAAGCTGCTGAGCCTGCGCATCTGGAGCCTGTGCTCCGCAGCGGGAGAGGCCGCGATGGTGGGAGGCCCGCGCACCGTGATGAGGAGTGGCCCCCACTTGCCGCAACTGGAGAAAGCCCTCGCACAGAAACAAGGAACCAGCACAGCCAAAAATAAATAAATAAATTCATTAATTAATTTAAAAAAAAAATCTTAAAAAAAAAAAGACACGGGATGGAAAATCGTGTATTGCAGCAGTATTTACAATAGCCAAGACATGGAAGCAAACAAAATGTCCATCAACAGATAAATGGACACAGAAGAAGTGGTACACATACCGAATGGAAGAGTAGCCTCGGGAAAAAAATGAACAATGCCGTTTTCAGGACTACACATGAGCCTAGAAATAATCATATTAGCTTAAGTAAGTCAAGAGGGAATGATAAATATCCTATGATATCTTGTATACATGTTAGCCTAAGGTTGCTACCAATAAACATATTTTCACAGAAAAAGACACTCACAGACTTATAAAACAAACTAATGGTTAGCCAAAATGAAAGGTGGGAGGATGGATAAATTAGGACTATGGGGCTAACATAGATATACTAATGTATGTTAAATGTATATAAACATATAACATATAAACCATATGAATTATATACTCACCAATACATATAAAATATATAAAGACAAAACACCTACCAAATACCAAGGGAGGTCTACTCAACTTTCTGTAATAACATACAAGGTAACAGGATCCGAAGATGACCAGACATATGTATGAATCATTGAGCAGATTCTGTACAGCCAGAAAACCACAACACTCTAATCAAATTTACTCCGATAAGAAATAGAAATTAAATTTAAAAAACAAACATAAGTAAGGTGACATAAACTTCTGGGGGCTTGTCCCAGCACATTCCACTCTAATTTACAACCTTGGAACACTACTTTCAGGAAGACTCTTTTGCACTAGTAACAAGCGTTGAGAACGTAATAATGCTGCCGCCTTGTGGTTGTTTCCCATAACAGCAGCTTTAAACCAAGTGCTAATGGTTGCTTAATAGTCACAAGGACTGCAGGGCTGTAAATGACACCTGCCCTCAACAAATGCCCTGGGGTAGGGAATAGGCAAGAAAATTCTACACATTACAACTTTTTCAAGAAGTCAATACGAAGAGGGAAGTTGTAGTCACTCTTTAAAAAAGAAGGAAAAGAAAAAAGAGGACATGCCTAAAGTTCAGTATAAGGAATTATTAGCCACATGCAAATCCAACGTGAAAACGTTTCAGCTCACACCAGTCAAATGACCATCAGCAAAAAGTCTACAAACTATAAATGCTAAGGGCTTTTAGAGAACTCTGTAATTTCTAGATGCTGGTGGAATGTAAAGTGGTAACAGCACTAACGAAAACTGAACGGAGCTGCTTTAAAACGTAAAAATTGAGCTACCATATGATGCGGCAGGGCACCTTTTGGGCCTATAACCTAAGACCACAAGAATCGGAAAGACAGAGGCAGGCAAATGTGCACTGCAGCAATACTGAAATAGCCAAGACATGGAAACACAAAAAAGGTCCATAATCAGATGAATGGACAAAGAAGAAGTGGTAATATGGACAGAATGGAATATCCGTCACGGAAAAAAATAAAAGAATGGCGTATGCAGCACCACAGAGGAGCCTAGAGATAATCACACAACGTGAAGTAAGTCAGAATGAGAAAGACAAATGCCCTATGATGTCCCTTATGTTATCTGAAAATTCATAAAAATGAACATATTTCCATAGAGAAAGGCAATCTCAGATTGAGAAGACAAACTTATGGTTAAGCCAAAGAAAACGTGTGAGGAATGGATAAATTAGGATATTGGGGTTAACACACATATACTAATACATATAAAATATATAATCCCCAAAGACCTATGGAATACCAAGAGTGGTCTACTCAACACTCTGTAACAACCTACATGGAAAAGGACCCAAAGATCAATAAATATAGGTATATGTGTAAATGAACAAGATTCTGTACTCCTACAAAAAAAAATTTTTTTTCAATCAAATTTGCTCTGATAAAAACTACAACTTAAAGAGACAGACAAGAATTACGGAGGTTAAACTTATGGGGGTTTGTCCTGGCACATTCCACTCTAATCTGCAACCTAAAACCACAACTTGCAGCGAAGTTCTGTTTCCCTAGCAAGCAGAGTTGGCAACGTAGAAATCCTGCCACCCAAAAGCCGTTTCCTCAAACAGCAGCTTTAAATCTACTGCTAATGGTCACTAATATTCACAAGGACTGCAGGGCTGTAAATGACTCATGCCCTCAAAAAATGTCCTGGGGAAGGGAATGGCCAAAAAAATCCAAACGCAGCAAATTTTTCAAGAAGGCAGTTAGAAGTTGTACGTTTCGCTCAATCTTAAAAAAAAAGTGAAAAGGACACTGATAAACGCAAAACATCAGGAAATATGAGACGCATGCAAATCCAATCTACACAAAGGTATCACCTCACACCAGTCAGAATGACCATCAGCAAAAAGTCTACAAACAATAGATGTTGAAGAAGTTGTGGAGAATAGCGTAACCTCTCGGTCTAAGTGGGATGTAAACTGGTAACGGCCAATAATAGGAACAGAATGGCAGCGCATTTAAAGGTAAAAATTGAGTCACCATATGATCCGGAAGTCCCACTATTGGGCCTTTCACCTGTGAAAGTCAGAATCAAAAAGACACGGGATGGGGCTTCCCTGGTGGTGCAGTGGTTGAGAGTCTGCCTGCCAAGGCAGGGGCCACGGGTTCGATCCCTGGTCTGGGAGGATCCCGCATGCCGCGGAGCAATTGGGCCCGTGAGCCAAAGCTGCTGAGCCTGCGCATCTGGAGCCTGTGCTCCGCAGCGGGAGAGGCCGCGATGGTGGGAGGCCCGCGCACCGTGATGAGGAGTGGCCCCCACTTGCCGCAACTGGAGAAAGCCCTCGCACAGAAACAAGGAACCAGCACAGCCAAAAATAAATAAATAAATTCATTAATTAATTTAAAAAAAAAATCTTAAAAAAAAAAAGACACGGGATGGAAAATCGTGTATTGCAGCAGTATTTACAATAGCCAAGACATGGAAGCAAACAAAATGTCCATCAACAGATAAATGGACACAGAAGAAGTGGTACACATACCGAATGGAAGAGTAGCCTCGGGAAAAAAATGAACAATGCCGTTTTCAGGACTACACATGAGCCTAGAAATAATCATATTAGCTTAAGTAAGTCAAGAGGGAATGATAAATATCCTATGATATCTTGTATACATGTTAGCCTAAGGTTGCTACCAATAAACATATTTTCACAGAAAAAGACACTCACAGACTTATAAAACAAACTAATGGTTAGCCAAAATGAAAGGTGGGAGGATGGATAAATTAGGACTATGGGGCTAACATAGATATACTAATGTATGTTAAATGTATATAAACATATAACATATAAACCATATGAATTATATACTCACCAATACATATAAAATATATAAAGACAAAACACCTACCAAATACCAAGGGAGGTCTACTCAACTTTCTGTAATAACATACAAGGTAACAGGATCCGAAGATGACCAGACATATGTATGAATCATTGAGCAGATTCTGTACAGCCAGAAAACCACAACACTCTAATCAAATTTACTCCGATAAGAAATAGAAATTAAATTTAAAAAACAAACATAAGTAAGGTGACATAAACTTCTGGGGGCTTGTCCCAGCACATTCCACTCTAATTTACAACCTTGGAAC
Source organism: Balaenoptera borealis (assembly GCF_965194805.1). Taxonomy (NCBI): domain Eukaryota; kingdom Metazoa; phylum Chordata; class Mammalia; order Artiodactyla; family Balaenopteridae; genus Balaenoptera; species Balaenoptera borealis. Next base: position 43,190 of record NW_028123696.1, read on the forward strand.
ACTACTTTCAGGAAGACTCTTTTGCACTAGTAACAAGCGTTGAGAACGTAATAATGCTGCCGCCTTGTGGTTGTTTCCCATAACAGCAGCTTTAAACCAAGTGCTAATGGTTGCTTAATAGTCACAAGGACTGCAGGGCTGTAAATGACACCTGCCCTCAACAAATGCCCTGGGGTAGGGAATAGGCAAGAAAATTCTACACATTACAACTTTTTCAAGAAGTCAATACGAAGAGGGAAGTTGTAGTCACTCTTTAAAAAAGAAGGAAAAGAAAAAAGAGGACATGCCTAAAGTTCAGTATAAGGAATTATTAGCCACATGCAAATCCAACGTGAAAACGTTTCAGCTCACACCAGTCAAATGACCATCAGCAAAAAGTCTACAAACTATAAATGCTAAGGGCTTTTAGAGAACTCTGTAATTTCTAGATGCTGGTGGAATGTAAAGTGGTAACAGCACTAACGAAAACTGAACGGAGCTGCTTTAAAACGTAAAAATTGAGCTACCATATGATGCGGCAGGGCACCTTTTGGGCCTATAACCTAAGACCACAAGAATCGGAAAGACAGAGGCAGGCAAATGTGCACTGCAGCAATACTGAAATAGCCAAGACATGGAAACACAAAAAAGGTCCATAATCAGATGAATGGACAAAGAAGAAGTGGTAATATGGACAGAATGGAATATCCGTCACGGAAAAAAATAAAAGAATGGCATATGCAGCACCACAGAGGAGCCTAGAGATAATCACACAACGTGAAGTAAGTCAGAATGAGAAAGACAAATGCCCTATGATGTCCCTTATGTTATCTGAAAATTCATAAAAATGAACATATTTCCATAGAGAAAGGCAATCTCAGATTGAGAAGACAAACTTATGGTTAAGCCAAAGAAAACGTGTGAGGAATGGATAAATTAGGATATTGGGGTTAACACACATATACTAATACATATAAAATATATAATCCCCAAAGACCTATGGAATACCAAGAGTGGTCTACTCAACACTCTGTAACAACCTACATGGAAAAGGACCCAAAGATCAATAAATATAGGTATATGTGTAAATGAACAAGATTCTGTACTCCTACAAAAAAAAATTTTTTTTCAATCAAATTTGCTCTGATAAAAACTACAACTTAAAGAGACAGACAAGAATTACGGAGGTTAAACTTATGGGGGTTTGTCCTGGCACATTCCACTCTAATCTGCAACCTAAAACCACAACTTGCAGCGAAGTTCTGTTTCCCTAGCAAGCAGAGTTGGCAACGTAGAAATCCTGCCACCCAAAAGCCGTTTCCTCAAACAGCAGCTTTAAATCTACTGCTAATGGTCACTAATATTCACAAGGACTGCAGGGCTGTAAATGACTCATGCCCTCAAAAAATGTCCTGGGGAAGGGAATGGCCAAAAAAATCCAAACGCAGCAAATTTTTCAAGAAGGCAGTTAGAAGTTGTACGTTTCGCTCAATCTTAAAAAAAAAGTGAAAAGGACACTGATAAACGCAAAACATCAGGAAATATGAGACGCATGCAAATCCAATCTACACAAAGGTATCACCTCACACCAGTCAGAATGACCATCAGCAAAAAGTCTACAAACAATAGATGTTGAAGAAGTTGTGGAGAATAGCGTAACCTCTCGGTCTAAGTGGGATGTAAACTGGTAACGGCCAATAATAGGAACAGAATGGCAGCGCATTTAAAGGTAAAAATTGAGTCACCATATGATCCGGAAGTCCCACTATTGGGCCTTTCACCTGTGAAAGTCAGAATCAAAAAGACACGGGATGGGGCTTCCCTGGTGGTGCAGTGGTTGAGAGTCTGCCTGCCAAGGCAGGGGCCACGGGTTCGATCCCTGGTCTGGGAGGATCCCGCATGCCGCGGAGCAATTGGGCCCGTGAGCCAAAGCTGCTGAGCCTGCGCATCTGGAGCCTGTGCTCCGCAGCGGGAGAGGCCGCGATGGTGGGAGGCCCGCGCACCGTGATGAGGAGTGGCCCCCACTTGCCGCAACTGGAGAAAGCCCTCGCACAGAAACAAGGAACCAGCACAGCCAAAAATAAATAAATAAATTCATTAATTAATTTAAAAAAAAAATCTTAAAAAAAAAAAGACACGGGATGGAAAATCGTGTATTGCAGCAGTATTTACAATAGCCAAGACATGGAAGCAAACAAAATGTCCATCAACAGATAAATGGACACAGAAGAAGTGGTACACATACCGAATGGAAGAGTAGCCTCGGGAAAAAAATGAACAATGCCGTTTTCAGGACTACACATGAGCCTAGAAATAATCATATTAGCTTAAGTAAGTCAAGAGGGAATGATAAATATCCTATGATATCTTGTATACATGTTAGCCTAAGGTTGCTACCAATAAACATATTTTCACAGAAAAAGACACTCACAGACTTATAAAACAAACTAATGGTTAGCCAAAATGAAAGGTGGGAGGATGGATAAATTAGGACTATGGGGCTAACATAGATATACTAATGTATGTTAAATGTATATAAACATATAACATATAAACCATATGAATTATATACTCACCAATACATATAAAATATATAAAGACAAAACACCTACCAAATACCAAGGGAGGTCTACTCAACTTTCTGTAATAACATACAAGGTAACAGGATCCGAAGATGACCAGACATATGTATGAATCATTGAGCAGATTCTGTACAGCCAGAAAACCACAACACTCTAATCAAATTTACTCCGATAAGAAATAGAAATTAAATTTAAAAAACAAACATAAGTAAGGTGACATAAACTTCTGGGGGCTTGTCCCAGCACATTCCACTCTAATTTACAACCTTGGAACACTACTTTCAGGAAGACTCTTTTGCACTAGTAACAAGCGTTGAGAACGTAATAATGCTGCCGCCTTGTGGTTGTTTCCCATAACAGCAGCTTTAAACCAAGTGCTAATGGTTGCTTAATAGTCACAAGGACTGCAGGGCTGTAAATGACACCTGCCCTCAACAAATGCCCTGGGGTAGGGAATAGGCAAGAAAATTCTACACATTACAACTTTTTCAAGAAGTCAATACGAAGAGGGAAGTTGTAGTCACTCTTTAAAAAAGAAGGAAAAGAAAAAAGAGGACATGCCTAAAGTTCAGTATAAGGAATTATTAGCCACATGCAAATCCAACGTGAAAACGTTTCAGCTCACACCAGTCAAATGACCATCAGCAAAAAGTCTACAAACTATAAATGCTAAGGGCTTTTAGAGAACTCTGTAATTTCTAGATGCTGGTGGAATGTAAAGTGGTAACAGCACTAACGAAAACTGAACGGAGCTGCTTTAAAACGTAAAAATTGAGCTACCATATGATGCGGCAGGGCACCTTTTGGGCCTATAACCTAAGACCACAAGAATCGGAAAGACAGAGGCAGGCAAATGTGCACTGCAGCAATACTGAAATAGCCAAGACATGGAAACACAAAAAAGGTCCATAATCAGATGAATGGACAAAGAAGAAGTGGTAATATGGACAGAATGGAATATCCGTCACGGAAAAAAATAAAAGAATGGCATATGCAGCACCACAGAGGAGCCTAGAGATAATCACACAACGTGAAGTAAGTCAGAATGAGAAAGACAAATGCCCTATGATGTCCCTTATGTTATCTGAAAATTCATAAAAATGAACATATTTCCATAGAGAAAGGCAATCTCAGATTGAGAAGACAAACTTATGGTTAAGCCAAAGAAAACGTGTGAGGAATGGATAAATTAGGATATTGGGGTTAACACACATATACTAATACATATAAAATATATAATCCCCAAAGACCTATGGAATACCAAGAGTGGTCTACTCAACACTCTGTAACAACCTACATGGAAAAGGACCCAAAGATCAATAAATATAGGTATATGTGTAAATGAACAAGATTCTGTACTCCTACAAAAAAAAATTTTTTTTCAATCAAATTTGCTCTGATAAAAACTACAACTTAAAGAGACAGACAAGAATTACGGAGGTTAAACTTATGGGGGTTTGTCCTGGCACATTCCACTCTAATCTGCAACCTAAAACCACAACTTGCAGCGAAGTTCTGTTTCCCTAGCAAGCAGAGTTGGCAACGTAGAAATCCTGCCACCCAAAAGCCGTTTCCTCAAACAGCAGCTTTAAATCTACTGCTAATGGTCACTAATATTCACAAGGACTGCAGGGCTGTAAATGACTCATGCCCTCAAAAAATGTCCTGGGGAAGGGAATGGCCAAAAAAATCCAAACGCAGCAAATTTTTCAAGAAGGCAGTTAGAAGTTGTACGTTTCGCTCAATCTTAAAAAAAAAGTGAAAAGGACACTGATAAACGCAAAACATCAGGAAATATGAGACGCATGCAAATCCAATCTACACAAAGGTATCACCTCACACCAGTCAGAATGACCATCAGCAAAAAGTCTACAAACAATAGATGTTGAAGAAGTTGTGGAGAATAGCGTAACCTCTCGGTCTAAGTGGGATGTAAACTGGTAACGGCCAATAATAGGAACAGAATGGCAGCGCATTTAAAGGTAAAAATTGAGTCACCATATGATCCGGAAGTCCCACTATTGGGCCTTTCACCTGTGAAAGTCAGAATCAAAAAGACACGGGATGGGGCTTCCCTGGTGGTGCAGTGGTTGAGAGTCTGCCTGCCAAGGCAGGGGCCACGGGTTCGATCCCTGGTCTGGGAGGATCCCGCATGCCGCGGAGCAATTGGGCCCGTGAGCCAAAGCTGCTGAGCCTGCGCATCTGGAGCCTGTGCTCCGCAGCGGGAGAGGCCGCGATGGTGGGAGGCCCGCGCACCGTGATGAGGAGTGGCCCCCACTTGCCGCAACTGGAGAAAGCCCTCGCACAGAAACAAGGAACCAGCACAGCCAAAAATAAATAAATAAATTCATTAATTAATTTAAAAAAAAAATCTTAAAAAAAAAAAGACACGGGATGGAAAATCGTGTATTGCAGCAGTATTTACAATAGCCAAGACATGGAAGCAAACAAAATGTCCATCAACAGATAAATGGACACAGAAGAAGTGGTACACATACCGAATGGAAGAGTAGCCTCGGGAAAAAAATGAACAATGCCGTTTTCAGGACTACACATGAGCCTAGAAATAATCATATTAGCTTAAGTAAGTCAAGAGGGAATGATAAATATCCTATGATATCTTGTATACATGTTAGCCTAAGGTTGCTACCAATAAACATATTTTCACAGAAAAAGACACTCACAGACTTATAAAACAAACTAATGGTTAGCCAAAATGAAAGGTGGGAGGATGGATAAATTAGGACTATGGGGCTAACATAGATATACTAATGTATGTTAAATGTATATAAACATATAACATATAAACCATATGAATTATATACTCACCAATACATATAAAATATATAAAGACAAAACACCTACCAAATACCAAGGGAGGTCTACTCAACTTTCTGTAATAACATACAAGGTAACAGGATCCGAAGATGACCAGACATATGTATGAATCATTGAGCAGATTCTGTACAGCCAGAAAACCACAACACTCTAATCAAATTTACTCCGATAAGAAATAGAAATTAAATTTAAAAAACAAACATAAGTAAGGTGACATAAACTTCTGGGGGCTTGTCCCAGCACATTCCACTCTAATTTACAACCTTGGAACACTACTTTCAGGAAGACTCTTTTGCACTAGTAACAAGCGTTGAGAACGTAATAATGCTGCCGCCTTGTGGTTGTTTCCCATAACAGCAGCTTTAAACCAAGTGCTAATGGTTGCTTAATAGTCACAAGGACTGCAGGGCTGTAAATGACACCTGCCCTCAACAAATGCCCTGGGGTAGGGAATAGGCAAGAAAATTCTACACATTACAACTTTTTCAAGAAGTCAATACGAAGAGGGAAGTTGTAGTCACTCTTTAAAAAAGAAGGAAAAGAAAAAAGAGGACATGCCTAAAGTTCAGTATAAGGAATTATTAGCCACATGCAAATCCAACGTGAAAACGTTTCAGCTCACACCAGTCAAATGACCATCAGCAAAAAGTCTACAAACTATAAATGCTAAGGGCTTTTAGAGAACTCTGTAATTTCTAGATGCTGGTGGAATGTAAAGTGGTAACAGCACTAACGAAAACTGAACGGAGCTGCTTTAAAACGTAAAAATTGAGCTACCATATGATGCGGCAGGGCACCTTTTGGGCCTATAACCTAAGACCACAAGAATCGGAAAGACAGAGGCAGGCAAATGTGCACTGCAGCAATACTGAAATAGCCAAGACATGGAAACACAAAAAAGGTCCATAATCAGATGAATGGACAAAGAAGAAGTGGTAATATGGACAGAATGGAATATCCGTCACGGAAAAAAATAAAAGAATGGCATATGCAGCACCACAGAGGAGCCTAGAGATAATCACACAACGTGAAGTAAGTCAGAATGAGAAAGACAAATGCCCTATGATGTCCCTTATGTTATCTGAAAATTCATAAAAATGAACATATTTCCATAGAGAAAGGCAATCTCAGATTGAGAAGACAAACTTATGGTTAAGCCAAAGAAAACGTGTGAGGAATGGATAAATTAGGATATTGGGGTTAACACACATATACTAATACATATAAAATATATAATCCCCAAAGACCTATGGAATACCAAGAGTGGTCTACTCAACACTCTGTAACAACCTACATGGAAAAGGACCCAAAGATCAATAAATATAGGTATATGTGTAAATGAACAAGATTCTGTACTCCTACAAAAAAAAATTTTTTTTCAATCAAATTTGCTCTGATAAAAACTACAACTTAAAGAGACAGACAAGAATTACGGAGGTTAAACTTATGGGGGTTTGTCCTGGCACATTCCACTCTAATCTGCAACCTAAAACCACAACTTGCAGCGAAGTTCTGTTTCCCTAGCAAGCAGAGTTGGCAACGTAGAAATCCTGCCACCCAAAAGCCGTTTCCTCAAACAGCAGCTTTAAATCTACTGCTAATGGTCACTAATATTCACAAGGACTGCAGGGCTGTAAATGACTCATGCCCTCAAAAAATGTCCTGGGGAAGGGAATGGCCAAAAAAATCCAAACGCAGCAAATTTTTCAAGAAGGCAGTTAGAAGTTGTACGTTTCGCTCAATCTTAAAAAAAAAGTGAAAAGGACACTGATAAACGCAAAACATCAGGAAATATGAGACGCATGCAAATCCAATCTACACAAAGGTATCACCTCACACCAGTCAGAATGACCATCAGCAAAAAGTCTACAAACAATAGATGTTGAAGAAGTTGTGGAGAATAGCGTAACCTCTCGGTCTAAGTGGGATGTAAACTGGTAACGGCCAATAATAGGAACAGAATGGCAGCGCATTTAAAGGTAAAAATTGAGTCACCATATGATCCGGAAGTCCCACTATTGGGCCTTTCACCTGTGAAAGTCAGAATCAAAAAGACACGGGATGGGGCTTCCCTGGTGGTGCAGTGGTTGAGAGTCTGCCTGCCAAGGCAGGGGCCACGGGTTCGATCCCTGGTCTGGGAGGATCCCGCATGCCGCGGAGCAATTGGGCCCGTGAGCCAAAGCTGCTGAGCCTGCGCATCTGGAGCCTGTGCTCCGCAGCGGGAGAGGCCGCGATGGTGGGAGGCCCGCGCACCGTGATGAGGAGTGGCCCCCACTTGCCGCAACTGGAGAAAGCCCTCGCACAGAAACAAGGAACCAGCACAGCCAAAAATAAATAAATAAATTCATTAATTAATTTAAAAAAAAAATCTTAAAAAAAAAAAGACACGGGATGGAAAATCGTGTATTGCAGCAGTATTTACAATAGCCAAGACATGGAAGCAAACAAAATGTCCATCAACAGATAAATGGACACAGAAGAAGTGGTACACATACCGAATGGAAGAGTAGCCTCGGGAAAAAAATGAACAATGCCGTTTTCAGGACTACACATGAGCCTAGAAATAATCATATTAGCTTAAGTAAGTCAAGAGGGAATGATAAATATCCTATGATATCTTGTATACATGTTAGCCTAAGGTTGCTACCAATAAACATATTTTCACAGAAAAAGACACTCACAGACTTATAAAACAAACTAATGGTTAGCCAAAATGAAAGGTGGGAGGATGGATAAATTAGGACTATGGGGCTAACATAGATATACTAATGTATGTTAAATGTATATAAACATATAACATATAAACCATATGAATTATATACTCACCAATACATATAAAATATATAAAGACAAAACACCTACCAAATACCAAGGGAGGTCTACTCAACTTTCTGTAATAACATACAAGGTAACAGGATCCGAAGATGACCAGACATATGTATGAATCATTGAGCAGATTCTGTACAGCCAGAAAACCACAACACTCTAATCAAATTTACTCCGATAAGAAATAGAAATTAAATTTAAAAAACAAACATAAGTAAGGTGACATAAACTTCTGGGGGCTTGTCCCAGCACATTCCACTCTAATTTACAACCTTGGAACACTACTTTCAGGAAGACTCTTTTGCACTAGTAACAAGCGTTGAGAACGTAATAATGCTGCCGCCTTGTGGTTGTTTCCCATAACAGCAGCTTTAAACCAAGTGCTAATGGTTGCTTAATAGTCACAAGGACTGCAGGGCTGTAAATGACACCTGCCCTCAACAAATGCCCTGGGGTAGGGAATAGGCAAGAAAATTCTACACATTACAACTTTTTCAAGAAGTCAATACGAAGAGGGAAGTTGTAGTCACTCTTTAAAAAAGAAGGAAAAGAAAAAAGAGGACATGCCTAAAGTTCAGTATAAGGAATTATTAGCCACATGCAAATCCAACGTGAAAACGTTTCAGCTCACACCAGTCAAATGACCATCAGCAAAAAGTCTACAAACTATAAATGCTAAGGGCTTTTAGAGAACTCTGTAATTTCTAGATGCTGGTGGAATGTAAAGTGGTAACAGCACTAACGAAAACTGAACGGAGCTGCTTTAAAACGTAAAAATTGAGCTACCATATGATGCGGCAGGGCACCTTTTGGGCCTATAACCTAAGACCACAAGAATCGGAAAGACAGAGGCAGGCAAATGTGCACTGCAGCAATACTGAAATAGCCAAGACATGGAAACACAAAAAAGGTCCATAATCAGATGAATGGACAAAGAAGAAGTGGTAATATGGACAGAATGGAATATCCGTCACGGAAAAAAATAAAAGAATGGCATATGCAGCACCACAGAGGAGCCTAGAGATAATCACACAACGTGAAGTAAGTCAGAATGAGAAAGACAAATGCCCTATGATGTCCCTTATGTTATCTGAAAATTCATAAAAATGAACATATTTCCATAGAGAAAGGCAATCTCAGATTGAGAAGACAAACTTATGGTTAAGCCAAAGAAAACGTGTGAGGAATGGATAAATTAGGATATTGGGGTTAACACACATATACTAATACATATAAAATATATAATCCCCAAAGACCTATGGAATACCAAGAGTGGTCTACTCAACACTCTGTAACAACCTACATGGAAAAGGACCCAAAGATCAATAAATATAGGTATATGTGTAAATGAACAAGATTCTGTACTCCTACAAAAAAAAATTTTTTTTCAATCAAATTTGCTCTGATAAAAACTACAACTTAAAGAGACAGACAAGAATTACGGAGGTTAAACTTATGGGGGTTTGTCCTGGCACATTCCACTCTAATCTGCAACCTAAAACCACAACTTGCAGCGAAGTTCTGTTTCCCTAGCAAGCAGAGTTGGCAACGTAGAAATCCTGCCACCCAAAAGCCGTTTCCTCAAACAGCAGCTTTAAATCTACTGCTAATGGTCACTAATATTCACAAGGACTGCAGGGCTGTAAATGACTCATGCCCTCAAAAAATGTCCTGGGGAAGGGAATGGCCAAAAAAATCCAAACGCAGCAAATTTTTCAAGAAGGCAGTTAGAAGTTGTACGTTTCGCTCAATCTTAAAAAAAAAGTGAAAAGGACACTGATAAACGCAAAACATCAGGAAATATGAGACGCATGCAAATCCAATCTACACAAAGGTATCACCTCACACCAGTCAGAATGACCATCAGCAAAAAGTCTACAAACAATAGATGTTGAAGAAGTTGTGGAGAATAGCGTAACCTCTCGGTCTAAGTGGGATGTAAACTGGTAACGGCCAATAATAGGAACAGAATGGCAGCGCATTTAAAGGTAAAAATTGAGTCACCATATGATCCGGAAGTCCCACTATTGGGCCTTTCACCTGTGAAAGTCAGAATCAAAAAGACACGGGATGGGGCTTCCCTGGTGGTGCAGTGGTTGAGAGTCTGCCTGCCAAGGCAGGGGCCACGGGTTCGATCCCTGGTCTGGGAGGATCCCGCATGCCGCGGAGCAATTGGGCCCGTGAGCCAAAGCTGCTGAGCCTGCGCATCTGGAGCCTGTGCTCCGCAGCGGGAGAGGCCGCGATGGTGGGAGGCCCGCGCACCGTGATGAGGAGTGGCCCCCACTTGCCGCAACTGGAGAAAGCCCTCGCACAGAAACAAGGAACCAGCACAGCCAAAAATAAATAAATAAATTCATTAATTAATTTAAAAAAAAAATCTTAAAAAAAAAAAGACACGGGATGGAAAATCGTGTATTGCAGCAGTATTTACAATAGCCAAGACATGGAAGCAAACAAAATGTCCATCAACAGATAAATGGACACAGAAGAAGTGGTACACATACCGAATGGAAGAGTAGCCTCGGGAAAAAAATGAACAATGCCGTTTTCAGGACTACACATGAGCCTAGAAATAATCATATTAGCTTAAGTAAGTCAAGAGGGAATGATAAATATCCTATGATATCTTGTATACATGTTAGCCTAAGGTTGCTACCAATAAACATATTTTCACAGAAAAAGACACTCACAGACTTATAAAACAAACTAATGGTTAGCCAAAATGAAAGGTGGGAGGATGGATAAATTAGGACTATGGGGCTAACATAGATATACTAATGTATGTTAAATGTATATAAACATATAACATATAAACCATATGAATTATATACTCACCAATACATATAAAATATATAAAGACAAAACACCTACCAAATACCAAGGGAGGTCTACTCAACTTTCTGTAATAACATACAAGGTAACAGGATCCGAAGATGACCAGACATATGTATGAATCATTGAGCAGATTCTGTACAGCCAGAAAACCACAACACTCTAATCAAATTTACTCCGATAAGAAATAGAAATTAAATTTAAAAAACAAACATAAGTAAGGTGACATAAACTTCTGGGGGCTTGTCCCAGCACATTCCACTCTAATTTACAACCTTGGAACACTACTTTCAGGAAGACTCTTTTGCACTAGTAACAAGCGTTGAGAACGTAATAATGCTGCCGCCTTGTGGTTGTTTCCCATAACAGCAGCTTTAAACCAAGTGCTAATGGTTGCTTAATAGTCACAAGGACTGCAGGGCTGTAAATGACACCTGCCCTCAACAAATGCCCTGGGGTAGGGAATAGGCAAGAAAATTCTACACATTACAACTTTTTCAAGAAGTCAATATGAAGAGGGAAGTTGTAGTCACTCTTTAAAAAAGAAGGAAAAGAAAAAAGAGGACATGCCTAAAGTTCAGTATAAGGAATTATTAGCCACATGCAAATCCAACGTGAAAACGTTTCAGCTCACACCAGTCAAATGACCATCAGCAAAAAGTCTACAAACTATAAATGCTAAGGGCTTTTAGAGAACTCTGTAATTTCTAGATGCTGGTGGAATGTAAAGTGGTAACAGCACTAACGAAAACTGAACGGAGCTGCTTTAAAACGTAAAAATTGAGCTACCATATGATGCGGCAGGGCACCTTTTGGGCCTATAACCTAAGACCACAAGAATCGGAAAGACAGAGGCAGGCAAATGTGCACTGCAGCAATACTGAAATAGCCAAGACATGGAAACACAAAAAAGGTCCATAATCAGATGAATGGACAAAGAAGAAGTGGTAATATGGACAGAATGGAATATCCGTCACGGAAAAAAATAAAAGAATGGCATATGCAGCACCACAGAGGAGCCTAGAGATAATCACACAACGTGAAGTAAGTCAGAATGAGAAAGACAAATGCCCTATGATGTCCCTTATGTTATCTGAAAATTCATAAAAATGAACATATTTCCATAGAGAAAGGCAATCTCAGATTGAGAAGACAAACTTATGGTTAAGCCAAAGAAAACGTGTGAGGAATGGATAAATTAGGATATTGGGGTTAACACACATATACTAATACATATAAAATATATAATCCCCAAAGACCTATGGAATACCAAGAGTGGTCTACTCAACACTCTGTAACAACCTACATGGAAAAGGACCCAAAGATCAATAAATATAGGTATATGTGTAAATGAACAAGATTCTGTACTCCTACAAAAAAAAATTTTTTTTCAATCAAATTTGCTCTGATAAAAACTACAACTTAAAGAGACAGACAAGAATTACGGAGGTTAAACTTATGGGGGTTTGTCCTGGCACATTCCACTCTAATCTGCAACCTAAAACCACAACTTGCAGCGAAGTTCTGTTTCCCTAGCAAGCAGAGTTGGCAACGTAGAAATCCTGCCACCCAAAAGCCGTTTCCTCAAACAGCAGCTTTAAATCTACTGCTAATGGTCACTAATATTCACAAGGACTGCAGGGCTGTAAATGACTCATGCCCTCAAAAAATGTCCTGGGGAAGGGAATGGCCAAAAAAATCCAAACGCAGCAAATTTTTCAAGAAGGCAGTTAGAAGTTGTACGTTTCGCTCAATCTTAAAAAAAAAGTGAAAAGGACACTGATAAACGCAAAACATCAGGAAATATGAGACGCATGCAAATCCAATCTACACAAAGGTATCACCTCACACCAGTCAGAATGACCATCAGCAAAAAGTCTACAAACAATAGATGTTGAAGAAGTTGTGGAGAATAGCGTAACCTCTCGGTCTAAGTGGGATGTAAACTGGTAACGGCCAATAATAGGAACAGAATGGCAGCGCATTTAAAGGTAAAAATTGAGTCACCATATGATCCGGAAGTCCCACTATTGGGCCTTTCACCTGTGAAAGTCAGAATCAAAAAGACACGGGATGGGGCTTCCCTGGTGGTGCAGTGGTTGAGAGTCTGCCTGCCAAGGCAGGGGCCACGGGTTCGATCCCTGGTCTGGGAGGATCCCGCATGCCGCGGAGCAATTGGGCCCGTGAGCCAAAGCTGCTGAGCCTGCGCATCTGGAGCCTGTGCTCCGCAGCGGGAGAGGCCGCGATGGTGGGAGGCCCGCGCACCGTGATGAGGAGTGGCCCCCACTTGCCGCAACTGGAGAAAGCCCTCGCACAGAAACAAGGAACCAGCACAGCCAAAAATAAATAAATAAATTCATTAATTAATTTAAAAAAAAAATCTTAAAAAAAAAAAGACACGGGATGGAAAATCGTGTATTGCAGCAGTATTTACAATAGCCAAGACATGGAAGCAAACAAAATGTCCATCAACAGATAAATGGACACAGAAGAAGTGGTACACATACCGAATGGAAGAGTAGCCTCGGGAAAAAAATGAACAATGCCGTTTTCAGGACTACACATGAGCCTAGAAATAATCATATTAGCTTAAGTAAGTCAAGAGGGAATGATAAATATCCTATGATATCTTGTATACATGTTAGCCTAAGGTTGCTACCAATAAACATATTTTCACAGAAAAAGACACTCACAGACTTATAAAACAAACTAATGGTTAGCCAAAATGAAAGGTGGGAGGATGGATAAATTAGGACTATGGGGCTAACATAGATATACTAATGTATGTTAAATGTATATAAACATATAACATATAAACCATATGAATTATATACTCACCAATACATATAAAATATATAAAGACAAAACACCTACCAAATACCAAGGGAGGTCTACTCAACTTTCTGTAATAACATACAAGGTAACAGGATCCGAAGATGAACAGACATATGTATGAATCATTGAGCAGATTCTGTACAGCCAGAAAACCACAACACTCTAATCAAATTTACTCCGATAAGAAATAGAAATTAAATTTAAAAAACAAACATAAGTAAGGTGACATAAACTTCTGGGGGCTTGTCCCAGCACATTCCACTCTAATTTACAACCTTGGAACACTACTTTCAGGAAGACTCTTTTGCACTAGTAACAAGCGTTGAGAACGTAATAATGCTGCCGCCTTGTGGTTGTTTCCCATAACAGCAGCTTTAAACCAAGTGCTAATGGTTGCTTAATAGTCACAAGGACTGCAGGGCTGTAAATGACACCTGCCCTCAACAAATGCCCTGGGGTAGGGAATAGGCAAGAAAATTCTACACATTACAACTTTTTCAAGAAGTCAATACGAAGAGGGAAGTTGTAGTCACTCTTTAAAAAAGAAGGAAAAGAAAAAAGAGGACATGCCTAAAGTTCAGTATAAGGAATTATTAGCCACATGCAAATCCAACGTGAAAACGTTTCAGCTCACACCAGTCAAATGACCATCAGCAAAAAGTCTACAAACTATAAATGCTAAGGGCTTTTAGAGAACTCTGTAATTTCTAGATGCTGGTGGAATGTAAAGTGGTAACAGCACTAACGAAAACTGAACGGAGCTGCTTTAAAACGTAAAAATTGAGCTACCATATGATGCGGCAGGGCACCTTTTGGGCCTATAACCTAAGACCACAAGAATCGGAAAGACAGAGGCAGGCAAATGTGCACTGCAGCAATACTGAAATAGCCAAGACATGGAAACACAAAAAAGGTCCATAATCAGATGAATGGACAAAGAAGAAGTGGTAATATGGACAGAATGGAATATCCGTCACGGAAAAAAATAAAAGAATGGCATATGCAGCACCACAGAGGAGCCTAGAGATAATCACACAACGTGAAGTAAGTCAGAATGAGAAAGACAAATGCCCTATGATGTCCCTTATGTTATCTGAAAATTCATAAAAATGAACATATTTCCATAGAGAAAGGCAATCTCAGATTGAGAAGACAAACTTATGGTTAAGCCAAAGAAAACGTGTGAGGAATGGATAAATTAGGATATTGGGGTTAACACACATATACTAATACATATAAAATATATAATCCCCAAAGACCTATGGAATACCAAGAGTGGTCTACTCAACACTCTGTAACAACCTACATGGAAAAGGACCCAAAGATCAATAAATATAGGTATATGTGTAAATGAACAAGATTCTGTACTCCTACAAAAAAAAATTTTTTTTCAATCAAATTTGCTCTGATAAAAACTACAACTTAAAGAGACAGACAAGAATTACGGAGGTTAAACTTATGGGGGTTTGTCCTGGCACATTCCACTCTAATCTGCAACCTAAAACCACAACTTGCAGCGAAGTTCTGTTTCCCTAGCAAGCAGAGTTGGCAACGTAGAAATCCTGCCACCCAAAAGCCGTTTCCTCAAACAGCAGCTTTAAATCTACTGCTAATGGTCACTAATATTCACAAGGACTGCAGGGCTGTAAATGACTCATGCCCTCAAAAAATGTCCTGGGGAAGGGAATGGCCAAAAAAATCCAAACGCAGCAAATTTTTCAAGAAGGCAGTTAGAAGTTGTACGTTTCGCTCAATCTTAAAAAAAAAGTGAAAAGGACACTGATAAACGCAAAACATCAGGAAATATGAGACGCATGCAAATCCAATCTACACAAAGGTATCACCTCACACCAGTCAGAATGACCATCAGCAAAAAGTCTACAAACAATAGATGTTGAAGAAGTTGTGGAGAATAGCGTAACCTCTCGGTCTAAGTGGGATGTAAACTGGTAACGGCCAATAATAGGAACAGAATGGCAGCGCATTTAAAGGTAAAAATTGAGTCACCATATGATCCGGAAGTCCCACTATTGGGCCTTTCACCTGTGAAAGTCAGAATCAAAAAGACACGGGATGGGGCTTCCCTGGTGGTGCAGTGGTTGAGAGTCTGCCTGCCAAGGCAGGGGCCACGGGTTCGATCCCTGGTCTGGGAGGATCCCGCATGCCGCGGAGCAATTGGGCCCGTGAGCCAAAGCTGCTGAGCCTGCGCATCTGGAGCCTGTGCTCCGCAGCGGGAGAGGCCGCGATGGTGGGAGGCCCGCGCACCGTGATGAGGAGTGGCCCCCACTTGCCGCAACTGGAGAAAGCCCTCGCACAGAAACAAGGAACCAGCACAGCCAAAAATAAATAAATAAATTCATTAATTAATTTAAAAAAAAAATCTTAAAAAAAAAAAGACACGGGATGGAAAATCGTGTATTGCAGCAGTATTTACAATAGCCAAGACATGGAAGCAAACAAAATGTCCATCAACAGATAAATGGACACAGAAGAAGTGGTACACATACCGAATGGAAGAGTAGCCTCGGGAAAAAAATGAACAATGCCGTTTTCAGGACTACACATGAGCCTAGAAATAATCATATTAGCTTAAGTAAGTCAAGAGGGAATGATAAATATCCTATGATATCTTGTATACATGTTAGCCTAAGGTTGCTACCAATAAACATATTTTCACAGAAAAAGACACTCACAGACTTATAAAACAAACTAATGGTTAGCCAAAATGAAAGGTGGGAGGATGGATAAATTAGGACTATGGGGCTAACATAGATATACTAATGTATGTTAAATGTATATAAACATATAACATATAAACCATATGAATTATATACTCACCAATACATATAAAATATATAAAGACAAAACACCTACCAAATACCAAGGGAGGTCTACTCAACTTTCTGTAATAACATACAAGGTAACAGGATCCGAAGATGAACAGACATATGTATGAATCATTGAGCAGATTCTGTACAGCCAGAAAACCACAACACTCTAATCAAATTTACTCCGATAAGAAATAGAAATTAAATTTAAAAAACAAACATAAGTAAGGTGACATAAACTTCTGGGGGCTTGTCCCAGCACATTCCACTCTAATTTACAACCTTGGAACACTACTTTCAGGAAGACTCTTTTGCACTAGTAACAAGCGTTGAGAACGTAATAATGCTGCCGCCTTGTGGTTGTTTCCCATAACAGCAGCTTTAAACCAAGTGCTAATGGTTGCTTAATAGTCACAAGGACTGCAGGGCTGTAAATGACACCTGCCCTCAACAAATGCCCTGGGGTAGGGAATAGGCAAGAAAATTCTACACATTACAACTTTTTCAAGAAGTCAATACGAAGAGGGAAGTTGTAGTCACTCTTTAAAAAAGAAGGAAAAGAAAAAAGAGGACATGCCTAAAGTTCAGTATAAGGAATTATTAGCCACATGCAAATCCAACGTGAAAACGTTTCAGCTCACACCAGTCAAATGACCATCAGCAAAAAGTCTACAAACTATAAATGCTAAGGGCTTTTAGAGAACTCTGTAATTTCTAGATGCTGGTGGAATGTAAAGTGGTAACAGCACTAACGAAAACTGAACGGAGCTGCTTTAAAACGTAAAAATTGAGCTACCATATGATGCGGCAGGGCACCTTTTGGGCCTATAACCTAAGACCACAAGAATCGGAAAGACAGAGGCAGGCAAATGTGCACTGCAGCAATACTGAAATAGCCAAGACATGGAAACACAAAAAAGGTCCATAATCAGATGAATGGACAAAGAAGAAGTGGTAATATGGACAGAATGGAATATCCGTCACGGAAAAAAATAAAAGAATGGCATATGCAGCACCACAGAGGAGCCTAGAGATAATCACACAACGTGAAGTAAGTCAGAATGAGAAAGACAAATGCCCTATGATGTCCCTTATGTTATCTGAAAATTCATAAAAATGAACATATTTCCATAGAGAAAGGCAATCTCAGATTGAGAAGACAAACTTATGGTTAAGCCAAAGAAAACGTGTGAGGAATGGATAAATTAGGATATTGGGGTTAACACACATATACTAATACATATAAAATATATAATCCCCAAAGACCTATGGAATACCAAGAGTGGTCTACTCAACACTCTGTAACAACCTACATGGAAAAGGACCCAAAGATCAATAAATATAGGTATATGTGTAAATGAACAAGATTCTGTACTCCTACAAAAAAAAATTTTTTTTCAATCAAATTTGCTCTGATAAAAACTACAACTTAAAGAGACAGACAAGAATTACGGAGGTTAAACTTATGGGGGTTTGTCCTGGCACATTCCACTCTAATCTGCAACCTAAAACCACAACTTGCAGCGAAGTTCTGTTTCCCTAGCAAGCAGAGTTGGCAACGTAGAAATCCTGCCACCCAAAAGCCGTTTCCTCAAACAGCAGCTTTAAATCTACTGCTAATGGTCACTAATATTCACAAGGACTGCAGGGCTGTAAATGACTCATGCCCTCAAAAAATGTCCTGGGGAAGGGAATGGCCAAAAAAATCCAAACGCAGCAAATTTTTCAAGAAGGCAGTTAGAAGTTGTACGTTTCGCTCAATCTTAAAAAAAAAGTGAAAAGGACACTGATAAACGCAAAACATCAGGAAATATGAGACGCATGCAAATCCAATCTACACAAAGGTATCACCTCACACCAGTCAGAATGACCATCAGCAAAAAGTCTACAAACAATAGATGTTGAAGAAGTTGTGGAGAATAGCGTAACCTCTCGGTCTAAGTGGGATGTAAACTGGTAACGGCCAATAATAGGAACAGAATGGCAGCGCATTTAAAGGTAAAAATTGAGTCACCATATGATCCGGAAGTCCCACTATTGGGCCTTTCACCTGTGAAAGTCAGAATCAAAAAGACACGGGATGGGGCTTCCCTGGTGGTGCAGTGGTTGAGAGTCTGCCTGCCAAGGCAGGGGCCACGGGTTCGATCCCTGGTCTGGGAGGATCCCGCATGCCGCGGAGCAATTGGGCCCGTGAGCCAAAGCTGCTGAGCCTGCGCATCTGGAGCCTGTGCTCCGCAGCGGGAGAGGCCGCGATGGTGGGAGGCCCGCGCACCGTGATGAGGAGTGGCCCCCACTTGCCGCAACTGGAGAAAGCCCTCGCACAGAAACAAGGAACCAGCACAGCCAAAAATAAATAAATAAATTCATTAATTAATTTAAAAAAAAAATCTTAAAAAAAAAAAGACACGGGATGGAAAATCGTGTATTGCAGCAGTATTTACAATAGCCAAGACATGGAAGCAAACAAAATGTCCATCAACAGATAAATGGACACAGAAGAAGTGGTACACATACCGAATGGAAGAGTAGCCTCGGGAAAAAAATGAACAATGCCGTTTTCAGGACTACACATGAGCCTAGAAATAATCATATTAGCTTAAGTAAGTCAAGAGGGAATGATAAATATCCTATGATATCTTGTATACATGTTAGCCTAAGGTTGCTACCAATAAACATATTTTCACAGAAAAAGACACTCACAGACTTATAAAACAAACTAATGGTTAGCCAAAATGAAAGGTGGGAGGATGGATAAATTAGGACTATGGGGCTAACATAGATATACTAATGTATGTTAAATGTATATAAACATATAACATATAAACCATATGAATTATATACTCACCAATACATATAAAATATATAAAGACAAAACACCTACCAAATACCAAGGGAGGTCTACTCAACTTTCTGTAATAACATACAAGGTAACAGGATCCGAAGATGAACAGACATATGTATGAATCATTGAGCAGATTCTGTACAGCCAGAAAACCACAACACTCTAATCAAATTTACTCCGATAAGAAATAGAAATTAAATTTAAAAAACAAACATAAGTAAGGTGACATAAACTTCTGGGGGCTTGTCCCAGCACATTCCACTCTAATTTACAACCTTGGAACACTACTTTCAGGAAGACTCTTTTGCACTAGTAACAAGCGTTGAGAACGTAATAATGCTGCCGCCTTGTGGTTGTTTCCCATAACAGCAGCTTTAAACCAAGTGCTAATGGTTGCTTAATAGTCACAAGGACTGCAGGGCTGTAAATGACACCTGCCCTCAACAAATGCCCTGGGGTAGGGAATAGGCAAGAAAATTCTACACATTACAACTTTTTCAAGAAGTCAATACGAAGAGGGAAGTTGTAGTCACTCTTTAAAAAAGAAGGAAAAGAAAAAAGAGGACATGCCTAAAGTTCAGTATAAGGAATTATTAGCCACATGCAAATCCAACGTGAAAACGTTTCAGCTCACACCAGTCAAATGACCATCAGCAAAAAGTCTACAAACTATAAATGCTAAGGGCTTTTAGAGAACTCTGTAATTTCTAGATGCTGGTGGAATGTAAAGTGGTAACAGCACTAACGAAAACTGAACGGAGCTGCTTTAAAACGTAAAAATTGAGCTACCATATGATGCGGCAGGGCACCTTTTGGGCCTATAACCTAAGACCACAAGAATCGGAAAGACAGAGGCAGGCAAATGTGCACTGCAGCAATACTGAAATAGCCAAGACATGGAAACACAAAAAAGGTCCATAATCAGATGAATGGACAAAGAAGAAGTGGTAATATGGACAGAATGGAATATCCGTCACGGAAAAAAATAAAAGAATGGCATATGCAGCACCACAGAGGAGCCTAGAGATAATCACACAACGTGAAGTAAGTCAGAATGAGAAAGACAAATGCCCTATGATGTCCCTTATGTTATCTGAAAATTCATAAAAATGAACATATTTCCATAGAGAAAGGCAATCTCAGATTGAGAAGACAAACTTATGGTTAAGCCAAAGAAAACGTGTGAGGAATGGATAAATTAGGATATTGGGGTTAACACACATATACTAATACATATAAAATATATAATCCCCAAAGACCTATGGAATACCAAGAGTGGTCTACTCAACACTCTGTAACAACCTACATGGAAAAGGACCCAAAGATCAATAAATATAGGTATATGTGTAAATGAACAAGATTCTGTACTCCTACAAAAAAAAATTTTTTTTCAATCAAATTTGCTCTGATAAAAACTACAACTTAAAGAGACAGACAAGAATTACGGAGGTTAAACTTATGGGGGTTTGTCCTGGCACATTCCACTCTAATCTGCAACCTAAAACCACAACTTGCAGCGAAGTTCTGTTTCCCTAGCAAGCAGAGTTGGCAACGTAGAAATCCTGCCACCCAAAAGCCGTTTCCTCAAACAGCAGCTTTAAATCTACTGCTAATGGTCACTAATATTCACAAGGACTGCAGGGCTGTAAATGACTCATGCCCTCAAAAAATGTCCTGGGGAAGGGAATGGCCAAAAAAATCCAAACGCAGCAAATTTTTCAAGAAGGCAGTTAGAAGTTGTACGTTTCGCTCAATCTTAAAAAAAAAGTGAAAAGGACACTGATAAACGCAAAACATCAGGAAATATGAGACGCATGCAAATCCAATCTACACAAAGGTATCACCTCACACCAGTCAGAATGACCATCAGCAAAAAGTCTACAAACAATAGATGTTGAAGAAGTTGTGGAGAATAGCGTAACCTCTCGGTCTAAGTGGGATGTAAACTGGTAACGGCCAATAATAGGAACAGAATGGCAGCGCATTTAAAGGTAAAAATTGAGTCACCATATGATCCGGAAGTCCCGCTATTGGGCCTTTCACCTGTGAAAGTCAGAATCAAAAAGACACGGGATGGGGCTTCCCTGGTGGTGCAGTGGTTGAGAGTCTGCCTGCCAAGGCAGGGGCCACGGGTTCGATCCCTGGTCTGGGAGGATCCCGCATGCCGCGGAGCAATTGGGCCCGTGAGCCAAAGCTGCTGAGCCTGCGCATCTGGAGCCTGTGCTCCGCAGCGGGAGAGGCCGCGATGGTGGGAGGCCCGCGCACCGTGATGAGGAGTGGCCCCCACTTGCCGCAACTGGAGAAAGCCCTCGCACAGAAACAAGGAACCAGCACAGCCAAAAATAAATAAATAAATTCATTAATTAATTTAAAAAAAAAATCTTAAAAAAAAAAAGACACGGGATGGAAAATCGTGTATTGCAGCAGTATTTACAATAGCCAAGACATGGAAGCAAACAAAATGTCCATCAACAGATAAATGGACACAGAAGAAGTGGTACACATACCGAATGGAAGAGTAGCCTCGGGAAAAAAATGAACAATGCCGTTTTCAGGACTACACATGAGCCTAGAAATAATCATATTAGCTTAAGTAAGTCAAGAGGGAATGATAAATATCCTATGATATCTTGTATACATGTTAGCCTAAGGTTGCTACCAATAAACATATTTTCACAGAAAAAGACACTCACAGACTTATAAAACAAACTAATGGTTAGCCAAAATGAAAGGTGGGAGGATGGATAAATTAGGACTATGGGGCTAACATAGATATACTAATGTATGTTAAATGTATATAAACATATAACATATAAACCATATGAATTATATACTCACCAATACATATAAAATATATAAAGACAAAACACCTACCAAATACCAAGGGAGGTCTACTCAACTTTCTGTAATAACATACAAGGTAACAGGATCCGAAGATGACCAGACATATGTATGAATCATTGAGCAGATTCTGTACAGCCAGAAAACCACAACACTCTAATCAAATTTACTCCGATAAGAAATAGAAATTAAATTTAAAAAACAAACATAAGTAAGGTGACATAAACTTCTGGGGGCTTGTCCCAGCACATTCCACTCTAATTTACAACCTTGGAACACTACTTTCAGGAAGACTCTTTTGCACTAGTAACAAGCGTTGAGAACGTAATAATGCTGCCGCCTTGTGGTTGTTTCCCATAACAGCAGCTTTAAACCAAGTGCTAATGGTTGCTTAATAGTCACAAGGACTGCAGGGCTGTAAATGACACCTGCCCTCAACAAATGCCCTGGGGTAGGGAATAGGCAAGAAAATTCTACACATTACAACTTTTTCAAGAAGTCAATACGAAGAGGGAAGTTGTAGTCACTCTTTAAAAAAGAAGGAAAAGAAAAAAGAGGACATGCCTAAAGTTCAGTATAAGGAATTATTAGCCACATGCAAATCCAACGTGAAAACGTTTCAGCTCACACCAGTCAAATGACCATCAGCAAAAAGTCTACAAACTATAAATGCTAAGGGCTTTTAGAGAACTCTGTAATTTCTAGATGCTGGTGGAATGTAAAGTGGTAACAGCACTAACGAAAACTGAACGGAGCTGCTTTAAAACGTAAAAATTGAGCTACCATATGATGCGGCAGGGCACCTTTTGGGCCTATAACCTAAGACCACAAGAATCGGAAAGACAGAGGCAGGCAAATGTGCACTGCAGCAATACTGAAATAGCCAAGACATGGAAACACAAAAAAGGTCCATAATCAGATGAATGGACAAAGAAGAAGTGGTAATATGGACAGAATGGAATATCCGTCACGGAAAAAAATAAAAGAATGGCATATGCAGCACCACAGAGGAGCCTAGAGATAATCACACAACGTGAAGTAAGTCAGAATGAGAAAGACAAATGCCCTATGATGTCCCTTATGTTATCTGAAAATTCATAAAAATGAACATATTTCCATAGAGAAAGGCAATCTCAGATTGAGAAGACAAACTTATGGTTAAGCCAAAGAAAACGTGTGAGGAATGGATAAATTAGGATATTGGGGTTAACACACATATACTAATACATATAAAATATATAATCCCCAAAGACCTATGGAATACCAAGAGTGGTCTACTCAACACTCTGTAACAACCTACATGGAAAAGGACCCAAAGATCAATAAATATAGGTATATGTGTAAATGAACAAGATTCTGTACTCCTACAAAAAAAAATTTTTTTTCAATCAAATTTGCTCTGATAAAAACTACAACTTAAAGAGACAGACAAGAATTACGGAGGTTAAACTTATGGGGGTTTGTCCTGGCACATTCCACTCTAATCTGCAACCTAAAACCACAACTTGCAGCGAAGTTCTGTTTCCCTAGCAAGCAGAGTTGGCAACGTAGAAATCCTGCCACCCAAAAGCCGTTTCCTCAAACAGCAGCTTTAAATCTACTGCTAATGGTCACTAATATTCACAAGGACTGCAGGGCTGTAAATGACTCATGCCCTCAAAAAATGTCCTGGGGAAGGGAATGGCCAAAAAAATCCAAACGCAGCAAATTTTTCAAGAAGGCAGTTAGAAGTTGTACGTTTCGCTCAATCTTAAAAAAAAAGTGAAAAGGACACTGATAAACGCAAAACATCAGGAAATATGAGACGCATGCAAATCCAATCTACACAAAGGTATCACCTCACACCAGTCAGAATGACCATCAGCAAAAAGTCTACAAACAATAGATGTTGAAGAAGTTGTGGAGAATAGCGTAACCTCTCGGTCTAAGTGGGATGTAAACTGGTAACGGCCAATAATAGGAACAGAATGGCAGCGCATTTAAAGGTAAAAATTGAGTCACCATATGATCCGGAAGTCCCGCTATTGGGCCTTTCACCTGTGAAAGTCAGAATCAAAAAGACACGGGATGGGGCTTCCCTGGTGGTGCAGTGGTTGAGAGTCTGCCTGCCAAGGCAGGGGCCACGGGTTCGATCCCTGGTCTGGGAGGATCCCGCATGCCGCGGAGCAATTGGGCCCGTGAGCCAAAGCTGCTGAGCCTGCGCATCTGGAGCCTGTGCTCCGCAGCGGGAGAGGCCGCGATGGTGGGAGGCCCGCGCACCGTGATGAGGAGTGGCCCCCACTTGCCGCAACTGGAGAAAGCCCTCGCACAGAAACAAGGAACCAGCACAGCCAAAAATAAATAAATAAATTCATTAATTAATTTAAAAAAAAAATCTTAAAAAAAAAAAGACACGGGATGGAAAATCGTGTATTGCAGCAGTATTTACAATAGCCAAGACATGGAAGCAAACAAAATGTCCATCAACAGATAAATGGACACAGAAGAAGTGGTACACATACCGAATGGAAGAGTAGCCTCGGGAAAAAAATGAACAATGCCGTTTTCAGGACTACACATGAGCCTAGAAATAATCATATTAGCTTAAGTAAGTCAAGAGGGAATGATAAATATCCTATGATATCTTGTATACATGTTAGCCTAAGGTTGCTACCAATAAACATATTTTCACAGAAAAAGACACTCACAGACTTATAAAACAAACTAATGGTTAGCCAAAATGAAAGGTGGGAGGATGGATAAATTAGGACTATGGGGCTAACATAGATATACTAATGTATGTTAAATGTATATAAACATATAACATATAAACCATATGAATTATATACTCACCAATACATATAAAATATATAAAGACAAAACACCTACCAAATACCAAGGGAGGTCTACTCAACTTTCTGTAATAACATACAAGGTAACAGGATCCGAAGATGAACAGACATATGTATGAATCATTGAGCAGATTCTGTACAGCCAGAAAACCACAACACTCTAATCAAATTTACTCCGATAAGAAATAGAAATTAAATTTAAAAAACAAACATAAGTAAGGTGACATAAACTTCTGGGGGCTTGTCCCAGCACATTCCACTCTAATTTACAACCTTGGAACACTACTTTCAGGAAGACTCTTTTGCACTAGTAACAAGCGTTGAGAACGTAATAATGCTGCCGCCTTGTGGTTGTTTCCCATAACAGCAGCTTTAAACCAAGTGCTAATGGTTGCTTAATAGTCACAAGGACTGCAGGGCTGTAAATGACACCTGCCCTCAACAAATGCCCTGGGGTAGGGAATAGGCAAGAAAATTCTACACATTACAACTTTTTCAAGAAGTCAATACGAAGAGGGAAGTTGTAGTCACTCTTTAAAAAAGAAGGAAAAGAAAAAAGAGGACATGCCTAAAGTTCAGTATAAGGAATTATTAGCCACATGCAAATCCAACGTGAAAACGTTTCAGCTCACACCAGTCAAATGACCATCAGCAAAAAGTCTACAAACTATAAATGCTAAGGGCTTTTAGAGAACTCTGTAATTTCTAGATGCTGGTGGAATGTAAAGTGGTAACAGCACTAACGAAAACTGAACGGAGCTGCTTTAAAACGTAAAAATTGAGCTACCATATGATGCGGCAGGGCACCTTTTGGGCCTATAACCTAAGACCACAAGAATCGGAAAGACAGAGGCAGGCAAATGTGCACTGCAGCAATACTGAAATAGCCAAGACATGGAAACACAAAAAAGGTCCATAATCAGATGAATGGACAAAGAAGAAGTGGTAATATGGACAGAATGGAATATCCGTCACGGAAAAAAATAAAAGAATGGCATATGCAGCACCACAGAGGAGCCTAGAGATAATCACACAACGTGAAGTAAGTCAGAATGAGAAAGACAAATGCCCTATGATGTCCCTTATGTTATCTGAAAATTCATAAAAATGAACATATTTCCATAGAGAAAGGCAATCTCAGATTGAGAAGACAAACTTATGGTTAAGCCAAAGAAAACGTGTGAGGAATGGATAAATTAGGATATTGGGGTTAACACACATATACTAATACATATAAAATATATAATCCCCAAAGACCTATGGAATACCAAGAGTGGTCTACTCAACACTCTGTAACAACCTACATGGAAAAGGACCCAAAGATCAATAAATATAGGTATATGTGTAAATGAACAAGATTCTGTACTCCTACAAAAAAAAATTTTTTTTCAATCAAATTTGCTCTGATAAAAACTACAACTTAAAGAGACAGACAAGAATTACGGAGGTTAAACTTATGGGGGTTTGTCCTGGCACATTCCACTCTAATCTGCAACCTAAAACCACAACTTGCAGCGAAGTTCTGTTTCCCTAGCAAGCAGAGTTGGCAACGTAGAAATCCTGCCACCCAAAAGCCGTTTCCTCAAACAGCAGCTTTAAATCTACTGCTAATGGTCACTAATATTCACAAGGACTGCAGGGCTGTAAATGACTCATGCCCTCAAAAAATGTCCTGGGGAAGGGAATGGCCAAAAAAATCCAAACGCAGCAAATTTTTCAAGAAGGCAGTTAGAAGTTGTACGTTTCGCTCAATCTTAAAAAAAAAGTGAAAAGGACACTGATAAACGCAAAACATCAGGAAATATGAGACGCATGCAAATCCAATCTACACAAAGGTATCACCTCACACCAGTCAGAATGACCATCAGCAAAAAGTCTACAAACAATAGATGTTGAAGAAGTTGTGGAGAATAGCGTAACCTCTCGGTCTAAGTGGGATGTAAACTGGTAACGGCCAATAATAGGAACAGAATGGCAGCGCATTTAAAGGTAAAAATTGAGTCACCATATGATCCGGAAGTCCCACTATTGGGCCTTTCACCTGTGAAAGTCAGAATCAAAAAGACACGGGATGGGGCTTCCCTGGTGGTGCAGTGGTTGAGAGTCTGCCTGCCAAGGCAGGGGCCACGGGTTCGATCCCTGGTCTGGGAGGATCCCGCATGCCGCGGAGCAATTGGGCCCGTGAGCCAAAGCTGCTGAGCCTGCGCATCTGGAGCCTGTGCTCCGCAGCGGGAGAGGCCGCGATGGTGGGAGGCCCGCGCACCGTGATGAGGAGTGGCCCCCACTTGCCGCAACTGGAGAAAGCCCTCGCACAGAAACAAGGAACCAGCACAGCCAAAAATAAATAAATAAATTCATTAATTAATTTAAAAAAAAAATCTTAAAAAAAAAAAGACACGGGATGGAAAATCGTGTATTGCAGCAGTATTTACAATAGCCAAGACATGGAAGCAAACAAAATGTCCATCAACAGATAAATGGACACAGAAGAAGTGGTACACATACCGAATGGAAGAGTAGCCTCGGGAAAAAAATGAACAATGCCGTTTTCAGGACTACACATGAGCCTAGAAATAATCATATTAGCTTAAGTAAGTCAAGAGGGAATGATAAATATCCTATGATATCTTGTATACATGTTAGCCTAAGGTTGCTACCAATAAACATATTTTCACAGAAAAAGACACTCACAGACTTATAAAACAAACTAATGGTTAGCCAAAATGAAAGGTGGGAGGATGGATAAATTAGGACTATGGGGCTAACATAGATATACTAATGTATGTTAAATGTATATAAACATATAACATATAAACCATATGAATTATATACTCACCAATACATATAAAATATATAAAGACAAAACACCTACCAAATACCAAGGGAGGTCTACTCAACTTTCTGTAATAACATACAAGGTAACAGGATCCGAAGATGAACAGACATATGTATGAATCATTGAGCAGATTCTGTACAGCCAGAAAACCACAACACTCTAATCAAATTTACTCCGATAAGAAATAGAAATTAAATTTAAAAAACAAACATAAGTAAGGTGACATAAACTTCTGGGGGCTTGTCCCAGCACATTCCACTCTAATTTACAACCTTGGAACACTACTTTCAGGAAGACTCTTTTGCACTAGTAACAAGCGTTGAGAACGTAATAATGCTGCCGCCTTGTGGTTGTTTCCCATAACAGCAGCTTTAAACCAAGTGCTAATGGTTGCTTAATAGTCACAAGGACTGCAGGGCTGTAAATGACACCTGCCCTCAACAAATGCCCTGGGGTAGGGAATAGGCAAGAAAATTCTACACATTACAACTTTTTCAAGAAGTCAATACGAAGAGGGAAGTTGTAGTCACTCTTTAAAAAAGAAGGAAAAGAAAAAAGAGGACATGCCTAAAGTTCAGTATAAGGAATTATTAGCCACATGCAAATCCAACGTGAAAACGTTTCAGCTCACACCAGTCAAATGACCATCAGCAAAAAGTCTACAAACTATAAATGCTAAGGGCTTTTAGAGAACTCTGTAATTTCTAGATGCTGGTGGAATGTAAAGTGGTAACAGCACTAACGAAAACTGAACGGAGCTGCTTTAAAACGTAAAAATTGAGCTACCATATGATGCGGCAGGGCACCTTTTGGGCCTATAACCTAAGACCACAAGAATCGGAAAGACAGAGGC
Source organism: Balaenoptera borealis (assembly GCF_965194805.1). Lineage (NCBI taxonomy): Eukaryota > Metazoa > Chordata > Mammalia > Artiodactyla > Balaenopteridae > Balaenoptera > Balaenoptera borealis. The sequence continues at coordinate 72,113 of NW_028123696.1, forward strand.
AGGCAAATGTGCACTGCAGCAATACTGAAATAGCCAAGACATGGAAACACAAAAAAGGTCCATAATCAGATGAATGGACAAAGAAGAAGTGGTAATATGGACAGAATGGAATATCCGTCACGGAAAAAAATAAAAGAATGGCATATGCAGCACCACAGAGGAGCCTAGAGATAATCACACAACGTGAAGTAAGTCAGAATGAGAAAGACAAATGCCCTATGATGTCCCTTATGTTATCTGAAAATTCATAAAAATGAACATATTTCCATAGAGAAAGGCAATCTCAGATTGAGAAGACAAACTTATGGTTATGCCAAAGAAAACGTGTGAGGAATGGATAAATTAGGATATTGGGGTTAACACACATATACTAATACATATAAAATATATAATCCCCAAAGACCTATGGAATACCAAGAGTGGTCTACTCAACACTCTGTAACAACCTACATGGAAAAGGACCCAAAGATCAATAAATATAGGTATATGTGTAAATGAACAAGATTCTGTACTCCTACAAAAAAAAATTTTTTTTCAATCAAATTTGCTCTGATAAAAACTACAACTTAAAGAGACAGACAAGAATTACGGAGGTTAAACTTATGGGGGTTTGTCCTGGCACATTCCACTCTAATCTGCAACCTAAAACCACAACTTGCAGCGAAGTTCTGTTTCCCTAGCAAGCAGAGTTGGCAACGTAGAAATCCTGCCACCCAAAAGCCGTTTCCTCAAACAGCAGCTTTAAATCTACTGCTAATGGTCACTAATATTCACAAGGACTGCAGGGCTGTAAATGACTCATGCCCTCAAAAAATGTCCTGGGGAAGGGAATGGCCAAAAAAATCCAAACGCAGCAAATTTTTCAAGAAGGCAGTTAGAAGTTGTACGTTTCGCTCAATCTTAAAAAAAAAGTGAAAAGGACACTGATAAACGCAAAACATCAGGAAATATGAGACGCATGCAAATCCAATCTACACAAAGGTATCACCTCACACCAGTCAGAATGACCATCAGCAAAAAGTCTACAAACAATAGATGTTGAAGAAGTTGTGGAGAATAGCGTAACCTCTCGGTCTAAGTGGGATGTAAACTGGTAACGGCCAATAATAGGAACAGAATGGCAGCGCATTTAAAGGTAAAAATTGAGTCACCATATGATCCGGAAGTCCCACTATTGGGCCTTTCACCTGTGAAAGTCAGAATCAAAAAGACACGGGATGGGGCTTCCCTGGTGGTGCAGTGGTTGAGAGTCTGCCTGCCAAGGCAGGGGCCACGGGTTCGATCCCTGGTCTGGGAGGATCCCGCATGCCGCGGAGCAATTGGGCCCGTGAGCCAAAGCTGCTGAGCCTGCGCATCTGGAGCCTGTGCTCCGCAGCGGGAGAGGCCGCGATGGTGGGAGGCCCGCGCACCGTGATGAGGAGTGGCCCCCACTTGCCGCAACTGGAGAAAGCCCTCGCACAGAAACAAGGAACCAGCACAGCCAAAAATAAATAAATAAATTCATTAATTAATTTAAAAAAAAAATCTTAAAAAAAAAAAGACACGGGATGGAAAATCGTGTATTGCAGCAGTATTTACAATAGCCAAGACATGGAAGCAAACAAAATGTCCATCAACAGATAAATGGACACAGAAGAAGTGGTACACATACCGAATGGAAGAGTAGCCTCGGGAAAAAAATGAACAATGCCGTTTTCAGGACTACACATGAGCCTAGAAATAATCATATTAGCTTAAGTAAGTCAAGAGGGAATGATAAATATCCTATGATATCTTGTATACATGTTAGCCTAAGGTTGCTACCAATAAACATATTTTCACAGAAAAAGACACTCACAGACTTATAAAACAAACTAATGGTTAGCCAAAATGAAAGGTGGGAGGATGGATAAATTAGGACTATGGGGCTAACATAGATATACTAATGTATGTTAAATGTATATAAACATATAACATATAAACCATATGAATTATATACTCACCAATACATATAAAATATATAAAGACAAAACACCTACCAAATACCAAGGGAGGTCTACTCAACTTTCTGTAATAACATACAAGGTAACAGGATCCGAAGATGAACAGACATATGTATGAATCATTGAGCAGATTCTGTACAGCCAGAAAACCACAACACTCTAATCAAATTTACTCCGATAAGAAATAGAAATTAAATTTAAAAAACAAACATAAGTAAGGTGACATAAACTTCTGGGGGCTTGTCCCAGCACATTCCACTCTAATTTACAACCTTGGAACACTACTTTCAGGAAGACTCTTTTGCACTAGTAACAAGCGTTGAGAACGTAATAATGCTGCCGCCTTGTGGTTGTTTCCCATAACAGCAGCTTTAAACCAAGTGCTAATGGTTGCTTAATAGTCACAAGGACTGCAGGGCTGTAAATGACACCTGCCCTCAACAAATGCCCTGGGGTAGGGAATAGGCAAGAAAATTCTACACATTACAACTTTTTCAAGAAGTCAATACGAAGAGGGAAGTTGTAGTCACTCTTTAAAAAAGAAGGAAAAGAAAAAAGAGGACATGCCTAAAGTTCAGTATAAGGAATTATTAGCCACATGCAAATCCAACGTGAAAACGTTTCAGCTCACACCAGTCAAATGACCATCAGCAAAAAGTCTACAAACTATAAATGCTAAGGGCTTTTAGAGAACTCTGTAATTTCTAGATGCTGGTGGAATGTAAAGTGGTAACAGCACTAACGAAAACTGAACGGAGCTGCTTTAAAACGTAAAAATTGAGCTACCATATGATGCGGCAGGGCACCTTTTGGGCCTATAACCTAAGACCACAAGAATCGGAAAGACAGAGGCAGGCAAATGTGCACTGCAGCAATACTGAAATAGCCAAGACATGGAAACACAAAAAAGGTCCATAATCAGATGAATGGACAAAGAAGAAGTGGTAATATGGACAGAATGGAATATCCGTCACGGAAAAAAATAAAAGAATGGCATATGCAGCACCACAGAGGAGCCTAGAGATAATCACACAACGTGAAGTAAGTCAGAATGAGAAAGACAAATGCCCTATGATGTCCCTTATGTTATCTGAAAATTCATAAAAATGAACATATTTCCATAGAGAAAGGCAATCTCAGATTGAGAAGACAAACTTATGGTTAAGCCAAAGAAAACGTGTGAGGAATGGATAAATTAGGATATTGGGGTTAACACACATATACTAATACATATAAAATATATAATCCCCAAAGACCTATGGAATACCAAGAGTGGTCTACTCAACACTCTGTAACAACCTACATGGAAAAGGACCCAAAGATCAATAAATATAGGTATATGTGTAAATGAACAAGATTCTGTACTCCTACAAAAAAAAATTTTTTTTCAATCAAATTTGCTCTGATAAAAACTACAACTTAAAGAGACAGACAAGAATTACGGAGGTTAAACTTATGGGGGTTTGTCCTGGCACATTCCACTCTAATCTGCAACCTAAAACCACAACTTGCAGCGAAGTTCTGTTTCCCTAGCAAGCAGAGTTGGCAACGTAGAAATCCTGCCACCCAAAAGCCGTTTCCTCAAACAGCAGCTTTAAATCTACTGCTAATGGTCACTAATATTCACAAGGACTGCAGGGCTGTAAATGACTCATGCCCTCAAAAAATGTCCTGGGGAAGGGAATGGCCAAAAAAATCCAAACGCAGCAAATTTTTCAAGAAGGCAGTTAGAAGTTGTACGTTTCGCTCAATCTTAAAAAAAAAGTGAAAAGGACACTGATAAACGCAAAACATCAGGAAATATGAGACGCATGCAAATCCAATCTACACAAAGGTATCACCTCACACCAGTCAGAATGACCATCAGCAAAAAGTCTACAAACAATAGATGTTGAAGAAGTTGTGGAGAATAGCGTAACCTCTCGGTCTAAGTGGGATGTAAACTGGTAACGGCCAATAATAGGAACAGAATGGCAGCGCATTTAAAGGTAAAAATTGAGTCACCATATGATCCGGAAGTCCCACTATTGGGCCTTTCACCTGTGAAAGTCAGAATCAAAAAGACACGGGATGGGGCTTCCCTGGTGGTGCAGTGGTTGAGAGTCTGCCTGCCAAGGCAGGGGCCACGGGTTCGATCCCTGGTCTGGGAGGATCCCGCATGCCGCGGAGCAATTGGGCCCGTGAGCCAAAGCTGCTGAGCCTGCGCATCTGGAGCCTGTGCTCCGCAGCGGGAGAGGCCGCGATGGTGGGAGGCCCGCGCACCGTGATGAGGAGTGGCCCCCACTTGCCGCAACTGGAGAAAGCCCTCGCACAGAAACAAGGAACCAGCACAGCCAAAAATAAATAAATAAATTCATTAATTAATTTAAAAAAAAAATCTTAAAAAAAAAAAGACACGGGATGGAAAATCGTGTATTGCAGCAGTATTTACAATAGCCAAGACATGGAAGCAAACAAAATGTCCATCAACAGATAAATGGACACAGAAGAAGTGGTACACATACCGAATGGAAGAGTAGCCTCGGGAAAAAAATGAACAATGCCGTTTTCAGGACTACACATGAGCCTAGAAATAATCATATTAGCTTAAGTAAGTCAAGAGGGAATGATAAATATCCTATGATATCTTGTATACATGTTAGCCTAAGGTTGCTACCAATAAACATATTTTCACAGAAAAAGACACTCACAGACTTATAAAACAAACTAATGGTTAGCCAAAATGAAAGGTGGGAGGATGGATAAATTAGGACTATGGGGCTAACATAGATATACTAATGTATGTTAAATGTATATAAACATATAACATATAAACCATATGAATTATATACTCACCAATACATATAAAATATATAAAGACAAAACACCTACCAAATACCAAGGGAGGTCTACTCAACTTTCTGTAATAACATACAAGGTAACAGGATCCGAAGATGAACAGACATATGTATGAATCATTGAGCAGATTCTGTACAGCCAGAAAACCACAACACTCTAATCAAATTTACTCCGATAAGAAATAGAAATTAAATTTAAAAAACAAACATAAGTAAGGTGACATAAACTTCTGGGGGCTTGTCCCAGCACATTCCACTCTAATTTACAACCTTGGAACACTACTTTCAGGAAGACTCTTTTGCACTAGTAACAAGCGTTGAGAACGTAATAATGCTGCCGCCTTGTGGTTGTTTCCCATAACAGCAGCTTTAAACCAAGTGCTAATGGTTGCTTAATAGTCACAAGGACTGCAGGGCTGTAAATGACACCTGCCCTCAACAAATGCCCTGGGGTAGGGAATAGGCAAGAAAATTCTACACATTACAACTTTTTCAAGAAGTCAATACGAAGAGGGAAGTTGTAGTCACTCTTTAAAAAAGAAGGAAAAGAAAAAAGAGGACATGCCTAAAGTTCAGTATAAGGAATTATTAGCCACATGCAAATCCAACGTGAAAACGTTTCAGCTCACACCAGTCAAATGACCATCAGCAAAAAGTCTACAAACTATAAATGCTAAGGGCTTTTAGAGAACTCTGTAATTTCTAGATGCTGGTGGAATGTAAAGTGGTAACAGCACTAACGAAAACTGAACGGAGCTGCTTTAAAACGTAAAAATTGAGCTACCATATGATGCGGCAGGGCACCTTTTGGGCCTATAACCTAAGACCACAAGAATCGGAAAGACAGAGGCAGGCAAATGTGCACTGCAGCAATACTGAAATAGCCAAGACATGGAAACACAAAAAAGGTCCATAATCAGATGAATGGACAAAGAAGAAGTGGTAATATGGACAGAATGGAATATCCGTCACGGAAAAAAATAAAAGAATGGCATATGCAGCACCACAGAGGAGCCTAGAGATAATCACACAACGTGAAGTAAGTCAGAATGAGAAAGACAAATGCCCTATGATGTCCCTTATGTTATCTGAAAATTCATAAAAATGAACATATTTCCATAGAGAAAGGCAATCTCAGATTGAGAAGACAAACTTATGGTTAAGCCAAAGAAAACGTGTGAGGAATGGATAAATTAGGATATTGGGGTTAACACACATATACTAATACATATAAAATATATAATCCCCAAAGACCTATGGAATACCAAGAGTGGTCTACTCAACACTCTGTAACAACCTACATGGAAAAGGACCCAAAGATCAATAAATATAGGTATATGTGTAAATGAACAAGATTCTGTACTCCTACAAAAAAAAATTTTTTTTCAATCAAATTTGCTCTGATAAAAACTACAACTTAAAGAGACAGACAAGAATTACGGAGGTTAAACTTATGGGGGTTTGTCCTGGCACATTCCACTCTAATCTGCAACCTAAAACCACAACTTGCAGCGAAGTTCTGTTTCCCTAGCAAGCAGAGTTGGCAACGTAGAAATCCTGCCACCCAAAAGCCGTTTCCTCAAACAGCAGCTTTAAATCTACTGCTAATGGTCACTAATATTCACAAGGACTGCAGGGCTGTAAATGACTCATGCCCTCAAAAAATGTCCTGGGGAAGGGAATGGCCAAAAAAATCCAAACGCAGCAAATTTTTCAAGAAGGCAGTTAGAAGTTGTACGTTTCGCTCAATCTTAAAAAAAAAGTGAAAAGGACACTGATAAACGCAAAACATCAGGAAATATGAGACGCATGCAAATCCAATCTACACAAAGGTATCACCTCACACCAGTCAGAATGACCATCAGCAAAAAGTCTACAAACAATAGATGTTGAAGAAGTTGTGGAGAATAGCGTAACCTCTCGGTCTAAGTGGGATGTAAACTGGTAACGGCCAATAATAGGAACAGAATGGCAGCGCATTTAAAGGTAAAAATTGAGTCACCATATGATCCGGAAGTCCCACTATTGGGCCTTTCACCTGTGAAAGTCAGAATCAAAAAGACACGGGATGGGGCTTCCCTGGTGGTGCAGTGGTTGAGAGTCTGCCTGCCAAGGCAGGGGCCACGGGTTCGATCCCTGGTCTGGGAGGATCCCGCATGCCGCGGAGCAATTGGGCCCGTGAGCCAAAGCTGCTGAGCCTGCGCATCTGGAGCCTGTGCTCCGCAGCGGGAGAGGCCGCGATGGTGGGAGGCCCGCGCACCGTGATGAGGAGTGGCCCCCACTTGCCGCAACTGGAGAAAGCCCTCGCACAGAAACAAGGAACCAGCACAGCCAAAAATAAATAAATAAATTCATTAATTAATTTAAAAAAAAAATCTTAAAAAAAAAAAGACACGGGATGGAAAATCGTGTATTGCAGCAGTATTTACAATAGCCAAGACATGGAAGCAAACAAAATGTCCATCAACAGATAAATGGACACAGAAGAAGTGGTACACATACCGAATGGAAGAGTAGCCTCGGGAAAAAAATGAACAATGCCGTTTTCAGGACTACACATGAGCCTAGAAATAATCATATTAGCTTAAGTAAGTCAAGAGGGAATGATAAATATCCTATGATATCTTGTATACATGTTAGCCTAAGGTTGCTACCAATAAACATATTTTCACAGAAAAAGACACTCACAGACTTATAAAACAAACTAATGGTTAGCCAAAATGAAAGGTGGGAGGATGGATAAATTAGGACTATGGGGCTAACATAGATATACTAATGTATGTTAAATGTATATAAACATATAACATATAAACCATATGAATTATATACTCACCAATACATATAAAATATATAAAGACAAAACACCTACCAAATACCAAGGGAGGTCTACTCAACTTTCTGTAATAACATACAAGGTAACAGGATCCGAAGATGAACAGACATATGTATGAATCATTGAGCAGATTCTGTACAGCCAGAAAACCACAACACTCTAATCAAATTTACTCCGATAAGAAATAGAAATTAAATTTAAAAAACAAACATAAGTAAGGTGACATAAACTTCTGGGGGCTTGTCCCAGCACATTCCACTCTAATTTACAACCTTGGAACACTACTTTCAGGAAGACTCTTTTGCACTAGTAACAAGCGTTGAGAACGTAATAATGCTGCCGCCTTGTGGTTGTTTCCCATAACAGCAGCTTTAAACCAAGTGCTAATGGTTGCTTAATAGTCACAAGGACTGCAGGGCTGTAAATGACACCTGCCCTCAACAAATGCCCTGGGGTAGGGAATAGGCAAGAAAATTCTACACATTACAACTTTTTCAAGAAGTCAATACGAAGAGGGAAGTTGTAGTCACTCTTTAAAAAAGAAGGAAAAGAAAAAAGAGGACATGCCTAAAGTTCAGTATAAGGAATTATTAGCCACATGCAAATCCAACGTGAAAACGTTTCAGCTCACACCAGTCAAATGACCATCAGCAAAAAGTCTACAAACTATAAATGCTAAGGGCTTTTAGAGAACTCTGTAATTTCTAGATGCTGGTGGAATGTAAAGTGGTAACAGCACTAACGAAAACTGAACGGAGCTGCTTTAAAACGTAAAAATTGAGCTACCATATGATGCGGCAGGGCACCTTTTGGGCCTATAACCTAAGACCACAAGAATCGGAAAGACAGAGGCAGGCAAATGTGCACTGCAGCAATACTGAAATAGCCAAGACATGGAAACACAAAAAAGGTCCATAATCAGATGAATGGACAAAGAAGAAGTGGTAATATGGACAGAATGGAATATCCGTCACGGAAAAAAATAAAAGAATGGCATATGCAGCACCACAGAGGAGCCTAGAGATAATCACACAACGTGAAGTAAGTCAGAATGAGAAAGACAAATGCCCTATGATGTCCCTTATGTTATCTGAAAATTCATAAAAATGAACATATTTCCATAGAGAAAGGCAATCTCAGATTGAGAAGACAAACTTATGGTTAAGCCAAAGAAAACGTGTGAGGAATGGATAAATTAGGATATTGGGGTTAACACACATATACTAATACATATAAAATATATAATCCCCAAAGACCTATGGAATACCAAGAGTGGTCTACTCAACACTCTGTAACAACCTACATGGAAAAGGACCCAAAGATCAATAAATATAGGTATATGTGTAAATGAACAAGATTCTGTACTCCTACAAAAAAAAATTTTTTTTCAATCAAATTTGCTCTGATAAAAACTACAACTTAAAGAGACAGACAAGAATTACGGAGGTTAAACTTATGGGGGTTTGTCCTGGCACATTCCACTCTAATCTGCAACCTAAAACCACAACTTGCAGCGAAGTTCTGTTTCCCTAGCAAGCAGAGTTGGCAACGTAGAAATCCTGCCACCCAAAAGCCGTTTCCTCAAACAGCAGCTTTAAATCTACTGCTAATGGTCACTAATATTCACAAGGACTGCAGGGCTGTAAATGACTCATGCCCTCAAAAAATGTCCTGGGGAAGGGAATGGCCAAAAAAATCCAAACGCAGCAAATTTTTCAAGAAGGCAGTTAGAAGTTGTACGTTTCGCTCAATCTTAAAAAAAAAGTGAAAAGGACACTGATAAACGCAAAACATCAGGAAATATGAGACGCATGCAAATCCAATCTACACAAAGGTATCACCTCACACCAGTCAGAATGACCATCAGCAAAAAGTCTACAAACAATAGATGTTGAAGAAGTTGTGGAGAATAGCGTAACCTCTCGGTCTAAGTGGGATGTAAACTGGTAACGGCCAATAATAGGAACAGAATGGCAGCGCATTTAAAGGTAAAAATTGAGTCACCATATGATCCGGAAGTCCCACTATTGGGCCTTTCACCTGTGAAAGTCAGAATCAAAAAGACACGGGATGGGGCTTCCCTGGTGGTGCAGTGGTTGAGAGTCTGCCTGCCAAGGCAGGGGCCACGGGTTCGATCCCTGGTCTGGGAGGATCCCGCATGCCGCGGAGCAATTGGGCCCGTGAGCCAAAGCTGCTGAGCCTGCGCATCTGGAGCCTGTGCTCCGCAGCGGGAGAGGCCGCGATGGTGGGAGGCCCGCGCACCGTGATGAGGAGTGGCCCCCACTTGCCGCAACTGGAGAAAGCCCTCGCACAGAAACAAGGAACCAGCACAGCCAAAAATAAATAAATAAATTCATTAATTAATTTAAAAAAAAAATCTTAAAAAAAAAAAGACACGGGATGGAAAATCGTGTATTGCAGCAGTATTTACAATAGCCAAGACATGGAAGCAAACAAAATGTCCATCAACAGATAAATGGACACAGAAGAAGTGGTACACATACCGAATGGAAGAGTAGCCTCGGGAAAAAAATGAACAATGCCGTTTTCAGGACTACACATGAGCCTAGAAATAATCATATTAGCTTAAGTAAGTCAAGAGGGAATGATAAATATCCTATGATATCTTGTATACATGTTAGCCTAAGGTTGCTACCAATAAACATATTTTCACAGAAAAAGACACTCACAGACTTATAAAACAAACTAATGGTTAGCCAAAATGAAAGGTGGGAGGATGGATAAATTAGGACTATGGGGCTAACATAGATATACTAATGTATGTTAAATGTATATAAACATATAACATATAAACCATATGAATTATATACTCACCAATACATATAAAATATATAAAGACAAAACACCTACCAAATACCAAGGGAGGTCTACTCAACTTTCTGTAATAACATACAAGGTAACAGGATCCGAAGATGAACAGACATATGTATGAATCATTGAGCAGATTCTGTACAGCCAGAAAACCACAACACTCTAATCAAATTTACTCCGATAAGAAATAGAAATTAAATTTAAAAAACAAACATAAGTAAGGTGACATAAACTTCTGGGGGCTTGTCCCAGCACATTCCACTCTAATTTACAACCTTGGAACACTACTTTCAGGAAGACTCTTTTGCACTAGTAACAAGCGTTGAGAACGTAATAATGCTGCCGCCTTGTGGTTGTTTCCCATAACAGCAGCTTTAAACCAAGTGCTAATGGTTGCTTAATAGTCACAAGGACTGCAGGGCTGTAAATGACACCTGCCCTCAACAAATGCCCTGGGGTAGGGAATAGGCAAGAAAATTCTACACATTACAACTTTTTCAAGAAGTCAATACGAAGAGGGAAGTTGTAGTCACTCTTTAAAAAAGAAGGAAAAGAAAAAAGAGGACATGCCTAAAGTTCAGTATAAGGAATTATTAGCCACATGCAAATCCAACGTGAAAACGTTTCAGCTCACACCAGTCAAATGACCATCAGCAAAAAGTCTACAAACTATAAATGCTAAGGGCTTTTAGAGAACTCTGTAATTTCTAGATGCTGGTGGAATGTAAAGTGGTAACAGCACTAACGAAAACTGAACGGAGCTGCTTTAAAACGTAAAAATTGAGCTACCATATGATGCGGCAGGGCACCTTTTGGGCCTATAACCTAAGACCACAAGAATCGGAAAGACAGAGGCAGGCAAATGTGCACTGCAGCAATACTGAAATAGCCAAGACATGGAAACACAAAAAAGGTCCATAATCAGATGAATGGACAAAGAAGAAGTGGTAATATGGACAGAATGGAATATCCGTCACGGAAAAAAATAAAAGAATGGCATATGCAGCACCACAGAGGAGCCTAGAGATAATCACACAACGTGAAGTAAGTCAGAATGAGAAAGACAAATGCCCTATGATGTCCCTTATGTTATCTGAAAATTCATAAAAATGAACATATTTCCATAGAGAAAGGCAATCTCAGATTGAGAAGACAAACTTATGGTTAAGCCAAAGAAAACGTGTGAGGAATGGATAAATTAGGATATTGGGGTTAACACACATATACTAATACATATAAAATATATAATCCCCAAAGACCTATGGAATACCAAGAGTGGTCTACTCAACACTCTGTAACAACCTACATGGAAAAGGACCCAAAGATCAATAAATATAGGTATATGTGTAAATGAACAAGATTCTGTACTCCTACAAAAAAAAATTTTTTTTCAATCAAATTTGCTCTGATAAAAACTACAACTTAAAGAGACAGACAAGAATTACGGAGGTTAAACTTATGGGGGTTTGTCCTGGCACATTCCACTCTAATCTGCAACCTAAAACCACAACTTGCAGCGAAGTTCTGTTTCCCTAGCAAGCAGAGTTGGCAACGTAGAAATCCTGCCACCCAAAAGCCGTTTCCTCAAACAGCAGCTTTAAATCTACTGCTAATGGTCACTAATATTCACAAGGACTGCAGGGCTGTAAATGACTCATGCCCTCAAAAAATGTCCTGGGGAAGGGAATGGCCAAAAAAATCCAAACGCAGCAAATTTTTCAAGAAGGCAGTTAGAAGTTGTACGTTTCGCTCAATCTTAAAAAAAAAGTGAAAAGGACACTGATAAACGCAAAACATCAGGAAATATGAGACGCATGCAAATCCAATCTACACAAAGGTATCACCTCACACCAGTCAGAATGACCATCAGCAAAAAGTCTACAAACAATAGATGTTGAAGAAGTTGTGGAGAATAGCGTAACCTCTCGGTCTAAGTGGGATGTAAACTGGTAACGGCCAATAATAGGAACAGAATGGCAGCGCATTTAAAGGTAAAAATTGAGTCACCATATGATCCGGAAGTCCCACTATTGGGCCTTTCACCTGTGAAAGTCAGAATCAAAAAGACACGGGATGGGGCTTCCCTGGTGGTGCAGTGGTTGAGAGTCTGCCTGCCAAGGCAGGGGCCACGGGTTCGATCCCTGGTCTGGGAGGATCCCGCATGCCGCGGAGCAATTGGGCCCGTGAGCCAAAGCTGCTGAGCCTGCGCATCTGGAGCCTGTGCTCCGCAGCGGGAGAGGCCGCGATGGTGGGAGGCCCGCGCACCATGATGAGGAGTGGCCCCCACTTGCCGCAACTGGAGAAAGCCCTCGCACAGAAACAAGGAACCAGCACAGCCAAAAATAAATAAATAAATTCATTAATTAATTTAAAAAAAAAATCTTAAAAAAAAAAAGACACGGGATGGAAAATCGTGTATTGCAGCAGTATTTACAATAGCCAAGACATGGAAGCAAACAAAATGTCCATCAACAGATAAATGGACACAGAAGAAGTGGTACACATACCGAATGGAAGAGTAGCCTCGGGAAAAAAATGAACAATGCCGTTTTCAGGACTACACATGAGCCTAGAAATAATCATATTAGCTTAAGTAAGTCAAGAGGGAATGATAAATATCCTATGATATCTTGTATACATGTTAGCCTAAGGTTGCTACCAATAAACATATTTTCACAGAAAAAGACACTCACAGACTTATAAAACAAACTAATGGTTAGCCAAAATGAAAGGTGGGAGGATGGATAAATTAGGACTATGGGGCTAACATAGATATACTAATGTATGTTAAATGTATATAAACATATAACATATAAACCATATGAATTATATACTCACCAATACATATAAAATATATAAAGACAAAACACCTACCAAATACCAAGGGAGGTCTACTCAACTTTCTGTAATAACATACAAGGTAACAGGATCCGAAGATGAACAGACATATGTATGAATCATTGAGCAGATTCTGTACAGCCAGAAAACCACAACACTCTAATCAAATTTACTCCGATAAGAAATAGAAATTAAATTTAAAAAACAAACATAAGTAAGGTGACATAAACTTCTGGGGGCTTGTCCCAGCACATTCCACTCTAATTTACAACCTTGGAACACTACTTTCAGGAAGACTCTTTTGCACTAGTAACAAGCGTTGAGAACGTAATAATGCTGCCGCCTTGTGGTTGTTTCCCATAACAGCAGCTTTAAACCAAGTGCTAATGGTTGCTTAATAGTCACAAGGACTGCAGGGCTGTAAATGACACCTGCCCTCAACAAATGCCCTGGGGTAGGGAATAGGCAAGAAAATTCTACACATTACAAATTTTTCAAGAAGTCAATACGAAGAGGGAAGTTGTAGTCACTCTTTAAAAAAGAAGGAAAAGAAAAAAGAGGACATGCCTAAAGTTCAGTATAAGGAATTATTAGCCACATGCAAATCCAACGTGAAAACGTTTCAGCTCACACCAGTCAAATGACCATCAGCAAAAAGTCTACAAACTATAAATGCTAAGGGCTTTTAGAGAACTCTGTAATTTCTAGATGCTGGTGGAATGTAAAGTGGTAACAGCACTAACGAAAACTGAACGGAGCTGCTTTAAAACGTAAAAATTGAGCTACCATATGATGCGGCAGGGCACCTTTTGGGCCTATAACCTAAGACCACAAGAATCGGAAAGACAGAGGCAGGCAAATGTGCACTGCAGCAATACTGAAATAGCCAAGACATGGAAACACAAAAAAGGTCCATAATCAGATGAATGGACAAAGAAGAAGTGGTAATATGGACAGAATGGAATATCCGTCACGGAAAAAAATAAAAGAATGGCATATGCAGCACCACAGAGGAGCCTAGAGATAATCACACAACGTGAAGTAAGTCAGAATGAGAAAGACAAATGCCCTATGATGTCCCTTATGTTATCTGAAAATTCATAAAAATGAACATATTTCCATAGAGAAAGGCAATCTCAGATTGAGAAGACAAACTTATGGTTAAGCCAAAGAAAACGTGTGAGGAATGGATAAATTAGGATATTGGGGTTAACACACATATACTAATACATATAAAATATATAATCCCCAAAGACCTATGGAATACCAAGAGTGGTCTACTCAACACTCTGTAACAACCTACATGGAAAAGGACCCAAAGATCAATAAATATAGGTATATGTGTAAATGAACAAGATTCTGTACTCCTACAAAAAAAAATTTTTTTTCAATCAAATTTGCTCTGATAAAAACTACAACTTAAAGAGACAGACAAGAATTACGGAGGTTAAACTTATGGGGGTTTGTCCTGGCACATTCCACTCTAATCTGCAACCTAAAACCACAACTTGCAGCGAAGTTCTGTTTCCCTAGCAAGCAGAGTTGGCAACGTAGAAATCCTGCCACCCAAAAGCCGTTTCCTCAAACAGCAGCTTTAAATCTACTGCTAATGGTCACTAATATTCACAAGGACTGCAGGGCTGTAAATGACTCATGCCCTCAAAAAATGTCCTGGGGAAGGGAATGGCCAAAAAAATCCAAACGCAGCAAATTTTTCAAGAAGGCAGTTAGAAGTTGTACGTTTCGCTCAATCTTAAAAAAAAAGTGAAAAGGACACTGATAAACGCAAAACATCAGGAAATATGAGACGCATGCAAATCCAATCTACACAAAGGTATCACCTCACACCAGTCAGAATGACCATCAGCAAAAAGTCTACAAACAATAGATGTTGAAGAAGTTGTGGAGAATAGCGTAACCTCTCGGTCTAAGTGGGATGTAAACTGGTAACGGCCAATAATAGGAACAGAATGGCAGCGCATTTAAAGGTAAAAATTGAGTCACCATATGATCCGGAAGTCCCACTATTGGGCCTTTCACCTGTGAAAGTCAGAATCAAAAAGACACGGGATGGGGCTTCCCTGGTGGTGCAGTGGTTGAGAGTCTGCCTGCCAAGGCAGGGGCCACGGGTTCGATCCCTGGTCTGGGAGGATCCCGCATGCCGCGGAGCAATTGGGCCCGTGAGCCAAAGCTGCTGAGCCTGCGCATCTGGAGCCTGTGCTCCGCAGCGGGAGAGGCCGCGATGGTGGGAGGCCCGCGCACCGTGATGAGGAGTGGCCCCCACTTGCCGCAACTGGAGAAAGCCCTCGCACAGAAACAAGGAACCAGCACAGCCAAAAATAAATAAATAAATTCATTAATTAATTTAAAAAAAAAATCTTAAAAAAAAAAAGACACGGGATGGAAAATCGTGTATTGCAGCAGTATTTACAATAGCCAAGACATGGAAGCAAACAAAATGTCCATCAACAGATAAATGGACACAGAAGAAGTGGTACACATACCGAATGGAAGAGTAGCCTCGGGAAAAAAATGAACAATGCCGTTTTCAGGACTACACATGAGCCTAGAAATAATCATATTAGCTTAAGTAAGTCAAGAGGGAATGATAAATATCCTATGATATCTTGTATACATGTTAGCCTAAGGTTGCTACCAATAAACATATTTTCACAGAAAAAGACACTCACAGACTTATAAAACAAACTAATGGTTAGCCAAAATGAAAGGTGGGAGGATGGATAAATTAGGACTATGGGGCTAACATAGATATACTAATGTATGTTAAATGTATATAAACATATAACATATAAACCATATGAATTATATACTCACCAATACATATAAAATATATAAAGACAAAACACCTACCAAATACCAAGGGAGGTCTACTCAACTTTCTGTAATAACATACAAGGTAACAGGATCCGAAGATGAACAGACATATGTATGAATCATTGAGCAGATTCTGTACAGCCAGAAAACCACAACACTCTAATCAAATTTACTCCGATAAGAAATAGAAATTAAATTTAAAAAACAAACATAAGTAAGGTGACATAAACTTCTGGGGGCTTGTCCCAGCACATTCCACTCTAATTTACAACCTTGGAACACTACTTTCAGGAAGACTCTTTTGCACTAGTAACAAGCGTTGAGAACGTAATAATGCTGCCGCCTTGTGGTTGTTTCCCATAACAGCAGCTTTAAACCAAGTGCTAATGGTTGCTTAATAGTCACAAGGACTGCAGGGCTGTAAATGACACCTGCCCTCAACAAATGCCCTGGGGTAGGGAATAGGCAAGAAAATTCTACACATTACAAATTTTTCAAGAAGTCAATACGAAGAGGGAAGTTGTAGTCACTCTTTAAAAAAGAAGGAAAAGAAAAAAGAGGACATGCCTAAAGTTCAGTATAAGGAATTATTAGCCACATGCAAATCCAACGTGAAAACGTTTCAGCTCACACCAGTCAAATGACCATCAGCAAAAAGTCTACAAACTATAAATGCTAAGGGCTTTTAGAGAACTCTGTAATTTCTAGATGCTGGTGGAATGTAAAGTGGTAACAGCACTAACGAAAACTGAACGGAGCTGCTTTAAAACGTAAAAATTGAGCTACCATATGATGCGGCAGGGCACCTTTTGGGCCTATAACCTAAGACCACAAGAATCGGAAAGACAGAGGCAGGCAAATGTGCACTGCAGCAATACTGAAATAGCCAAGACATGGAAACACAAAAAAGGTCCATAATCAGATGAATGGACAAAGAAGAAGTGGTAATATGGACAGAATGGAATATCCGTCACGGAAAAAAATAAAAGAATGGCATATGCAGCACCACAGAGGAGCCTAGAGATAATCACACAACGTGAAGTAAGTCAGAATGAGAAAGACAAATGCCCTATGATGTCCCTTATGTTATCTGAAAATTCATAAAAATGAACATATTTCCATAGAGAAAGGCAATCTCAGATTGAGAAGACAAACTTATGGTTAAGCCAAAGAAAACGTGTGAGGAATGGATAAATTAGGATATTGGGGTTAACACACATATACTAATACATATAAAATATATAATCCCCAAAGACCTATGGAATACCAAGAGTGGTCTACTCAACACTCTGTAACAACCTACATGGAAAAGGACCCAAAGATCAATAAATATAGGTATATGTGTAAATGAACAAGATTCTGTACTCCTACAAAAAAAAATTTTTTTTCAATCAAATTTGCTCTGATAAAAACTACAACTTAAAGAGACAGACAAGAATTACGGAGGTTAAACTTATGGGGGTTTGTCCTGGCACATTCCACTCTAATCTGCAACCTAAAACCACAACTTGCAGCGAAGTTCTGTTTCCCTAGCAAGCAGAGTTGGCAACGTAGAAATCCTGCCACCCAAAAGCCGTTTCCTCAAACAGCAGCTTTAAATCTACTGCTAATGGTCACTAATATTCACAAGGACTGCAGGGCTGTAAATGACTCATGCCCTCAAAAAATGTCCTGGGGAAGGGAATGGCCAAAAAAATCCAAACGCAGCAAATTTTTCAAGAAGGCAGTTAGAAGTTGTACGTTTCACTCAATCTTAAAAAAAAAGTGAAAAGGACACTGATAAACGCAAAACATCAGGAAATATGAGACGCATGCAAATCCAATCTACACAAAGGTATCACCTCACACCAGTCAGAATGACCATCAGCAAAAAGTCTACAAACAATAGATGTTGAAGAAGTTGTGGAGAATAGCGTAACCTCTCGGTCTAAGTGGGATGTAAACTGGTAACGGCCAATAATAGGAACAGAATGGCAGCGCATTTAAAGGTAAAAATTGAGTCACCATATGATCCGGAAGTCCCACTATTGGGCCTTTCACCTGTGAAAGTCAGAATCAAAAAGACACGGGATGGGGCTTCCCTGGTGGTGCAGTGGTTGAGAGTCTGCCTGCCAAGGCAGGGGCCACGGGTTCGATCCCTGGTCTGGGAGGATCCCGCATGCCGCGGAGCAATTGGGCCCGTGAGCCAAAGCTGCTGAGCCTGCGCATCTGGAGCCTGTGCTCCGCAGCGGGAGAGGCCGCGATGGTGGGAGGCCCGCGCACCGTGATGAGGAGTGGCCCCCACTTGCCGCAACTGGAGAAAGCCCTCGCACAGAAACAAGGAACCAGCACAGCCAAAAATAAATAAATAAATTCATTAATTAATTTAAAAAAAAATCTTAAAAAAAAAAAGACACGGGATGGAAAATCGTGTATTGCAGCAGTATTTACAATAGCCAAGACATGGAAGCAAACAAAATGTCCATCAACAGATAAATGGACACAGAAGAAGTGGTACACATACCGAATGGAAGAGTAGCCTCGGGAAAAAAATGAACAATGCCGTTTTCAGGACTACACATGAGCCTAGAAATAATCATATTAGCTTAAGTAAGTCAAGAGGGAATGATAAATATCCTATGATATCTTGTATACATGTTAGCCTAAGGTTGCTACCAATAAACATATTTTCACAGAAAAAGACACTCACAGACTTATAAAACAAACTAATGGTTAGCCAAAATGAAAGGTGGGAGGATGGATAAATTAGGACTATGGGGCTAACATAGATATACTAATGTATGTTAAATGTATATAAACATATAACATATAAACCATATGAATTATATACTCACCAATACATATAAAATATATAAAGACAAAACACCTACCAAATACCAAGGGAGGTCTACTCAACTTTCTGTAATAACATACAAGGTAACAGGATCCGAAGATGAACAGACATATGTATGAATCATTGAGCAGATTCTGTACAGCCAGAAAACCACAACACTCTAATCAAATTTACTCTGATAAGAAATAGAAATTAAATTTAAAAAACAAACATAAGTAAGGTGACATAAACTTCTGGGGGCTTGTCCCAGCACATTCCACTCTAATTTACAACCTTGGAACACTACTTTCAGGAAGACTCTTTTGCACTAGTAACAAGCGTTGAGAACGTAATAATGCTGCCGCCTTGTGGTTGTTTCCCATAACAGCAGCTTTAAACCAAGTGCTAATGGTTGCTTAATAGTCACAAGGACTGCAGGGCTGTAAATGACACCTGCCCTCAACAAATGCCCTGGGGTAGGGAATAGGCAAGAAAATTCTACACATTACAACTTTTTCAAGAAGTCAATACGAAGAGGGAAGTTGTAGTCACTCTTTAAAAAAGAAGGAAAAGAAAAAAGAGGACATGCCTAAAGTTCAGTATAAGGAATTATTAGCCACATGCAAATCCAACGTGAAAACGTTTCAGCTCACACCAGTCAAATGACCATCAGCAAAAAGTCTACAAACTATAAATGCTAAGGGCTTTTAGAGAACTCTGTAATTTCTAGATGCTGGTGGAATGTAAAGTGGTAACAGCACTAACGAAAACTGAACGGAGCTGCTTTAAAACGTAAAAATTGAGCTACCATATGATGCGGCAGGGCACCTTTTGGGCCTATAACCTAAGACCACAAGAATCGGAAAGACAGAGGCAGGCAAATGTGCACTGCAGCAATACTGAAATAGCCAAGACATGGAAACACAAAAAAGGTCCATAATCAGATGAATGGACAAAGAAGAAGTGGTAATATGGACAGAATGGAATATCCGTCACGGAAAAAAATAAAAGAATGGCATATGCAGCACCACAGAGGAGCCTAGAGATAATCACACAACGTGAAGTAAGTCAGAATGAGAAAGACAAATGCCCTATGATGTCCCTTATGTTATCTGAAAATTCATAAAAATGAACATATTTCCATAGAGAAAGGCAATCTCAGATTGAGAAGACAAACTTATGGTTAAGCCAAAGAAAACGTGTGAGGAATGGATAAATTAGGATATTGGGGTTAACACACATATACTAATACATATAAAATATATAATCCCCAAAGACCTATGGAATACCAAGAGTGGTCTACTCAACACTCTGTAACAACCTACATGGAAAAGGACCCAAAGATCAATAAATATAGGTATATGTGTAAATGAACAAGATTCTGTACTCCTACAAAAAAAAATTTTTTTTCAATCAAATTTGCTCTGATAAAAACTACAACTTAAAGAGACAGACAAGAATTACGGAGGTTAAACTTATGGGGGTTTGTCCTGGCACATTCCACTCTAATCTGCAACCTAAAACCACAACTTGCAGCGAAGTTCTGTTTCCCTAGCAAGCAGAGTTGGCAACGTAGAAATCCTGCCACCCAAAAGCCGTTTCCTCAAACAGCAGCTTTAAATCTACTGCTAATGGTCACTAATATTCACAAGGACTGCAGGGCTGTAAATGACTCATGCCCTCAAAAAATGTCCTGGGGAAGGGAATGGCCAAAAAAATCCAAACGCAGCAAATTTTTCAAGAAGGCAGTTAGAAGTTGTACGTTTCGCTCAATCTTAAAAAAAAAGTGAAAAGGACACTGATAAACGCAAAACATCAGGAAATATGAGACGCATGCAAATCCAATCTACACAAAGGTATCACCTCACACCAGTCAGAATGACCATCAGCAAAAAGTCTACAAACAATAGATGTTGAAGAAGTTGTGGAGAATAGCGTAACCTCTCGGTCTAAGTGGGATGTAAACTGGTAACGGCCAATAATAGGAACAGAATGGCAGCGCATTTAAAGGTAAAAATTGAGTCACTATATGATCCGGAAGTCCCACTATTGGGCCTTTCACCTGTGAAAGTCAGAATCAAAAAGACACGGGATGGGGCTTCCCTGGTGGTGCAGTGGTTGAGAGTCTGCCTGCCAAGGCAGGGGCCACGGGTTCGATCCCTGGTCTGGGAGGATCCCGCATGCCGCGGAGCAATTGGGCCCGTGAGCCAAAGCTGCTGAGCCTGCGCATCTGGAGCCTGTGCTCCGCAGTGGGAGAGGCCGCGATGGTGGGAGGCCCGCGCACCGTGATGAGGAGTGGCCCCCACTTGCCGCAACTGGAGAAAGCCCTCGCACAGAAACAAGGAACCAGCACAGCCAAAAATAAATAAATAAATAAATTAATTAATTTAAAAAAAATCTTAAAAAAAAAAAGACACGGGATGGAAAATCGTGTATTGCAGCAGTATTTACAATAGCCAAGACATGGAAGCAAACAAAATGTCCATCAACAGATAAATGGACAAAGAAGAAGTGGTACACATACCAAATGGAATAGTAGCCTCGGGAAAAAAATGAACAATGCTGTTTTCAGGACTACAGATGAGCCTAGAAATAATCATATTAGGTTAAGTAAGTCAAAAGGGAATGACAAATATCCTATGATATCATGTGTACATGTTATCCTAAGATTACTACCAATGAACATATTTCCACAGAAACAGACACTCACAGACTTATACAACAAACTAATGGTTAGCCAAAATGAAAGGTGGGAGGATGGATAAATTAAGACTATGGGGCTAACATAGATATACTAATGTATGTTAAATATATATAAACATGTAACATATAAACTATATGAATTATATAGTCACCAATACATATAAAATATATAATGACAAAACACCTACCAAATACCAAGGGAGGTCTACTCAACATTCTGTAATAACATACCTGGTAACAGGATCCGAACATGAACAGACATATGTATGAATCATTGAGCAGATTCTGTACAGCCAGACAATCACAAAACTCTAATCAAGTTTACTCCGATAAGAAATAGAAATTCAATTTAAAAAGCAAACATAAGTAAGGAGAAATAAACTTCTGGGGGCTTGTCCCAGCACATTCCACTCTAATTTACAACCTTGGAACACTACCTCCAGGAAGACTCTTTTGCACTAGTAACAAGAGTTGAGAACGTAATGATGCTGCCGCCTTGTGGCTGTTTCCCACAACAGCAGCTTTAAACAAAGTGCTAATGTTTGCTTAATAGTCACAAGGACTGCAGGGCTGTAAATGACACCTGCCCTCAAAAAATGCTCTGCGGTAGGGAATACGCAAGAAAATTCAACACAAGACAAATTTTTCAAGAAGTCAATAAGAAGAGGGAAGTTGTAGTCACTCTTCAAAAAAAAGGAAAAGAAAAAAAGGACATGCCTAAAGCTTAGTATAAGGAATTATTAGCCATATGCAAATCCAATGTCGAAAAAGGTTTCAGCTCACACCAGTCAAATGACCATCAGCAAAAGTCTACAAACTATAAATGTTGAAGGGGTTTTAGAGAACTCTGTACCTTCTAGCTGCTGCTGGGATGTAAAGTGGTAACAGCACTAACACAAACTGAATGGAGCTGCTTGAAAAGGTAAAAATTGAGCTACCAGATGATGTGGCAGGGCACCTTTTGGGCCTATTACCTAAGACCACAAGAATCGGAAAGACAGAGGCAGGCAAATGTCTAAGTCTGTATCTGTTACCATGTTACCATGTTACCATGTCTTTAACGAGGAAATGTCAGAACTGACTTACCAAAAAAAAGTGTTTTGTTTGTTTGTTTTAATTACAGTCACGGTGAGTAAGACGTAGCTCAGAACAGCTAATGTGACTTAGTGATTCTCTCATCAGGAAATACAGTTTCTACTTCCCTGTTTATTCTCCACATCCTCTAGTAAGCAAAGTTTCAATGAAAGATAAATCTACAGGGCGAAAAGAAAAGAAAACTTACATGTGTTGATAAGAT
The DNA here is from genome assembly GCF_965194805.1 of Balaenoptera borealis. NCBI lineage: Eukaryota > Metazoa > Chordata > Mammalia > Artiodactyla > Balaenopteridae > Balaenoptera > Balaenoptera borealis. The sequence continues at coordinate 95,082 of NW_028123696.1, forward strand.
CATTTTGACAGGTTGTACCACGTATGTTAGTGTTTCTGGGGGTGGACACAAGCCAGAGCTCCTTACTCTGACATTTTCACTGATGTCATTCCCTTTGATCCTCAATTTGAAAGTGGATAAAAATGTTTTCTATGTTTTCTTCTTTAAGAAATTAAATAAAGAATGCTTTCTAGACATGACTCTCTAATGATTTTCAGTCAGTGGTCACCAACGGAGGTAAAGCACAGAATCTCATCACCACAGAAGGGTGACATTCAGTCAGGTAAGAAAATTCTACCCGAAATCAGAGCTTCATCTTTAACATGAAATCAAAGGCTTTCACAGGTTCTTCATCATTCTGCACTCAGCCCTACCATATGGGATTGGCTCTGAGAATCTCACATCAGATGACTGACAAACATGTCATAGTACACTGATCTGGTACCAGATCCTACCTCTGTTAATGATCTCCTGCAGGGACATTGGAATATTCTAGGATATTTCCTGGAGCCCTCTACTCTATACAGGTACACTTCTAAGTAGAAACAGAAGCTTTGATTTTCACTGGGACCCCTGCTCTGTCCAACCAACCTCTCTAGAAATATGATGTTCTAATGTCTCCTGATTAGAACATTTCAAGGTCTCTCCCTGTGCTAATTTAGTAAAGGTAAAAGAGAAACAAGAAAGAGCAAACGGGCTTCCCTGGTGGCGCAGTGGTTGAGAGTCTGCCTGCCAATGCAGGGGATGCGGGTTTGAGCCCTGGTCTGTGAAGATCCCACATGCCGCGGAGTAACTGGGCCCATGAGCCACAATTACTGAGCCTGCGCGTCTGGAGCCTGTGCTCCGCAACAAGAGAGGACGCGATGGTGAGAGGCCCGCGCACCGCGATGAAGAGTGGTCCCCACTTGCCACAACTGGAGAAAGCCCTCGCACGGAAACAAAGACTCAACACAGTCATAATTAATTAATTAATTAATTAATTAATTAATTAATAACGTGAATTTCTTTAAAATAAAAAAGAAAGAGCAAATTATGCAGGGAGCAATATATAAGATTCCTTTACTTAATGTATTTACCTGATATACCCAAATATTGAGAAATATAGATTCATTTCATAATGGTCAAGAAAAGAGGAGGAGGAACCTCCATGCCAACAGTATATATAAAATGGAATCAATATTGCATAAGCTCCAGCTTAAGCTTAGCTACGAGGTACTAACTCTTCTCATAAAGAAACAATAGTTCTCCATCATTTGAAGCACACTGAGGACTCAGACAGCTGGACACTGAGGGTGTAGTCTCCTCACTCGAATTCTGTACCTGCATCACAGAGCCATGAAATATTCCCAAAGAATTATTACGGATGAGGTGGGGGGCCGAAATGAAAAAGATGAACCCATAGTCTGCCCTACCATCTGTTCTGCTGGATATTACCACCATCTTGGCCCAATATGACCTTCCCACTTCTCTCTGGGCCTCCCTACTTTCCACCTCCATCCTCTCATTATATCTTACCTACACTTGGAAACGACTCTAGTTTTTCCACTTATCTTTATCAACAAGTAATCCAAATAGCAACTGTGTATATAACTCCTTAGAAACCTCAGGTCTGACTCACTAATACATGACCTTCGAAGTCCACAGTTTTCCTAATTCCCTTTATTATTTTTTTCTAATTTCCATGTACTTACACTCTCAGGACCTTCACTGTTCTCAAGTTCGTCTTCCCTGCAAAATCTGTCAACCTAGACATAGACTTAAGTACCACCATCTAATTATCTCCTAGGGAATCCAGTTTTTAAAAAAGCCTCAGCAAGCCTTATGGACTTTATTAAAGACTCTTTAAGATAACCCATGGGAGATAGCAGTGTACCCATAGATATCTATTTAATACACCCTCAGAGTAATTTTTTTTTATAAAGTCTCTTCTGGCCAATGAAGACTCTCAGTTCTTCTTCTTCAACATATGCAGGGTCTCACCCTTCTGATTACTCTCTGCTCTACCCCAGGTCCACTCCCTTTCCTGATATTACATTCTTTCCCAATTGTGTATGTTGGTAAAATCAAATAACATAAAATATAACATGTTAATTATTATAAAGTGCACCGTTCAGTTATATTAAATACATTCATATTATTGGGTGATCAACATCACCATTTATCTTTCTAATTCTTTTCTACGTTTTAAAACTGTAACTCTGTATCCTTTAAACATAACTTTCCTTTTTGTTCCATAACCACCTGAAAAGCATCATTACCCCCCCAATTTCTATGGTTTTGACTACACTAAGTACCCCATATAATTGAAATAAGTAGTTATATTGTTATGACTCACTAAAAGTCACAAAAAATGGCATTTTTGGTAGCTAAATTTCCTCAAGATTCATCCATGTTGTAGCATATTCCTAGATCTTTTCCTTCTTAAGGCTGAATAATATTGTGTTATATGGTTATACCACACTTTGCTTATCCAGGAACTAGTGGATGAACACTTAGGTTGCTTTCATATTTTAGCTACTGTGATTATTACTGCTCTAAACACTGGAGTACAAATATTTAAGACTCTGATTTCAATTCCTTTGGGTATACCTCATAGTAAAATTCTTGGATCATGTAGTAATTCTATTTTTCAATATCTGAAAAATTGCCATATTCTTTTGCAAAGCAGCTGTATCATTCTACATGCCCACTGACATAGCACAATGGTTCCAACTCCCTCACATCCTCACCAATACTTGCTTTCTGCTTGTGTATGTGTGTGTGTGCTTGTGTGTGTATGCATGCACACAAATATATAAACATGCATTTAGTGATATGGAGCATCTATTCAAGTGCTTAGTCATTTGTACATCTTTTTGAAGAACCATCCATTCAAGTCTTTTATCCATTTTTGAATCAGGGTGTTTGCTTTTTGTTGAGATGTAGGAATTCTCTGTATATTCTGAATAGAAATCTCTTGTCAGATACATGGCTATCAAATATTTTCTCCCATCTTGTGGGTTGCCATTTTATTCTGTTTACATTTCTTTGATACACATTTTTTTTTTAAATTATGTACTGCACATTTTTAATTGTTTTGTTAGCTGTACCTTTGTTGTTCCGTCGTTTCATATTGAGGAAAACACTGCCAAATCCAATGTCATAAAGCCCTTGTCCTGTATCTTCTAATAAGACTTTTTATTTTATTAGGTCTTATAGTTAGTTTCTTGATACGTTTTCATTAATTTTTGCATATGATGTTAGGTATGGGTCCATCTTCCTACTTTTGCATGTTGACAACATGACTTCTCAGCACCATTTGTTGAAAATACTATCCTTTCTACTTTGAAAAGTCTTGGCAACTTGTCAAAAATCATATGGCCATATATCAGGGTTTATTTCTGGGTGTTCTATTCTATTCTATTGGTCTTGAATAAGGGAGAAAATAGTATAACCTATCCAGGTTGATGAAGAACATAAAGAAAGACCAGGACTGAGAATTAGGAGGGCAATATAAAACAGCAGGGAGTAAAAGACAGTGTGAGAGAAGGTCTTGTATTTGCGAGTTCATGGAAATAGGATCATGCTAAAACCACTAAACGCCTGACTTTGAACAATACGGTAAATGTGCTAGCAAGAAACATAACACTTACCCATCTCTGGGAAATATAGTATGGGCATAAAGATAAACTACACACAAATATATTAAACAGGGAAGGGTTTTCATGGTGTGAAAATACTGTGGGATTTGAAATACAATTCACTTCTGTTCTACCATTGTCTCTAAAATTTATCAAAGTGTATATACAAGCAATTCCAATTCTAGTAATGTGCTTGACAGGTTTATATATGAACTCCAGCAGACCACTAAATGTACATTCATAGTAGGACTCTTCCCTAAACCAAAAAACAAAACTCAAAAACTCGAAAGACTAGAGTTCACTTTGTCAACACACATACAGATGCAATGATGGTTAATGGTCCAAAAAAAGAAAGTGAGCATGGGTGCAAGAGGTTAATCCCCAGGCTGGGGTGGGGTGCAGAGTTTGAGGGTAACACAGGTAGAAAAGGCTTTTGTCCTATCCTTGATTTTTGAGGTATGGAAATTCACAGGTCACTACCTTCATTTCAAAATGAATGAATGCACTATTCAATTTCTTTAAACAGGCGAAGTAAACATGAGTGATAATAAATTTCAAACTGTCGCTAATCAAATAAGATACTAAGAAAAATTAAATAATATGATTTAAGAATGAAGTGGACAGATTGTCCAATATGGTAGCATTCAAAGACCCAGAGCTTGATGCCTCTCATGGGCACACCAAAGTCACAACAGTTTACAGAACAGCAATTGATGAAAAAAACCGGGACCTACCGTAAAAGATGTTTTACAGCTAAAGACATAAGGACGGCACCTCGACAAGACAGGAAGGAAGGGCAAAATCTCAGTAGAGTCAAGACCCATACCACCAGGTGGGTGGCCCACAAATGGGAGAATAATTACAATTTCAGAGGTGCTCCCAGGTAGCAAGGGGTATGAAGCCAACATCAGGCTCCCAAGCCCAGGGATCCTGTTCTGGAAAGAAGAGTTCCTAGAAAGTTGGGCTTTGAAGACCAGTAGTACTTATTTTCCAGAGAGCCAGAGGGTTGTGGGAAATAGAGATTCCACTCTTAAAAGATGCTCACAAAATCCCACATGATCCGAGAATCAGAACAGAAGCAGTCATTTGAAAGGATCCCGGGTCACACCTACCTCCTGATCTTGGAGAGTCTCCCAGAGAGGCAAGAGGCAACTACAGCACAGCCTCAGGGACAGAGACACTGGCAGCAGCCATTCGGGGGAGCTCCTTCTACCTCGTGGACACTGGTACCAGCAAGCATAATTTCAGAATCCTCCCTCTATCTTTTTAGCCTCAAGACCTAGCCCTACCCATTTCCACCAGACTAGAGACACAAGTACTAGGATGCTGCAGGCCAAGCAACTAACTGAGCAGGGGCATAGCCCCACCCACCGGCAAACAGGCTGCCTTCAGACCCTCTCAATGCACAGCTGCCCCTGGACATGGGCCCAGCCACCAAAAGCCCCAGGACCAGCCTCCACACCTCAGTGGACAGGCACCAGCCCCAGAGTCCCTGGCCCCTCTGACAAGTGAGCCTACTCTGGCCTTGGAGTCAGCCTCACCATCGGCAGGTGATAACTGCACAGGGACTGGATGGAGCTTGGACCTACCCAACAGCAAACCTGCTCTAGCATTGGGATCAGCCTCATACACCAACAGGCACACACCAGCTCCAGGAATACCACAGCTCAGCAGCCTGTGTGACCAGAACACTCACTTGCAGGCCAGAAGCAGCCATGGACTCAGCTGGGTCCTGACCCTGCCCACCAGAATGCCAACACAAGATTAGGGATACCCCAGACCCTGGAGATAGCTGTGTCAGGAACAGTGATCCAACACCAACTTTGCGACTCCTGGGCCCTGCAGCCAGAACTCAGGACCTGTCTCTTCCTCCCAGTAGCCAGCATAGTCCCAGGACCAGTGACTGGGCACTAGCCCTGATTATCACCTGGACTGCAGTTCTACCCATAAGTGAACCAGCACTAGATTTGGTGTCCCCCAGAGTTGTGCAGCCAGCTGCCTTATGATTTAGTCTCACCAAGCAGCACAGACAGCCTCCATACTAGGCAGAGCCTGGCAAACGAGCAGTCTGGGGGCAGCCAAGCCTACCAGACCACCCACAGTAGTCAGCCCACCACAACAGAAGAGCCCAAGCAGCCCACATAGGGGGTACACCTAGAACATATAGTTCTAGTGACCAGGGGACACTGGGTTGCTGGGACACATAGGACCTCTCCTACAAAAGGCCACTTCTCCAAGGTCAGGAAATGTAACGAACCTACTACATACATAGCAATAAAAACAGCAAGTTAAGAAAAATGAGGTGACACAGAAACACGATCCAAATGAAGGAACAAGATAAGAACTCAGAAGAAGATCTAAGTGAAGTGGAGATAGCCAATCTACTCAAGAAAGAGTTCAAGGTAATGACGGTAAAGATGATCAAAGAACTCAGGAGAAGAATGGACGACCAGAGCAAGAAGTTAGAAGTTTTTAAAAAAGAGTTAGACCATTAAAGAACAACAAAACAGAGATGAGGAATGCAATAACTGAAATGAAAAATACACTAAAAGGAAACTACTGTAGACTAAATGATACAGAGGAATGAATCAGAAAACTGAAGGACAGAGTACTGGCAATCACTGAAGATGAACGGTAAAACAATAGATTAAAATGAAATGAGGAAAGTTGAACAGACTTGTGAAACAACATCAAGTGTACTAATATTTGCATTATACTGGTCCCAGAAGCAAAAGGGAAGAGAAAGCAGTGTAGAACCTACCTGAAGACATACGAGCTGAAAACTTCCGTAACCTGGGAAAGAAAACAGACATCCAAGGCCAGTAAACACAGTAAGGCCAAAACAGGATCAACCCAAAGAGGACCACACCAAGACTCACTGTAATTAAAATGGCAAAAAAAATAAAGATAAAAAGACACTATTAAAAGGAGCAAAGGAAAAGCAACAAGTTACAAACATGGGAACTTGCATAAAGTTATCAGCTGACTTTTCAGGATAACCTCTGCATGCCAGAAGGGAGTGGCATGGTATATTTAAAGTCATGAAAGGGAAAAGCCCATAACCAAAAATACTCTACCCAGCAAGGCTCTCCTTCAGATTTGATGGAGAGATCTAAAGTTTTACAGAGAAGCAAAACTAAAAGAGCTCAGCATCGCCAAACCAGCTTTATGAGAAATCTTAAGGGGGCTTTTCTAAGTGAAAAAGAAAAGGCCACGACTGAAACATAAAAATTAGGAAAGGAAACTTACTAAAGGAAAAACCTCATTGGTTAAGGCAAATATTCAACAAAGGTAGTAAATCAACCATGTACACAGCTAATAGGAAGGATGAAAGAAAACAGCAATAAAACCATCTATATTCACAATAAGAAGTTAAGGGACACACAAAACAAGTAGATGTAAAATATAAGGTCAAATTCAGTAACTGTGGGGGAGGAGAGTAACAATGCATGGTTGGTAGTGTCCATGTGAAATTAAGAGCTCAGCAACTTAAATAATCACACACATACACACTCACACAAAACTGAAAGAAATCCAAACATAATATTAAAGATAGTCCTCACGTCACAGATGAAGGGAATAAACAGGGAAGAAAGGAACACTGAAGAAATTAAAGAGGGATTCTAAAAATACCCAAGACAAATGAAAATGAACACACAATGATCCAAAATCTATGGGACACAGCCAACGCAGTTCACGGGGGAAGTTATAGTGATACAAGCTTTTTCTTAGGAAACAAGAAAAATATCAAATAAACAACCTAACACTACACCTGAAGGAATTAGAAAAAGAAGAAAAAACAAAACCCAAAGCTGTCAGAAAGAAAAATTAAGAAAACTATGCCATATGCAATCACATCAAAAAGAATAAGATACCTAGGAATAAACACACCTAAGCAGGTAAAAGACATGTGCTCAGGGCTTCCCTGGTGGCGCAGTGGTTGAGAGTCTGCCTGCCAATGCAGGGGACACGGGTTCGAGCCCTGGTCTGGGAAGATCCCACATTCTGCGGAACAGCTGGGCCCGTGAGCCACAACTACTGAGCCTGCGCGTCTGGAGCCTGTGCTCCGCAACAGGAGAGGCCACGATAGTGAGAGGCCCACGCATCGCGATGAAGAGTGGCCCCCGCTTGCCGCGGCTGGAGAAAGCCCTCGCACAGAAACGAAGACCCAACACAGCCAAAAAATAAATAATAAATAAGTAATAAATAAATTAAAGAAATCACTATAAAAAAAAGACATGTGCTCAGAAATCTATCAGCCATTGGTGAAAGAAGTTGAAGGCAACACAAAAAGATGGAAAAACATAGCATGTGCATGGACTGGAAGAATTAATACTCTTAAAATAACCATACTACCAAAGACAGTCTTAATGCAACAGATTTAATGCAATCCCTATCAGAATACCAAAGCATTTGCACAGAACTTGAAAAAGTAATTTTAAAATTTGTATAGAAACACAAAGGCCCCAAATAGCCAAACAATCTTGAGAAAGAACAGAGCTGGAGGCATCACGCACCTTGACTTCAGACTATACTGCAAAGTGACAGTAATCAGAGAGAATCGTACCAGAGCAAAAACAGACACAAAGATCACTGGAAGAGAACAGAGATCCCAGAAATAAGCCCACACACTTATATTTAATTGATTTATGACAAAGCAGGCAATATGGAGAAAAAACTGTCTCTTCAATAAGTGGTACTAGGAAAACTGGTCAGCTACATGGAAAAGAATAAAATTAGATTATTTTAGAACACCATATATAAAATAAATGCAAAACTGAATAAACACCTAAATGTAGGACCAGAAACCATAAAACCCCTAGAGGAAAATATAGAACATTCTTCAACATAAATGATAGCAACAGTTTTAAGTTCAATCTACTAAGGCAAATGAAACAAAAGCAAAACTAAAAAAATGGGACTTCACTAAACTTAAAAGATTTTGCACAGCAAAGGTAACCAAAGACAAAATGAAAAGACAACCTGCTGAAGGAGAGAAAATATTTGCACATGATAAGAGGTTAACACCAAAAAGATGACTAAGCAAGGGTTCATAGCTAAACTACAGAAAGAGCACATACAACTCAGTATCAAAAAAACACCCAAAATCTTTTTTTTTAAATGAGAAGACCTAAATAGACACTTTTCCAAGGAAAATATACAGATAGACAGCCAGAACTCACAAAGATGCTAAACATAGCTAATCGGCAGTAAAATGCAAATCAAAACTATGAGATATATCACCTCAGTCTTGTCAGAATGGCTGTCATCAAAAAGATCACAAGTAACAAAGGTTAGTGAGGATGTGGAGAAAGGGAAACTCTTGTACACTCTTGATTTGAATGTGAATTAGTGCAGCTACTGTGGAAAGCAGAATGGAGGTTCCACAAAAAACTAAAAATAGAACTACCATAATATCCAGCCGTTTCACTCTTGGGTATATCAGAAGAAAACAAAAACACTATTTCAAAAAAATAACTGCACCCCAATGTTCATAACAGTGTTATTTGCCATAGCCAAGATACAGAGTCAAAGTAAGTGTTCATCAATAGCTTAGTGGATAAAAAAGATTTTTTATGATGACTTCAGCAAAAAATGAAATTTTGCCATTTGCAAGAACATGGATGGACTTGGAGGGTATTATGCTTAGTAAAATAAGCCGCAGAGAAAACAAGCATGGTATGTTATGAGAAAAAAAGCATGGTATGTTATGAGAAAACAAGCATGGTATGTTATCATTTACACGTGGCATCTAAAAATTTGAATACAACACAAACAACAACAACAAAAAAACAGACTCACAGATTAAAGAACAGACTAGTGGTTACCAGCAGGGAGAGATAGGGTGGAGGAGCAAAATAGTGGTAGGAGATTTTGAGGTACAATCCACTATGTATAAAATCAATAATCTACAGTGGTGTACTGTATAGCATGGGGAATATAGCCACTCTTTTATAATAACTATAAATGGAGAAGAACCTAAACATTTATGAATCACTGTTGTACCTCTGAAACTAATATAATAATGTAAATTAACTATAGATCAATAAAATATAAAGTAAGAAACAATAAAGGGGAGACAGATTATTAGATAGAAATCAATTAAATAAACACAAGTTTTGGAAATCAGGAATTAAAACACAACATGTAAGACACAACATTGGCATTTAAAGTGTACAATCTATTCATTTAAAAGAAATCATTTAAGTGGTAAAAAATGGTACCCATTCTCACAATTTTGTATATCTAGGATAAATTATTATCTACAAAAATATGTTACAAATATTCACTCAAAAAGAAAGAGAAAATTTGGATAAACCCATTTCAGTATACAAATTTACTATCAAAGTCTCTAGGTAAAATTGATTTGAATAAGTTCTGTTAGCCACTTCTAGTTTCTTTGTGATGTAAAATCTTTTAAAGCATAAAAATCAGCCTTTCTACATTATTCCACTAGACATACATGGAAGTTAAAAGAAATGAGAAGAGAGAACAATCAACCAGGAAGGTGAATTTACTGAGAAACAGTCATTCTTTCTCCCTCCTCCTTTTCTTTTCCTCCTTTTCCAGGTCTCTTTCGGTTCCAATCAAGAGAAGTCTTGAGAGTTCTGAGAATATTTCTTTGACGGCTTCAAATCACCATACCTACATCCTCTGACACAACTACACACACGGGAACAAAAATAAACCTCTGCTATCTACTCATGTAGGAGGGATTCATGCAAAATTAACTCCTACATGGAGACCAACAGGTGAGTTTTCTACCTGTTCTTTATAATGTCCTTCCATTATAGTAAATCCCACACATTATGAGGCAGAAGTGGTTACGTGAGCTTTTCCTTGAAGTCAAAAATCTTGCATTCATTTCAAGCACCTGGTGATCATAGGGTACAGCCAGGGAAGGTGCCATCCCCCCTGGGGGTGGGGGGTGGCGGTGAATGGGCTCCCACACCCATGCACCTCCTGATGTACAGATTCTGGAGAAAAGAAGGGCGATCATACCGCAGTCAGCCTGTCAGGCTGTCGGGCCACTGGGCGACCCGACCAGCCTGGAAGTGTCCCATCAGTTGCTGAAAGCAAAACTCTGCCCCCCCCCTGTGACGTCAGGCAATTTGGGCCAGAGAGTCAGAGGATAATCAAATCAGAGAGTCAGAGGATAATCAGAGGTAATCAACTCCTCCTCTCTGCTCACCTCCTTGGGGTTACAGCAACCCCATCTCCAAACCCAAATCTGACCCTGGAGTGCCAAACTGGGAGTGGCAGTTGGGCTCTGCCCGTGCTTCAGCGCCCTCTGGAGGTTGTCTGCTCTAAAGCCAACTCTCAGCCCTTCCTTCTCCTTCCCTAGTCATGAGGGCTGCCTTGGTCTCCTGCAGCTGCTGGCCTGATTTCATTCTTCTTTTTTCTCCAATTACAATGAAGTGTCTTACAGAAGTTTGGAATCTCTTGAAGAAGGAAGATCTTTTAGTCAATACACCTTAACTGTGAGAAGTTGGTATCAAGAATGAACCTGAAATACTGTATTTTTCTCCTGATGATTCCAAGGAGAGACAGCACAAGTTTTCTAAATCATAAGAAGAACCAAGGTAAATATGATATTCTGAGCCAGAGATGAAAAAGCAGTTTCTAGCACCCCTTCCTCATGTCATTTAACTGGGATTTAAATCAAACAACTGCCACTGGTTTTTAAATCACATGACCCAACTTTAAATCAATCAGCTGCTTCCCTGTAACTCACGTGACTTGGCTTTGAATAGTAAGAAATTCAGAGGTATAAAAAGGATGTTCTGAACAATAAATGGAAAAACAACATTTTAGAAAGTTTTTTTCTTTTCGAATGGACAATTCATTGCCTACAGAATAAAGGATTCTCTTGTGGATTTCTTGAACTATAAACACATACAATGTCTCCGTTGGCTTGATTGACTTAGATTTGGGTTTTTTTGTTGTTGCTATTGTTAACATATTTCTTGGAGTATAATTACTTTACCTTGTTGTGTTAGCTTCTGCTGTATAACAAAGTGAATCAACTATTCGTATACATATATTCCCATATCCTCTCCCTCTTGTGTCTCCTTCCCACCTTCCCTAACCCACCCCTCTAGGTGGTCACAAAGCACTGAGCTGATCTCCCTGTGCTGTATGCAGCTGCTTCCCAATAGCTATCTATTTCACCTTTGGTAGTGTATATATGTCCATGCCACTCTCTCACTTCATCCCAGCTTACCCTTGCCCCTCCCTGTGTCCTTAAGTCCATTCTCTACAGCTACGTCTTTATTCCTCTGCAGCGACTCCTGCTAGGGATGGATACTTCCTTTTATGCTCAGGGAAAGCCCCTAGTTTGAATATGACTTGAATTTGATCCTGTGAAACCATCAGAACTTCCCACCAGAGATAAATGAGGAGATTCTGGCCTTTATTAGTATGCACGATGAACACGGGTGTCCTGGCTGTACTTGCCAACCCTCCTATTTACCCACCTATTTTTATCCACCTTCCTCCCTGTGAGTACCTTTGACCAACCCTGAGCTCAGACTCCTGACCTATTCCAGTGACTTTGTCAGTCTTTCTTTAAAAATGGACAGGTAATGAAATGAAATTAACCTAGAAGCAGCAGCTCAGTAAGGGAAATAAAATCATCAGAAGTTATCTAATCACAGCCACAGCCATCCAGGGCTCTGTCTTATCTCCTGGGTCATAAGAATGGTACCTTCCTAAACTTGAAGGACATCCAATCAACTAAGCAAAGGTGTTGCTCACCTCTGGCTCTTGGAGGGATTGCTAGGCACTCTACCCAGTGTATACTAACTGCAAAACACTGTCATGGTTGTGAAACACCTATGATCCAGGAAAGCTTTTTGGGGTGCATGGGGAAGGTTTCTTTTTGACATCAAGCAAAAAATAAATCACCAAGCTCTTTGAGCACAGGGGTTCTTAAGAGGGCAGTAGAAGGAAGAAATGGGCAGAAAAGATGATCTCCAATGAAGTTAAGGACATTTTCCCAAAAGAGTAGGATTTAGTCTCAGTTTAAGGAGAACACTTTTAAATAGCTGGGACAGCTCCAAACTGCAGTTTAGGGAACGAGTGCTTCAAAAGAACAGTGCTTTAAAAGTCCTGGCAAGGCAGCAAGAGGATGAAGAGTTGGTTTTGCATAGTTTTGAACACAGGAGTAAAGAAGCAGAGGCATCTCTGACTAAAAGGCCCTGAGATCCTATGGCATCAATGGGTCAGTTGCAGGGGCAGGGGTGTGGGGGGCGATATTTCTCTCTCAATGTCTCCCAGGGCAGCCACCCCTCCCGACCCTAACCCCCAGTCCCTTCACCCTTCCTCCCTCCACTGTTGGGTCCCCAGGGACAGCACTTCTTACGCTGGAGTGCTCAGGCACCATTTCTGCAGTCTGGATTCTTCCTGGAGCCTGGCAAGTTCTGGGACAGGAAGACAGGTCTGCAAGCCCGCTGCGGTGCAGTCGGACCTGGAGGCCTGGAGAGGAACTGGAGCCCTGAAGCCCACCCACGTCCTTGAAGCCGAAGGAGGAACACATCCTCCTAACAGTACTTCTCAGGGGTCAGCGTGCTCCCCACCCGACGGTGATCCATACTCACTTGAGGCAGCAAGCACTGCCTCTAACTGGCCCCCTCGATTCCGCCTTAAGGGTCCTCGCACACGTGTGATAGCGCAGGCCCCGGATCTCTTTAGTCAGCTGAGGCCAGTGCTGCCGGGATCGCTCCAGTCCCATCCCCCAGCCCCTCCCTCTCGGACTGTATGTAATAGAAGAAAGAGCACAGAGGAATAGGCTGAATCAAGGGATCTGGGAGCCTGGGTATGAGTTTGAAGACGGAGAACCTAAGGCGCAATTACATATTACTGAAAACTCTTGTGGGGTGTGTGAGGGGAGGTTAGGGGGCTGAGAGGCTGAGTCAACCTGGTGAGTCCAGCCCCAGGACACCACACAGCCCCGCCCCCCTTTCCTTGCCATCAGACAAGGGTGACGCAACTCCAGCTGGGACTCTGCACTTCCCCCTCCCTGATTCTCCAGAAGAGCAGGTGGCCCCCCTCTGAGGGCAGGGGCAAGACCACGGACCAAGTCCCCCTGCACTAAGGCACTACTGGAAGCTCTTCCTGAACAGCAGTCCTGGCTTGGAGCGAACCCGTGCACCGCCAAAGCTGGTCTCGTCTTGCAGCTGAGGGACGCAGGCTTTAAGTCAGCTGCCTTGGCTTTAAATCAATCAGTCCCCCCTTTAAGTCAGGTGACCTGATTTTAAATCACTGTATGCCCCTCAAGCCTGCAACTTCAAAAGTTGGGAACTTCACTTTGATCCCAGCACCTCACACAGCTGAATGCACACTGTAGTCACCCCCAACCCTGGCTTAGAGGCAGGATATAAGGTAAGGGGATGGGCGTGCACACATGGTGATGAGGGTGTACTTCATGTACCAGAAGGGTCCAGGTACTCTGGGCACAGCAAGCAGTGCACGATACAGCAGCTCCCTGGCAAAGCTGGTGATGCACAGGGGGAGCAGGCACACCCAGGCATGCAGAGGTTCCAGGGCGGGAGCTGGGGCACAGCCAGCCGGGAGGGTGTGAAAGAGGAGGATCTGAGCCTTCTGGAGAAAGGCAGACACAGAATATGGATGAGAAACAAAGACCAGATGAAACATGGATTTGAAAAACACACCATGCTCTTGAAATTGGGGTGGGGGGCACCCCAGATTTGAGTCTTCTTACTCCCCAGTAGCTAGTGCTTTGGCATTTGCCCAATTACTTATAAAATGTGACTGATAATATCTAACCCATAGAATACAGCATTTGGAGTGGTTTGCGTGTTTATGTTTCTATAGGGGAATAAACTTTTCTACAAGAAAAATGTATATTTTCTGAAATAAATTAAAACCCCTTTTTAAAAAGTACTATATTGGACTTCCCTGGTGGCGCAGTGGTTAAGAATCTGCCTGCCAAGGCAGGGGACCTGGGCTCGAGTCCTGGTCAGGGAAGATCCCAAATGCTGCGGAGCAGCTAAGCCCATGTGCCACAACTACTGAGCCTGGAGGCCACAACTACTGAAGCCTGCGCGCCTAAAGCCGGTGCTCCACAACAAGCGCAACAAGAGAATCCACCACAATGAGAAGCCCGCGCACCGCAACAAACAGTAACCCCCGCTCACTGCAACTAGAGAAAGCCCACACGCAGCAACGAAGACCAAACGCAGCCAAAAATAATTAATTTTTTTAAAAAACTACTATATCCTTCTATACATCTTCTTGGGGAAGAACAGAGGGAAGGAGTGGGAGAGTGAGAAAGACCAATACTTAGTACACATCCCTGATGCAGGTGCTCTGCTGGCTCAGATAGTTTTATCCCCACTTTACAAAGGAGGAAGTAAGCTCAGAGAGGTTTAGTAATTTTCCCAAAGCCAAACAGCTATTGAGTGGCAGAACCAGGATCTGAACCAAGTCTGTAACCTTCAAAGCCTAAGCCCTCATCACAACAAAACTCAATTAATATTTACATTTATCAAATTACATTGCAACCTGGGGAGTTCTTGGCACAGTCCTGAATAAGAGTGAGAAAGAAAGAAATAGCGTTGTTCATCCAGTCAACCAAAATTTTTTTTTTATTTTTTATTTTTTTAATGCTATTCTTGTCTGCTTACATTCTTTTTATGTATGTATGTATGTATGTATGTATGGCTGTGTTGGGTCCTCGTTTCTGTGCGAGGGCTTTCTCTAGTTGTGGCAAGCGTGGGCCACTCTTCATCGCTGTGCGCGGGCCTCTCACGATCGTGGCCTCTCGTTGCCAAGCACAGGCTCCAGACATGCAGGCTCAGTAATTGTGGCTCACAGGCCGAGTTGCTCCGCGGCATGTGGGATCTTCCCAGACCAGGGCTCGAACCCGCGTCCCCTGCATTGGCAGGCAGATTCTCAACCACCGCACCACCAGGGAAGCCCAACCAAAATTTTTGAAGCAGCTGCTAGATGCCTGGCCCTGTTTGGAGTTCAGCAGTGATCAAGACAGGAAGAGTCCTACTTTCATGAACCATGTAGTGGGGAGGAGAGACAGGTGCAACTTAGGTGAGGGATTTCACCTTGCTGGGCCTCTGTTTTCTCATCTGGAAAATGGGATGGGTGTTTCTCATTTTCTGGGATTGTCCAGCCCTCACATTCTCTGATTCCATAAGAAGCATTTGTTTTCCTGTTTCTTTAAAATTCAATCAGGCCATGAGCTGTGATGAATGTCGTTAGCTGCTCCCCAAATCACTCTATTTCCACCCATTTCCTGTGATCAGGTCTATCCCCCAACATGACTCAAAATCAATCAAGTCACAGAAGCTAAGGGGCACCCAGCAGAAGAATTCCAACCCTGGCTTCTCAGGAGCTCTGCGGTCTACCTGGCCAGGTAAACTTCACGCACCTGGCACAAGGTGGCCATCCCTGGTTTCACATCAACATGATCTCAGGCACAAACCTCCTTGTTTTTCCATTTTGTCTTTAAGTTACTTGCTGAAACAACTGCACAAATATGAAAAAGATATAAAAATCAGGCATCCTCTGCCCTCACTGCCTACTAATAAATGATTTTCTGCCACTTTAATGATAAAGATACAACATTTCAGCATTCCGTTGCCCTTATTATTTTTCATTTTGTTGATATTTCTACTGAATACATCTTTCAATATTTTAACAATGGAACATGTATTTAGGTTGTTCCACACACAGCCTTTGGTGGTAAGGGTTTTGTTGTTATATTTCTATTATGTTTCCTTTAAAAATCATTATCCTGTTTAAATGGATTACGTCAACTTTATAGGCATTTATCATATGATATTGATGAAATTAATACATAGAGGGCAGTAGTACAAATTGATTGGAATTGAGAGCCTCTATTAGCACAGTTAAATATAAATATTTTATATATATATATATATATATATATATATATATATATATATATATATATATATGCCAAATTACATGCTGAGTGAGATTCTCCTACTCTTTTTCACTCTCTGCCCCTCAAGCCTGTAAGAAATGGAATATTTCTTGCCATATCAGTAAAAAAAGGATGTCACAGTCATCAGCACTTGCAGCCCTCCAATGTGAGCCGGTGGGCCCTGAGGAACTCAGGATATGCAAATACAGAATGCTGGCCCCAGAGAGCTGAGGTGCATATCAAAGGAAGGATTTCAGTGAGCCCAGACGCTTGCATCTTCCCATACAAAGAAAAGCGCTACATTCCTCACCTTGGGAGAGCTGGTTTTCCTTAGTTAACAATCACCTTTTGATGTTCCCCATTACCTGCGCCATTCCCCTCCCCTGTCCCCTCCCCCCAGTACTTTAGCTCAGGGAGGAAGGAGCGCAGAGAGACTCGGCTGAACAAGGGACCTCCGAGCCTGGGGATGCGTTTTCAGCCGCTTTCCCCGCAGTCAGGAGGAGGGGCGCTGACGCTCCAACCGGACCCTGGGCCTCCCTTTCCCCGTTTCCCCTCAGGACGCTCAGGCCGACCCACTCCCCACGCCCACCAGGCCCCGCGAGCCAGGCCGAGGGCAGGGGCGAGAGAAGGGACCGACGTTCCCCGGGACCAGAACGCTAGGGGCTGCTCTTTCTGCACAGCAGCGGTGGGTGGCAGCGAACCCCTGCCCCTCAGAAGCTGGTCTTGCACTGACGCCCGGGCACCAGACCAGGAGGAGGGTTGGCGCCCACTTACCCGGCCCGCGGTCCCCAGGACTGTCGCGGCTTTGGCGGCCGGGGCCCCTCCAGAGCCGGCAGCCTCAGTGAGGCCGCCCTCCCCTCGGGCTCCGGGGCACTTTAGTGACGGCGGAGGCAAGAGACCCCGAGCCGGGAGTTCCAGCTCTGCGGAAACGCGGGATCGTTCTGGGCGAGGAGGTGGGACCGCTCTGCCCCCAGGCCTTCCGGGAGGGAGGGCGGCGCCGGGGGAGGAGCCGCCTGGAGCCTCCAGGAGCCCTTCCGGGGGTCCTGGAGGGGCGGCCCGGCCTGGGGGCCCCGCCCACTGTGGCCGCAGCCCAGGCCTTTTTCCTGGAATCCTACACAAGAAAGAAAGATACAGTCTATAGTAAATATTCACAAATGATTGTTGCTGCTGTGCTTACTATTCTATTAAAGGTGTAAAATCCATAAAACACTTTAAGTTCAAAGTTAAATACGAATTTTTACCTTTCTAATTATGTCTCTGCTATTCCCAACTGTGGTTAATGAATCAGAGACTGTGGCATCACTAGTTAAAAATGAGCTTGAGGAAAAAATAGAACTCAGGCCCACCAGACCTACTGAATCACGATCTGCACTTTTACAATCTCCCCAGTGTACTTGGGTACCCATGAATAGTTGAAAGGTACATTTCTACCTCGACATGTCTTTTCTGTCTGAGAAATACACACATTTTATCCAGTTTGATATAAATAAAACACTCAAAAATGCATATGCCTGTGTTGAAACCATCATTTTATCATTTCTTTTCCAGATAAGTATAGTCTCTACACTGGTTTTGTGGATCACATGCCATACTCTTTTCTTGTAGTTACAAATAAGGTAGAGAAAGTTACTTTGTAAATATATATATATTAGTGGATAATTGAAGACAGTCTTCTAAATTAAAAGCACTTCTCTTAACTTGCTGTTTTCTTCTTGGGTCACATTATGAACTCTTCCCGTGGCCACATGGCATGTGTACTTTTAATTTCAGGGACTGCTGCCATTCCAGGATGTGGCCATAGATTTCTCTCAAGAGGAGTGACAATGCCTGGACCAAGATCAATGGGAATTGTACAGGGGTGTGATGTTAGAGAAGTATAGGAACCTGCTCTCCTTGGGTGAGGATACCTTCCTTCCAGAATTCCTTTTCCAACCACAGGGTTTAGAGTCCTTCATTTGTAGAATGTCTCCTGGAATCTTCTGCTTCCTACAATAGGGTTTCAGATTGCAATGTTTCAGGAAAGACTAGGAGTTTGTGGGTATAATTTATCTTATTTTTTTAAAATCGCAGTCTCCCTTTTAATATACTTTGTAACTGCTTGGGATGTGTCTATATGAACTGTGTATTATATGCTTCTGTTATAGTCCTTACAATATTTTTTTGTCTTATTTTCTGTAACAATTTTCCATGGATTCTTTGGGCTTAAGGTATATTAAAAGGGAGACTGCGATTCTGGGACTTCCCTGGTGATGCAGTGGTTAAGAATTCGCCTGCCAATGCAGGGGACCCGGTTCGATCCCTGGTCTGGGAATTTCCCACGTGCCACGGAGCAACTAAGCCAGTGGGCCACAACTACTGAGCCTGCGTGCCACAAGTACTGAAGATGGTGTGCCTTGAGCCCGTGCGCCATTTATTTTTTGGAGAATAAAACTGCCTCTGAGTGATTAAAATCTAGACCAGCTAGTCAAAATGCTTTATCACCTGTTCTTCTAAACCACTGATCAACGGAACAAGTTTTACTAGGGATAACAGAGTAATTGTATTCTGGAGTTCATATCGGCAATATGTTTTATGACCTTGATGCTGGATCACGACATTTCAATGGCATAACTGCTATTAACTGTCTGTTTGTTCAACGATTAAAGTCTCACGTGATCTGAGTTCAGACTGGAGTCATCCTGGTTGGTTTCTGTCTATTGCAGATTTCTTCCAGTATGAAAGGACAAGAGCAATACGGCTTACTTTACAAAATGTCTTCAAACCAAATGATGATATAATCTACATTCAGTTAATTTATACATACCCTACTGTAGAACAGGGTTTGTTACGGTGGCAGAGCCCGGTAATTAGGTAAAACTGAAACATTTATCTGCAGTGGTTCAAGTTCTCTTCCTAAGAATATGTTTATAATCAACATTCTTTCACAAAGTACCCAATTTAATTCACCATAGCAGTCCTCATATTAACTAAATGGAGAATCCTAGGCTATATACAAATCCAGAAAGGGCCAAAAGTCATCAGCCCCTATGGATTATTACAACCCATTACTGAGACATTCAAATTATTTCTTAAAGAACCACCATGACCATCAACATCATCAATTTATATATTATTGCCCCAATGCTAGCCTTAACCATGGCTCTCACAACATGAATTCCTCTTCCCATATCTTATCCACTAATTAATATAAATGTAGGCATACTATTTATGTTAGCCATATCAAGCCTAGCCATTTATTCCATCCTCTGATCTGGTTGAGCTTCAGATTCAAAATACTCACTCACTGGAGCTCTACGGACAGTAGCACAGACAATCTCATATGAAGTCTTGCTGGCAGTTATTCTATTCTCAGTCCTAATGCTAAATGGATCATTTACACTTTCAACAGTAATTATTACACAAGAACACCTATGACTAATTTTCCCCTGA
Organism: Balaenoptera borealis; assembly: GCF_965194805.1. NCBI lineage: Eukaryota > Metazoa > Chordata > Mammalia > Artiodactyla > Balaenopteridae > Balaenoptera > Balaenoptera borealis. The sequence goes on from NW_028123696.1 coordinate 115,035, forward strand.
CCCTTACCCAGAATTTGATTATCTCCGCAGTAGCAGAAATCCAATGAAGCCCCACTTGATTTAACAGAAGTAGAATCAAAACCTGTATATGTCTTCAATGTAGAAAATGTAGCAGGCCCATTCACCCCGTCCTTCCTAGAGAATATGTCAATTTCCTTATAATAAACATTTTCACAACATTCTATTTTTAGGAGCATTTGACAATCCCTACGTGCCAGAATTATATACAGCCCAAGTCATCATTAAAACACATCTAACAATCTCCTTTCTATGAATTCAAGCATCCTACCCACAATTTTGATATGATCAACGTATACATCTCTTATAAAAATATTTTTTACTACTAACATTAGCCCTATGTATATGAGAGTTTTCACTACCTGTCATCATACCAGGCAACCCACAGCAAACTTAAGAATTATGTTTGACTAAAGAGTTACTTTGATAAAGTAAATGATAGAGGTTTAAATGCGCTTATTCCTGGAATTGAACTTATTTCTAAGAATTTTACATTCTCCATGCTACCACATTACACCACAATGCTATATAGTAAGGTTCTCTAAGAAAGCTTCAAGGCCCATACCCCCAAAATATTGTTGTATATCCTTCCTGTACTAATAAACTCTCATTGTTTTTACTATCATTCTACTGACCATTATTTCAGGAAATATAATTGTAGTAACAAGCTCACACTGGTTAATGGTATCCCCATTCTAATAAAAAACATGAACCCATAAGCTACAGAAGCATCCAACAAATATTTTCTAAAACAATCCACCACATCAATACTACTTATAATGGCTATTATCATTAATCTAATATACTCTGGTCAAAGAACACAATGAATTACAAAAATCTTTAATCCAGCAGCATCCACTATCATGACAATCGTCCTTGTCACAAAAGTAGGACATTCCCCATTTCACTTCTGAGTGCCCGAAGTAACTCAAGGCATTCCATGAACAGCAGGCCTGATGCTATCAACATGACAAAATTGCACCCCTATCAGTTTTATACCACATGTCACCATCCATCAACCTAAACATACTGTTAATCATAGTGATATTATAAATCATAGTTGGACGCTGAGGCAGACTTAGCCATACTCACCTGGAAAAAATTACAGCCTCCTCATCAGTTGCCCATATAGGATGAATAACAGCTATTATAATGTATATTCCAAGTATAACAATCCTAAACATACTAATTTATATCATAACAACACTATCTTCTTCCTATTTATACCCAGATCATGTACTACAAGGGTATCATTATCACACACATGAGATAAAACACCTCCCATCAGGATCCTTATCCTCAGCATTATAGTGTCATTAGGAGGTCGCCCACCATTATCAGGGTTTTGACCCAAATGAATAATTATCCAAGAGATAACAAAAATGATAACATCATTCTACCAACACTAATAGCCATCACAGCAGTCCTCAGCATATATTTCTACTTGCAGCTAACATACTCCACATCACTAACTATATTCCCTTCATTAAACAACACAAAAGTACAACAATTTGAACATACAAAACAAATAACTTTCCTATCATTACTCATCATAATAGCCACACGGTTACTACCCATAACACCCATCCTATCAGTGCTGGACTAGGAATTTAGGTTAGTTTAGACCAAGAGCTTTCAAAACCCTAAACAAGTACAATTTACTTAATTTCTAAAAATAAGGACTGCAGGACTTTCTCCTATATCAATTGAATGCAAAGCAAACACTGTAATTAAGCCAAATCCTTACGAGATTGATGAGTTTTAACCCCAGGAAATTTTAGTTAACAGGCAAATCCTCTAGTCAACTGGCTTCAATCTACTTCTCCTGCCTTTGAGAAAGAAAAAAGAAGAAAAAAAAAGGCAGGAAAATCACCAGCAGAATTGAAGCTGCTTCTCTCAAGTTACAATTCAATCTGTTGATTCACCACAGGGTTTGCCAGAAAGAGGGCTCAATCTCTGTCTTTAGATTTACAGTCGAATGCTAGCTCAGTCATTTTACCTCTGTTCATACACTGCTGATTATCTTCAATAAATCACAAAGATATCGGCATTTTATCTTTACTATTTGGTGCTTGAGCTGGAGTAGCAGGCAGCGCCTTAAGTATATTAATCCTGGCTGAGCTATGCTAACCTGGAGCGCTACTTGGAGATGCCCAAATCTGTAAGGTAGTCATAACAGTCCCTGCACTTGTAATAATTTTCTTTATAGTTGTACCCATTATGATTTCAGGGTTTGAAAACTGACTTGGGCCACTAATAACTGGGGCACCTGAGGTAGCATTTCCCCCAATATATCATATAAACTTTTGACTACTTCCCCCATCATTCTTACTCCTACTCATATCACCAATAGTAGAAGCTGGTTCTGGTACAAGTGGAACCCTATATTCAGCTCTAGCCTGCAATCTGGCCCATGAAGGAGCCTCTGTCGACCTAACCATTTTCTCCTTACATTTAGCAGGTGTCTCTTCAATTCTTGGTGCTATTACTTTTATTACTATAGTCTTTAATACAAAACTAGCAGTCATATCCCAATACCAAACACCAGTATTTGTTTAATCTTTCCCAACTATAGACATATTACATAATTACCACTCTCAGTCTGAGCAGCCAGAATTGCCATATTGTTAAGAGATAGAAATCTAAACACTACTTTCTTTGACCCTGCAGGAGGAGACTGAATCCTATACCAACAGCTATTTTGACTCTTTGGTCACCCTGAAGTCTGTATTCATGGCCTACCAGGCTTTGTTATAATCTCACATATCATTACATACTATTTAGGACAAAAAGTGCCTTTCAGCTATTTGGGACTAGTATGAGTCATGTCCACTGGCTTTTTAGGATTTCTCTTGTGGGCCCATCATATGTTTACCATAGGGATAGCTGTTGACTCAGGAGCATACTTTGCATCAGCTACCGTAATTACTTCTATCCCTACAGGAGTAAAAGTATCTAGCTGATTAGCAACTCTTTATTTAAGTTTTCTTTCTCGTTTCTTTTTTTTTTTTGGCTGCGTTGGGTCTTGGTTGCTGCACGTGGGCTTTCTCTGGTTGCGGTGCACGGCCTTTTCATTGCAGTGGCGTCTCTTGTTGCAGAGCACAGCCTCTAGGCGCGTGGGCTTCAGTAGTTGTGGCTTGCGGGCTCTAGAGGGCAGCTCAGTAGTTGTGGTGCACGGGCTTTTTGCTCCGCGGCATGCGGAATCTTCCCAGACGAGGGCTCGAACCCATGTCCCCTGCATTGGCAGGCGAATTCTTAACCACTGTGTCACCAGGGAAGTCCCTGGTTAGCAACTGTTCACGGAGGTAATATTATATGACCTCCCACTATACTATGAGTTTTAGGCTTTAGTTTTTCTTTTTACAGTAGGTGGTTTGACAGGAATCATCTTAGCCAACTCATCCCCAGACATTGTCCTCCAGGATACATACTATGTAGTAGCACACTTCCATGACCTAATGTCCATGGGAGCAGTCTTCACTATTATAGGAGGCTTCCTACACTGATTCCCACTATTCTCAGGTTATACAGTTAACTCAGCATGAGCAAAAATTCACTTCACAAGTATATTTGTAGTAGTAAATATGACTTCCTGCAGCACTTTCTTGGCCTCTCAGGGATGTCACTACATTAGTCTGAGTACCCTGAGGCACACACAACATGAAATATTTTATCTTTAGGCTCATTCATCTCAGTAGCAGCAGTAATGCTAATAATCTTCATACTTTGAAAAGCATTTGCGTCTAAACAAGAAGTCTTAGCAGTGGAAATTGCTACTCCTAACCTAGAATGGTTACACGAATGCCCTCCACCATATCCTATGTTTCAAGATCCTACCTATGTAAATGTAAAATAAGGAAGGACTCAAGTCCTTCTCAACCAGTTTCAAGCCAACACCATAACAATTATGTCTTTCTCAATAAATGAGATAAAAGTAAAAAGTGATGTAGCTTTGTCAAAGTTAAATCATAGGCTAAAATCCTGTATATCACTAAGGCATATCAGTTTCATCTAGGCTCTCAAGATACAACATCACCGATTACGGAAGGACTTTTACATTTTCATCATCACACATTAATAGTGATTTTTAAAATAAGTTCTCTAGTCCTCTATATCATTTCACTAATATTGACATCTAAACTGACTCATATGCATAGAATAGATGCACAGGTAGAGAAAATGTGAACAATTTACTAGCCATTATTGTAATCTTAATTGCCCTATCATCATTGTGAATCCTTTACATGACACATGAAATCAATAACTCTTCCCAAACCATAAAAACTATGGGTCAGTAATGATACTGAAGCTACAAATACACAGATTATGAAGATTTAAATGTTGACTCCTCTGTAATCCCCACATCAGAGCTAAAACCAGGAGAATAATGACTAATAGAAGTCAACAACCGAGTAGTTAGAGATAGTCATTGAATATCAGTTTCATCTGAAATTGTTGTACACTCCTGAGTTGTTCCTTCTCAGGCCTAAAAAGAGCTATCCCAGGATGCCTAACTTAAAGAATCCTAATACCAACAGGACCAGGCCTATGTTGTGGACAAGAGAGCTCGTTTTCCTGAGTTCAAAGACAGGACAGAGGGATATGGCTGAGATATGGGGTGAATCTGGAGCCCATGGGGATGCACTTTCCAAGCTCCAGGATAGGAATGGGGCCTCTAGGGTCCCAGGCCACCCACCATACCCTCCCGAGCAGGATCTGGACAACATTCCCTGTCAGTGATGAGGCAGCCCTAATACTGGTCATGCCCCGATGTTGTGTCCTATGTGGGCCCCATGCTCTTGGGACCACATCCCACACTCTGCAGGTCCATGCTACAGGGTCCTTCGTGCCTCAGGAGTACAGACCACACAATAAGCAGTTCCCTCCCCAACCAGCAGGAGGAGGGGAGGAGAGCAGGGGCACCAGGGGAATCTCACTCAGACAACAACACCCCAGGGGTGCCAGCGGGGACAGTGATGATGCAGATGAGGCACAGACCAAGAGATGGGACCAGAGGACACAAAAGGCAGCTGGTCAGGTCCTGGCTCATCTGCACCCAGGACACCTTTGTCCCATACACCCCCTTCCTCATACACCCTCTCCTTAAATGCAGATTCTTCAGATGCAAACAGGCAGAGCTTCAGACTGAAAGTCAGCTCTTCCAAAATGACCCATCAGCAAACACTGCAGGATTCCACTCCCTGTGCTTTGTGGCTGCTTCCCACTAACTATCTAGTTTACATTTGGTAGTGTATATATGTCCATGCCACTCTCTCACTTCATCCCAGATTACCCTTCCCCCTCCCTGTGTCCTCAAGTCCATTCTCTATGGCTGAGTCTTTATTCCTGTCCTGCCCCTAGGTTCTTCATAACCATTTTTTCTTTTTTTTTAGATTCCATATATATGTGTTAGCATACGGTATTTGTTTTTCTCTTTCTGACTTACTTCACTCTGTATGACAGTCTCTAGGTCAATCCACCTCACTACAAATAACTCAATTTCATTTCTTTTTATGGCTGAGTAATATTCCACTGTATATATGTGCCACAGCTTTATCCATTCATCTGTCGATCCTGCCAACACTTTTACTTTACTCAACTGAGACCAATGTCAGACTTGTAAGGTAATAAATTTACGATGTTTTGAGTCACTCAATTTGTGGTAATTCGTATGAAAGCAATAAAAAACAAATACAGAGGTCCTACAAGAGCCAGGCTATATATTTATATTTAAGTATTTCTAAAATGAATTTAACCCTGTGATTCACAGCAGCAGCAGCTTCCAAGGGATCCCACCACACACCTGAGGCGAAAGCAGCCTAATAAGGAAGCAGTGACAGCAGCAGGTCACTGCCCCACACTTGGGGTAGAGGGGGATTTGATCTACTGTAGCAGCAGCATAGCCTGAATGGGAATGCATCCTCCTGTGGCACTAGTCCCATCAGCATTACTCTAATCTGCTAGCATCTGCTGTGCCAACAGGCCCAACGTATACAAACCCTCCAACTCAGTAGCATTAAGTGAGCCAGGCTCAGTGTTTCCTGAAACTCATATCCAATGGCACTGGAAAGCCCAGATATCACCTAGTGTTATGAAAACATAAAAAAAAAACAATAACAGAAGACTGGCAACTTCAGAAAGAAAAGGGGAACAATGGAATGGGTGAAAACAAGTGGGATAAATATAAGAGACTATCATTAGTCTCATGAGTTTCTTAAATTCCCTATGATGGTCAAAGCAAAAATTATGACACCATCTGATGTGGTTCTCAATGTATATAGAGGAAATACTACAGAAAATCATACTTTAAAACTGGGGACTATTAAGAGACCTAAATGGAAGTAAAATTTTGAAACTTCACTTGAAGTAATAAAAGACAGATTCCAGTAGGCTATGATAAGTTACATATGTATAGTGTAAGGCCAAAAGCAACCACTAAGAAAACTATACAAACAGTATACACAAATGATTATAAATAAATTAGATTAAAATGGACTTACCAAAAAATGTTTAAGTAACCCACAAGAAGGCAAAATAAGAGAAACACAGGATTGAGAAACTAAGGTAAAAGACAAAACAAAAAATAAAATGGTAGACCTAATCTTTAACATAGCAATAATTACATTAACTGTAAATGATCTAAATAACCAAGTCAAAGACAGAGATTGAAAGAGTAGATGAAAAAATCACAAGCATGATCCAACTCTATACTGTCTATAAGAAGCTTACTTTAAACATCATGATATAGGTAGTTCAAAGTAAAAGGATGAAAAAGGTATATCATGTGAACATTCATCAGAAAAAGCAGGAATGGCTATATTAATATCAGATAAAGTAGATTTCAGAGCAAAGGAAATTATTAGGGGCAAAGAGGGTCATTACATAAAGATAACAGGAATAATCCACCTAGATGACCTAGTGATACTAAATGTGTGTGCACCAAACAACAGAACTTCAAAACACATGAAGCAAACACTGAAAAAGGTAAAAGGAGAGAATTTCAAATCCACAATTATTATTTGAGACTTCAACACAGCAATTTATAGAACTCCCAGAGAGAAAAATCAGCAAGGGTATGGAAGAACTGAAAACATCATCAATCAACAGGATATAACTGACATTTAAAGAACACACTCAATAAAAGCAGAATACATATTCAAGTGTCCATGGAACATTCACTCATATACCATACACTGGGTGATAAAAAAAAAACATTAGCAGATTTAAAAGAATTAAAATCATAGAGAGTATATTCTCTAGCCATAATGGAACCAGACTAGAAATCAATAACAGAAAGACAACAGGAAAATCTTCAATCACATGAAAACTAAACATCACAATTCCAAATAACTCATGGGTAAAAAGTCAAGGAAAAATTTTTTAATGCATAGAATAAAAGAAAATGGAGATATAACAGATCAACATTTGTGGAATAAAGTGAAAGCAATGCTGAAAGGGAAGTTTATAGCACTAAATTGGGAAAGAAAATATTTCAAAGAAATAGTCTAATTTTCTATATTAAAATAGTAAAAACGGAAGAGGAAAAAACACTAAACAAGCAGAAAGAAGGAAATAATAAAGATGAAACAAAAATCCATGAAACTGAAAACAGGAAAATGGGGGGGGAGGAAATCAATGAAACAAAAGGCTGGTTCTTCAAAATAAACAATCTCATCAAGAAAGATGTAGCAAGACTGATAAAGATAAAAAGAGAGATGGCACAAATCACAGATATCAGAAATGCAACCAGGGATACCATGACATATCCTGCAGGTTACTAAGGGACAAGTTATTATGAACAAGTCTACACTATAAATTCAAAAATGTGGATGAAATGGACCAATGCGTCTACACCCAAAACTACCAAAACTCAGCCAAGATGAAAGAGACAATCTCAATTTTCCTGTAACTATGAGAAACACTGATTTTTCATTTAAAAACTCCCAAAAGAAATATTCAGGCTTAGATGTTTCACTTTTACCCAAGACTTAAAGAATTAACACCAATTTTACATGACTTGATAAGAAACAGAAGTAGAGGGAACAGTTCCTAATTAATTTTATGAAGCCAGTATTACCTTGATACCAAAACCAGACTGGGATAGTATAGAAAGAAGAAAACTACAGGCCAGTATTTTTTATGAAATTGGCTGTAAAAATCCTCAGCCAAATATTAGCAAATTAACTCCAGAAATATATAAAAAGAATAATATACCATGACCAAGTGGTATTTATTCCAGTTATGCAAAGTTGGTTAAATATTTGAAAATCAAACAAAGTAATCTACCATATCCAATAGACTAAGGGGGAAAAGTCATGTGATCCTAATCATTAATGCAGAGAAAGCATTTGACAAAATCCAATCCCATTCATGATTTTAAAAAAAGAAGAAAAGAAACTCCAAGCAAACTAGGAATAGAAAAGGAACATACTGAAACTCATAAAGATGATCTACAAACAACCTATACCGACATTATATTTAACTGTGAAAGACTGAACGCTTTCTCTGTAAGATCAGAAACAAGGCACCGATATCTGCTCTCACCACTTTTATTAAATATATTACTGGAGGTTCTAGTAAGAAAATAAAGCAAAAATAAATAAACAGATAAATTTAAAAGTTAAATTTTTAAAAAGTTTATTTAAAAGATGAAAGAACTATTCCTACTATGTTGAATAGGAAGGAATATATCCTCCTGAATGTTGAATAGTAATATATCCTATTATATTGAATAAGGAAAACTAAAACTGTCTGTATCTGAAGATGAGATGATAATCTAAATGGAGAAAATACCAAGGAATCCACATAAAGCTTGAGAAATAATATTAGTTTGTAAATGTTTTAGAGTACAAGATCCACACAATTTTATCAAATTATATATTAATAACAAATGTGTAGAAGCTTAAATAAAAATATGTGATGCCATTTACAACTGACCTAAATAAATACTTAAATAGAAGCCCAATAAGACATTTATAGGACCTCTATACTGAAAATTACAAAATGCTGATGAAGAAAATTTTAAAAGTCCCAAACAAATAGGGAGACATACCTTGTTCATAGATTAGAAAACACAACATAATAAAGCTGTCAATTCTCCCCAAGTTAAGAGGCTTAACACAATTACTCTTAAAATGCCCTCAAGGTTTTTGTGGATATAGACAAGCTTATTCTAAGATTTATATGGTAGGAAGAGGCTGAAGAACAGCTAAAACAATTTGTAAAGGAAGATTAAAATGGGAGGAATTAATCTACCCAATTTCAAGATTTCGCAGTAATGATGGAGGGTAGATACATAGATCAATGGAATAGAACAGAGAACCCAGCAATAGACTGACACAAATACATTTAACTTGGTTTTGACAGCAGTGCAAAAGCTATCAAGGAAGAATAGACTTTTCAAAAAATGGTACTGAAACAGTTGGACATCCCTCGACAAAAACAAACAAACAAACAATGAACCTTAACCTAAACCTTACACATCTTACACAAAAATTAAATCAAAGTGGATCATAATCTTAAATGTAAAAGCAGGACATTTTTAGAGAAAAAAAATAGGAGAAAATCTTTGGCATCTACAACTAGGTGAATAATTCTTAGACTTGACACCGAAAGTATGATCAATAAAAGCAAAAACTGATCAATTGGATCTCATCAAAATGAGTTAAAAATGCTTCATAGAAGATCCTTTTAAGTGGATGAAAACTCAAATTACACAGTGGGAAAACATATTTGAAAATCCCATAGGAGACAAATGACTTGTATCTATAATATACAAAGAACTCTCCAAACAACTTTAAAAAATCCAACTAGAGAATAGGCAGAAGACAGGAACAGACATTTCATGGAAGAGAATATACACATGGCAAAGAAGCACATGAAAAGATGTTCAACATCGTTAGCCATCAGGGAAATGCAAATTAAGACCATAATGAGATATCAGAGAATAACTAAAATTAAAGTATAGTGACAACATCAAATGCTAGCGAGTACGTAGAAAAATTATATCACATCACTGGTGGGAAAATAAAATGGTTTAGCCACTCTGAGAAACAGCTTGACAGTCTCTTTTAATCCTAAAAGTAGATTCACCCTACAATGCAGTAATTGTACTCTTGAGCATTTATCCAAAAGAAACAAAAACTTAATGAAGTTCCCACAGAAACTTACACATAAATGTTCATAGCAGTTTTATTTCTAATAGCCACAAACTGGCAACTCCCCAAATGTCTTTCAATGGGTGAATGTTGAAACAAATTGTGATAAAATCTTATGATAGAATACTACCGAGCAACAAGGAACAAATTATTAATATATGCAAAAATTGAAATGAACTTCAAGGGAATGATGCCGAGGGAAAAGTTTTTAAAAGCCAATCTCCGAAGATTAAGTAATTCATGATTATGTTTACATATTATTCTTAAAATAACAAAACTGTGGAGATGGAGAACAGATTACAAGTTGCCAAGGGTTAGAGATGGGGGTAGAAGGTACAGCGGGGGAACTTTGTGAGGTTTTTGTGGTCCCAGTACAAATAATACAGCAATCTTGGTTTTAATCCCTAAAGATTTTTAAAAGCAATTCCTAATAAGAGGTGTCCAGATATTTAGCAATGGCAGCAGATTAGAGGTATAGCTCCCCAACATGACAACTTCGAAAGAGATCTATACTATCAATACTAATTTAATGCATATGTTAATTTTTAAAAGGCCAGTCACAATACTTAAATGGTACATATCTTAACGATATTACTCTGGGTATCCAGCTATACCAGATGGACTAGCAGGATTTTCTGTCCATTCAATCTTATTTAAGACAGTAAATCTTATAATAAGACAGTTAAAAAAAGAAAAAGAAAAACAACAAACCTCAACTACAGTTGGATATTCTCACAGCAAGATGAGGTGAAAATACATAGCAGCGGTTCAAAAGCTTAAGCAGTGGCACCTAAATTTGGCTGCACATTAGAATCCTCTGAAGCACTTTTTAAAAACCCTCACACCGACGGTTGGTCATGCTAGACCAATACAATCCTTTTAACTCTCCTCAGACGATGCCAATGTCTAGCCAGAACGGAGAACCAGCGGACTAAGCAGAAGGGGATGTTTCTACAAAGATTTCTTAACAATAAGTCCTCTCACCCAATCAAGATTTACCTCCCCGCAAAGGGGTAAAGAAGGCTAGATGTTGTCCATACTTGCTTAGCTTTAATTAGCACTTGTGACTTGCCCAAAACCTAGATCATGTTTCCCCTAAATTTCATGTTATTCCCTAAGTTTTTCAAACCCAAGGCTAAGGGGTTTGCCAGGATGAGATTTTAAGCGCTCACACAGGGGAAGTCCCTGGCAAACCAGGACAGCGGTCACTCTACACTGCAATGTAAAGCATCCTAAATAACCCTGCCACTGCTCCCAGATACTAGTCTGTGCCAACCAGTGGAGAAAAGGCATTCTCCATTACTACCATGGCAAATGCTACTGTACTTACCTTGGCTAGTCCCTATCTTTTCCAGGCGCCACTCCCCTTCACCTGCTGGTGGACGCTTCGGCCAGCTGACAATGCAGATATTTTCAAACTTTAAGGTGAATAAAAATCATCTGGAGGGCCTGTTGTAACAGAGATCACTGAGCCCCACCAGAGTTGCTGATTCCATAGGGCTGGGACCAGGCCCTAAAACTTGAATATCTAACACATTATCAGGGGATGCTGGGAAAGCTGGTCAGGTAATGGTAAAGCTGGCCAGGAAAAAGAAACCCGACATGTCAGATCATAAAGTACGGAAGGGCAAGCCCGCCGGCAGTCCAGGCCGGGGGAGGGGGGGACCTGGGTCCCCAGCCCTACAGGGCCAACGGCAGACCGGCTCGGGCGCCCCTCGGAAGCGCGGGATCCCCGCGGCCGAGTCTGTGCCCCCGGCCGGCCCCGGCTCCCCTCTGCCCACCCTGCGCGCGGGGGCTGGAAACGGCCGCGGAGAACCAGGCAGGGCGGGAAGGGGGGCTCCAAAGAGGGTCTGGCGACTCGAGTCGCTCCGTTACTCGGTGGGCTCAGCGCGCGCCGTGGGGGAAGAGAGGTGGAGGTCCGGGAAGAGGGGACGGGCGGCACTCACGTAGACCAGCAGCAGCCATGGGTAGACGGCGGGCTCGGCCACCACGGGCGACTCCAGCCTCAGCTTCTCCCCCACGTTTTCGCGCGCGGCCCCTGCACCAGGCTAGTCTGGCGGTTGGGGGAGGGGCGGGGCGCCGCCGGCGGGGGCGGGACAGGCGGGCGGGCGGGAGGCTGAGGGGAGGGAGCCTGGCCTGGGCCTCAGCCGGCGCCGCCGCCGCCGCCGCCGGCCTGCTCCCGTCCGGCCCCCGGCTCCCTCTTTGTGGTCACAGGCCCGGGGCCTCCAGCGCTGCTGCCAACTGGGGCCGGCGTGAGGCAAGCACAATGAGCCGGGGCCCAGCTGAACCACTCACACGCAGCGAGCGCCTCCCGCCCCGTGGACCCGCCCCCACGCACGCACGCACGAACGCACGCACGTACGCACGCAAGCACGCACGCACGTCTTCAGCTGCCCCCCGGCCACACCCACCGGCCCGAAGTGGAGACCCGGGGAGACCCCTCGGGGCCTGGGGTGGCGGGTTCGACTTCCCCCCTTGACGTACCGTGACACCTCCCCCCCAATATGTTTCTAGGTATTATATGTATATATGAATATATTATTATATACACACTTGCGTATGAATTTATATGTGTATGTACATGCGCATATTTACATATAGGTGTGTGTGTGTACACATTGTATATATGTATGTGTATATATCTTATATATATGATATATGTATGTATATATACGATGAATTTCTATATACAGTACATATATATTTTTATGCTATATGCTTTTATATGTAGGTGTATATGTGTGTCTATATGTATGTACGTGTATGTATTGCATATATTATATGTGTATGTATGTATACTGTCTATATGCACACCTAAATATCTTTGTATGTGTGTATATATGTATGTGTGTATTGTATATACTATATGTGTATATGTGTGTACGCATACTGCATGTGTACACAGCTGTATATTTTTGTATGCTTGTACATATGTACATGTGTGTGTATATACACACACACCCCATATGGATTCTGTTTGTCTGGAGAACCCTCACTGATACGGACACTTATGACAATTGAGTACCTGCTCTTTGCCAGCCAGGGAGCCAAAGGCTTGTCTTTTGGTGTCTCCCTTAAGTATCACGAGTCCCAGGAGGGAAGGTGATGCTGCTCCTACCAGTTGAGGTGCCTCAGGGTCAGTTAGGTGGACAGGGCGGGGGGCTGGAGCCTGGTGGAGCCCAGGTGGAGTTCTAGCAGCAGTACAGCCTAGCAGTCCCACTTCCCCGGGTGCTTCTCACAAAGACGCCGAGGGAGAGTCGGGACCTGAAGGAGGGAATGAGGAAGCTTCCGTGGGTCCGCAAGCCCAGACCAAGGCTGACTCGTCAAGAGTGTTAGAGGTCAGGACTGTGGTTACCCTGGGGGTGGGCTTACACAGAGCCATTCATATCCTGAAAAAGTATCCATTCTGCTCTTGTTTGTATGGTTACCCCCCTCCCCCAAATCTTTTAAAAACAGATTCTCTTGGTTGCTGGGAACACACACGGGGAAGTTGTGTGTGAGGGGGTATGATCCAGGGGACAGGGAGGATAAGCCCCCCACTCGTAGGGCAAGGAGTGGCTCAGCTTTGTGAGCTGAGGATGGCCCACGAGGTTCCAGAGAGAAGGGTCCCTGCTCCGTTCCTGCTCTGTGCACCCCATTCCCAGCCTGAGAAGCCCAGAGCCACCCACCCCCCCGCAACACACACACACCAGGGAGGAGAGCCAGTCACCCTGGCTCCCAGCCTCCGGCTCCAAGGCTCCCGGCACTAGGAGCTATTTTCAGCTTTCATGCCCTAGGACACGGCCAGAGCTATTGTCTCCGGAAACTCTCTGTCTGTCTCTCCCCCGGCCTCCCTCCCTTCCTCCCTCCCTCCTCCGCTTCTTCCCCTCCAGCTCCATCTGTCCTCCCCTCCACCCTGCATTTCTACCCAGGATGGCTCACAGACAGCTGCTCCCCGTGCCCACCTGCCACCATTCCATGGATGTCAAAGCAAGCCCTGGGGACTTCCCTGGAGGTCCAGTGATTAAGACTCCGAGCTTCCACTGCAGGGGACGCGGGTTCGATCCCTGGTCAGGGACATAAGATCCCACATGCCACACAGCACGGCCAAAACAAAATGAATAAATAAAGTTATAGTGATGAAACAGCCCTAGTGGTGCAAGGATGGGACGTATAGCTCTATGGTATAGAAAAAAGGTCCAGAAACAGATATATGAGAACTTGATATGATAGAAAGTGGGGAAATTAAGGAGTTTTCAATAAATGGCATTAGGACAATTGCATATCCATGTGGGGAAAAGTAAATTAGAAAAAAAAAAAGCAAGCCCTGGTCAGGTGTGACCTTGGGCCCAGGGCCATTGGCACAGGTTGTCATGTGGGATGTTCTTCCTTAGACTCCTCCCTCCCTCCTGTGTCACTGTCACTTCCTCCAGAACCTTCCTGGACTCCCCTCCACAAGCCCGGGGTGTGCCCTCACCCGCCCTGGATCACCAGAATTCCAATCCCGGCCCACCCTTCCCCGCCAGGTAGAGAACTGTGCATGGTCAATAAGACCGTAGAGGTCATTGGCCATTGCTATTGCAGCTGGAATTGTTACTGTGTTTAGATAGGGTGACCAACACCCGCCCCCAGTTTGCCCAGGACCGCTCAGGTTTGAGCGCTGGAACTCTGGGGAAACTCTCAGTCCCGGGGAACCCCAGAAGGCTGGTCAGCCTATTTAGGACAGATCTTTCACTTGATCTCCCAACCCCCGAGAGCCAGAAAGGGAATCTCCCCCCTCCTTCCATTGTAACCTTCATTCATTCATCCACTCATCCCTTTATTCAACTCCTTTATTCAGCAAGTATTTATGAAGCATCTACTACACAGCAGACACTCTTCTAGGTGCTGGGGACATAACAGCATCCCTGTCCTCAAAGAGCTCACGTTCTAGCGAGGGCAGCAAACAGTAAACTGAGAAGGTGTGATTTATTACATGGGGATGATGTCTCGGAGACCACTGCAGGGCAGGGGAGGTGGGAGAGGAAAGGGGCAGTTCTAAATGCAGGCGCTGACGGGATTGGGGCAGACCTTGCCCTGGGCCAGGCTGGTTGCTTCAACACAGCTGTCCTCGCCCAGAGCCATCCTGCCCCCGCCTCACCCAGTTCTTCCGTGATGTGTGGGGAAAATCTGTGGTTGTCACAACTGGGAGGGAGGGCCCCTGGAATCAAATGGGTGAGGCCAGGGATGCTGCTAAACCCCACACAGTGCCCAGGAGGGGCCCTCAGCAGAGGATGACCCGCCCCGAATAACCCCAGTGCCACGGGGGAGACCCTGCACTAATATTATTCAGACCCGCTGGTGCCCCGATTCCTGCACAGGCAGGGACTCTAACCGGCTCACCTCTGTATCCCGAGGTGACCTAGAGTGGGGCAGCCACGAGGGCTGAGATGAGTATCAGGGGTGAAATGACAAACCTCTGCACCCACTCTCCCCTCCGCACCCCAGGGGCGATGGTCTCTATCTCCTCCCCGTGCAGGTAGCTTTTCCCTGAGCCATTTCTTCTTGTCAAGGTCCCTGTCGCAGGTTGGGTTCCCCGAAGATGACGTTGAGAGCAAGGATTGGAGTGCAGGTGGTTGATGTGAGGCGTGCAGGAACAGATACAGCTGCCATAGGGTCCCACAATTCCACTCCCGGGCATAGATCCGGAGAAAACTCTAATTCAAAACTATACATACACCCCTGGCATTTCCCTGGTGGTCCAGTGGTTAAGAATCCACGCTTCCAGTGCAGGGGGCGTGGGTTCCATCTCTGGTCAGGGAACTAAGATCTCACATGCCGTGTGACAATAAAAGAAGAAAGAAAAAAGAAAGAAAGAGAGAAAGAGAGAAAGAGAGAGAAAGAAAGAAAGAAAGAAAAAGAGAGAGAGAGAAAGAAAGAAAGGAAGAAAGGAAGAAGGAAAGAAGAAAGAAAGATACATGCACCCCAACGTTCATTGCAGCACTATTTACAGTAGCCAAGACATGGAAGCTACCTAAATGTCCACTGATGGATGAATGGATAAAGAAGATGTGGTACATATATACAATGGAATATTATTCAGCCATAAAAAGAATGAAATAATGCTATTTGCAGCAACGTGGATGGACCTAGAGATTATCATACTAAGTGAAGTAAGTCAGAAGAGAAAGACAAATATCATATGATCTCACTTATATGTGAAATCTAAAATACGACACAAATGAACTCGTCTACAAAACAAAAACAGACTCACAGACATAGAGAACAGACTTGTGGTTGCCAAGGGGGAGAAACAGTGAGGGAGGGTTGGATTGGGAGTTTGGGGTTAGCAGATGCAAACTATTAAATATAGGATGGATAAACTACAACGTCCTACTGTCTAGCACAGGGAACTATATTCAGTATCCTGTGATAAGCCATAACGGAAAAGAAAAAAGTTTTATTTATAGGTTCCATCCCTAACTGAGCTGGCCCATCGCCTCCCATGGTTCTAAGTGCAGCCCGAGGCTGCAGACTTCCCACCGTGGTCTTCAGCTCCAGAGCAAGCCACCTGCGAACCACCCACATCTTCCCAGCGGCTGGCAACTCTCCTTTGCTACTGATTCCAAGACACATCCAAATAGCAAAAATGTGACCATGAAAAGAAACTCAGGCATGTTCAAATCAGGGAAATAACATTCTTAGCTCTGTTCAGTACTCGCTTAATTTTACAAGAGCTTAGAGTTACAAAAAAGTTGCAAAGATCTGTACAGAGTGCCGTGGACCCTGACCCAGTACCCCTATTTCCAACTCGTTAGTACCTTAGTACGAGATGTTTATCCAACTAAGGAACCAAGATGGATACATTGTTATTAACTAAAGTCCACATTTTATTAGAATTTCCCTAGTGTTCCCCTAACATCCTTTTTCTGTCCCAGTCTCCTCTGGGCTGTGACATTTCTCAGACGTCGCTGGGTTTTGATACCTTGAAAGTTTTGAGGACTGGTCAGGTGTTTTGTCCCTCAATTTGTTTGTCTGTTTGTTTTCTGGTGTTTTCTTATGGTTGGTCTGGAGTTATGGGGTTTGGGGCGGAAGACCCAGACAGAGATAAAAATGCCATTCTCCTCAGGTCACATCAAGGATACACACCATCAACGGGACTTATGACAAACGATTTTACCCTTGATCACCTGGCCAGTATCGTCTTTTTTTTCTTGCTGCGTTGGGTCTTCGTTGCGTGTGGGCTCCAGTAGTTCTCGCTCCCAGGATCTAGAGTGCAGGCTCAGTAGTTGTGGCCCACGGGCTTAGTTGATCTGCGGCACCTGGGATCTTCCCGGACCAGGGCTTGAACCTGTGTCCCCTGCATTGGCAGGCAGATTCTTTTCTTTTCTTTTTTTCTTTTGCAACCAAAACTTTAATCCCAAGGATTCTCACAAAACATATTACAAATGACAGCATGAAAAAAAAAATTGCACAGTAACTCAAAGTTCAGCTCTACAATATACTCTTAATCTGGCAGGACATTGGTATCTTGATAATCTCAAATTTCCAAAAAATATTACAAAGAGCTATGTATTCATGTACAGCAATCACAGAGGGGACGTATGACCTAACTCAAAGGTAAACTAACTTCCTTGAAACTTCTTAGATTTTAAACTCCCTGGACAACCTCTTGTCCGGTGTGAAGACTAGTGGAATTTTTAAACCTCTAATCTAGGGTAAGGGTGCGGCTTTCATTTTTACCTGCTGGCTTGGGTTCACAGCACCTTTTAAAGACTGCTTGCTTAACTACAGCTGCATACCATATCCCAGCTACAGAAAGTCTTTTCAATGTTTGCCAGTGTTGTTTCCATAATAGTAAACATCACACTTTAGGTGGGCAGGAGTTAGAGTTTTATTATCAGTCTAGGCAAGACCAAAAATTCAAAGCAAGTTCAATTTTGCTTAAGGGAACATTGTAAGGTAACAATTCTTCATATTACATGCCTCACAGGACCCATTTCAAACCATAGAGAATGACACCTTTATGTGTCACTCTCCCAAGAGACAAACAAATGTGAACAACTAAAACATTTAAAAAGTGCACCAAGCTTCGGAAGTCTCAAACAAAACTTGAATTTTCTGTACATACTCCTGCCAAATGAAGTTATTGCCTGTACACCACTCCTCTTGCAAAGTGGTCTTCTATTTCCTTTCATCTGACCTAGATCGGCTAGGAGACCTAGAGAAAGATCAGGACGGCTTGTGATTTCTCTCTTGGGACAGGGATCTCTCTCTTCTCCTATATCTAGAAAGGGACCTGCTCTGGCTGACGGAGAAGGCTCTCCATCTTGGAGATGTGTGGGAGGTGGAGGACTCCTCCTCCCATAATCATCTCGAGGGCGACGACCCCAAGAAGGAGGCAGTCACGATTTCGACTTCTCTTTTCCCATTCGACAGGTCCACTCTTACTCGGCAGCCACATAGTGTTCTCCCATCTAGTTCTCGGACAGCATCGGCTGCATCTCGGGGATCTTCACATTCAACGAGAGCGAAGCCGGGAGGGTTTTTAGCAACCCACACACTTCAGAGTGGTCCATAATAGCCTAAAGCTCGTTCCAATTCAGCCTTGTTACCACTGTTTCCAAGATTCCCTACATAAACTTTACAGTCCAACGGACAGGAATCACGTTGCAAGACTCTCGTGGCTCCTGGGTTTCACGGGCCACAGGGTGGTCCCGGGCCTCTAGAATCTGGTAGCTGAATCTGCTCGCACAAGCTGTCCTGTGGGGATGCGTTTCCCCCTATGTGTCCAGCCCGGGGCCCTGCTGTCTTGGCCCGGCCTCCCGGGTGAGAGGGTGAACCCCAGATCCCTGGAGCAGACACTCAGAGCCCTGGTGACCGGACTCACGGCTGATGGGGCTGGAGCGGTGGCTGGATGCGTGTGGCCAGCCTGGTGGTGTTTGGCCCCGTCTGCAGTTCCAGCTCCAGCTGAGAAAGAGCCTCCCTGTGTTACTTTCTCCTGGTTGTGTAAGGATCCCCGGTGTCATTTGACAGAAATGTAGACGGTGTGTTCTTTCTCTCTTTTCTCCCTGCTTCCTCTCCTCCCTCTCTGCCTCCCTCTCTCCCTGTACCTCTTTCCCTGTTCCGCTCTCCCTCTACCTCTTTCCCACTCCCCCTCTCTCTCCCTCTCTGTCTCTTCCTCTATCCCTCCCTCTCTCCCTCTCCCTCCCTCTCCCTCTTTCCTCTCCCTCTCTCCCTCTCCCTCTCTCCCTCTTCCCTCTCTCCCTCTTCCCTCTGCCTATTTCCTCTGCCTCTTTCCTCTCCCTCTTCCCTCTCCTCTTTCCCTCTCCTTCTCTCCCTCCCCTCTCCCTCTGGGAGGGAGTGAGGGAGATGGAGAGATGGAGGGAGCGGGAGAGTTAGACGGAGAGGGAGAGGGAGAGGGAGAAGAGGGAGGAAAGGGAGGGAGGAAACGTCTCTCCCTCCCTCCCTCCCTCTCCTCCCTTTCTCTCTCCCTCCGTCTCTCCGTCTCCCTCACTCCCTCTCAGAGAGGGAGAGACGGAGGGAGAGGCAAAGACAAGGGAGAGGGGGAGAGGGAGAGAGGGAGGGGGAGAGAGAGGGGGGAGAGAGGGAGAGCTCTCTTCCTCCCTCCCTCTCCCTCTCTCCTCCTTCTCTCCCTCTCTCCCTCACCCTCTCTCCCTCTCCCTCCCTCCATCACTTTCCCTCCTTCTCCCTCTCCCTCTCTCCCTCCCAGAGAGGGAGAGACAGAGGGAGAGGGAGAGGGGGGAGACAGGGACACGGAGAGGGAGGGAGGGAGGGAGGGAGACAGAGAGGGAAGCAGGCACCCTCTCGCCTTCTCCCTCTCCCTACCTCCTTCTCCGACTCCCCCTCTCCTCTCCCTCTGTCTCTCCCTCTCCCTCCCTCCCTCTAGGAGAGGGAGAGGGAGAGGAAGGGAGGGAGAG
Organism: Balaenoptera borealis; assembly: GCF_965194805.1. Classification (NCBI taxonomy): domain Eukaryota; kingdom Metazoa; phylum Chordata; class Mammalia; order Artiodactyla; family Balaenopteridae; genus Balaenoptera; species Balaenoptera borealis. Next base: position 135,109 of record NW_028123696.1, read on the forward strand.
GGAGAGAGGGAGGGGGAGGGAGACGGAGAGGGAGAGACGTCTCGTCCTCCTTCCCTCTCCCTCCCTCGCCCTTTCTCTTCCTCTCTCCCTCTCCCTCCCTCTGTCTCACCCTCTCCCTCCCTCTGTCTCTCCCTCTCCCTCACTCCCTCCCAGAGAGGGAGAGATGGAGGGAGAGGGAGAGACGAGGGAGAGGGGGAGAGGGAGAGAGGGAGGGGGGAGGGAGGGAGAGGGAAGAGGGAGAGTGGGAGAGAGGGAGAGAAGGAGGAGAGAGGGAAAGGGAGGAAGAGACCTCTCTCTCTCTCCCTCTCTCCGTCTCTCCCTCTCTCCCCCTCTCTCTCCCTCTCCCTCTCTCCCTCTCCCTTGTCTCTGCCTCTTCGTCTCTCTGTCTCTGGGAGGGAGTGAGGGAGATGGAGAGACGGAGGGAGAGGGAGGAGAGGGAGCGAGGAAGAGGGAGAGAGGGAGGGAGAGAGGGAGGGAGAGAGGGAGGGAGGGAGCGAGGGAGAGATGTCTTTGTCTTTCCCTCCCTCCCTCTATCACTCTCTCCCTTTTCCCCCTCCCTCTCCTGCTCCCTGTCCCTCTCCCTCCCTCTATCCCTCTCTCCCTCTCCCCCCTCCCTCTCCTGCTCCCTGTCCCTCTCCCTCCACCTCCTTCCCTCTCTGGAGAGGGAAGGAGGTGGAGGGAGAGGGAGAGGGAGAGGGAGCACGAGAGGGAGAGAGGGAGAGGGAAAGAGGTATAGGAAGAGCGGAACAGGGAAACAGGGACAGGGAAAGGGGGACAGGGAGAGAGGGAGAGGGAAAGAGGGAGAGGGAGAGGGAGAGCAGAGCAGGGAAACAGGGACAGGGAAAGAGGGAGGCAGAGAGGGAGATGGAAACGGGGAAAGGGAGGGGGGACGGATAGAGGGAGAGGGAGAGAGGGACAGGGAAAGAGAGACAGGGATGGAGGGAGGGAGAGAGGGACAGGACAGGGCAAGAGGGACAGGGAGAGAGGGAGGGAGAGAGGGAGGGAGAGAGGCAGAGGGAGAGATGGAGGGAGAGTGAGAGGCAGGGAGGTAGAGGGAGGGAGGGAGGGAGGGAGACAGAGAGGGAGACAGGGAGAAGGGCTGATGGGGGCTCCCTCCCCCTCCCATCCTCTGCCCACTGCTTTCTCTTTTTTCTGCTTCAACAAACACCAGGCGCCTTTCAGATCAGCCCTGAAGTCAACGTTGATGCTTGGGACGGCCTGACCTCCCCGCTGCCTTCCAGCCCAGGACCACAGCTGGGAGATGAAGTCTGCGGGGCCCTGGGGGGGGGCAGCGGCGGCGGAGGTGGTGGAGGCAGGCACCTCCTCTGACGCCCAATCTCTCCTCGTTTACGAGGCAGCCGCCAGCTCCCCTCCCTGACTCCCCAAGATTTGGGGCCATTTTAATATGTGTCGATAATGCCATGAGCTACTATTTAACTTTTCCACGAGGACCCATCTCCCGAAATGCAGTGGTTTTCAGGCTTGGCTGCACTAGAGAACCCCCAGGGAAAGGAGAGACGTCTGTACCTCCCTCTCTCTCCCTCTCCCTCCGTATCTCCTTCTGGCTCTCTCCCTCTCCTTCTGGGGTGATGCCCGATGAGCTCAGATTCGCAGATGTTCCCCCCATCCCCTCTCTGTGCCTTGCGTGGGGCCTGGGCCTTCTCACTGTGGCCCGGGAACAGCCTCGACATTCAGACATCGGTTCCTGCAAGGACACTTGCGTTTGGTCCATACCGCATGTGGCTGCAGTCTGTGCTTCTCCCGTTTAGCATCTTCAGTAGATGGGGGCTGTGCATGAGCCCTTCATCTTCCCCGCAGACACCACTGGTGCTTGCTCGGCCTCGCGGGTGATGTCCACGGGGGACAGACCTGTGTCCCCACCTTCTTGGGCTGCAGACAGGCCACGTTGGTCCTGTGGTGACTGGGGGCTCCCAGGAGAACCCCACCGCAGACCCAGAGAGGTGGCCCCAGAGAAGGTGGCGTACGCCTGGGGCCAGGCCTCACCAGCCAACCACGGGGCACCTGCAGCAACAGGTCTCTCGCCGTCCAGGGGCTGGGTGTTCGGGCGCCGTGGGGATGAGCTGCTGTCTGCACGGCAGCCAAGTTTGTATTGTTGAGCCCGGGGAGGCCCCTGGGTGGCTCCTGGAGAGCCTGGTCACATTTCTTCCTGCCCTTGGCCTTAGAGCTCATCATGGTTCACGCCGTTTCTGGTTCCAAAAGGACCTGTGTTCATAAAGACCACATGTTAGGACAGCACCAAAGTGTCTAGAAATCCAGGCCAGGAGGAGGAGGGAGGGGGTTTGGCTGTGCCCGCCAGTGGCCTGAGAGCCCTCCCACCCACAGAGACCTGGCCCGGGGCCTGTGGGGAGGGCGTGGCCCACGGTCCCCAGCGCTGGCTGTCTCTGGGTTCCAGGAGAACTGCGCGATCCTCGGGGAGCTGGTAAGGCTGCAGGCTCAGAAGTCCCGCCTGCTGGGATTCAGCACGCGAGCCGACTCTGTGCTGGAGATGAACATGGCCAAGACCAGCCAGGTGGTGGCCACTTTCCTAGGTAACCCCGCCTCCCCGAGTCCCAGTGGGGACGGGGGTCAGGTGGACCTTGACTGGACGTGGTGCTGCCTGAGACCCCACTGTGTCAGCCCTTGGGGGTCGCCTTCCCCAACCCTTCATTCTGCCTCGAGGGGCGTGGGGTGGGGGGCGGCTGGGCGGCTGCCACAGGGACATAGCTGAGCCTCTCCCCTCCGCCCGCAGATGAGCTGGCCCAGAAGCTGAAGCCCCTCGGGGAGCAGGAGCGGCCGTGATCCTGGAGCTAAAGAAGGCTGAGTGCCAGAGGCGGGGCCTGCACTTTGACGGGCCCATCAACGTCTAGGACCTGCGCTACTACATGAACCAGGGGGAGGAGACGCGCTACCACGTGGACCAGTACCTGCTCAATGAGTCCTTCCCCATGCAGGTGGTCACGCGCGGGCGGCTGGGCATCTCCCAGGAGCTGCTGGGGCTGACCTTCGACCTGGAGGAAGGCGCCAACATGCGTCACGAAGATGAAGATGTGAGGCTCTACACGGTCCGGGACGCGGCCTCGGGCAAGGTCATCCATCAGCAAGTTCTACCTGGACCTCTACCCTCGGTGCATGCGTGGGGGAACCTGTCGGCCGTGGGCCGGGGCTCCTCTGTGGTAGCGGGGCCTCACCCGCGTCCCTCCCCAGGGAAGGGAAGTCCGGGCACATGGCCTGCTTTGGCCTGCAGCCGGGCTGCCTGCAGCAGGACGGGAGGCGCCAGATTGCCATCGCGGCCATGGTGGCCAACTTCACCAAGCCTACGCCCAACCCGCCCTCCCTGTTCCAGCATGATGAGCTGGAGACCTACTTCCATGAGTTCTGGCAAGCGATGCACCAGCTCCGCTCCCAGGAGGGTGCAGGCGAGGGGCTGAAGGCAGGGGGCGGGGAGGGCCCGGGCTCTCCCGTGGTCCTCAGGCAGGCCCTCGCCACGGGATTCTTCCGCTGATGTCACCCCGCACGAGGAGACGCCCTCGGTGTCAGTTTCCATCATCAAACCCCACGCACTGGGCGCGTAAACAACGGAAGTGGATGTCCTCGAGACTCTGGAGGCTGGAAGTCCCAGATCAAGGAGTCAGGACTGGTTCCCTGCATGTTAAATACAGGTATTCAAGAGTTGCCTTTAAAAAAGACAAAATAGAAGAAAGGAACGTTGCATGCAAGGCTGGTGAGTGATGAGTGATGAGAACCAGAGGTTAGGCTCTGGGGCCGGGAGCACCACGCCCTGTGAGGCCCTGGGGCTGCTGCCAGTCTCGGTGGAGGCTCAGCAAGTCCCAGTGACTTCCCAATGTGGGGGGGGTCCCCAGCTGAGCGTCTGGGCCCAGGACCCAGTGCTCGTTCAGTCTTCCTGCAGTCAGCCCTTCGTCCTGAGAGCGATGCTCTCACAGACTGCAACCGGAGCGCGTGGGGACACTTTACTGAGCTGTGCAGCCGTCACTACTGCCCTGTTCTGGAACATTTCCCTCACCCCAAAAAGGTCCCTCACGCCCTTAGTTATCATTCCCTCCCCTCCCCTGTCCCTGACAACCAGGAACCCACTCTGACTCTGTGGATCTACCTGTTCTGGACGTTTCCCCTCAGTGGGGTCACACCCTGTGTGTCCTTCTGTGTCTGACTTCTCTCGCTGAGCATCGTGTTCTCAGGGTGCATCCACGTGGCAGCGAGTGGCAGGGCTTCACAGCTTTGCGTGGCTGCGGGCCGGAAAAAAGACAAACGAAAAGAAGGGCACGTTGCCTGCGACTCTGGTGACAGCCGGGGATGAGAACCAGAGGGTAGGCTCTGGGGCCGGGAGCGCCGCGCCCTGTGAAGCCCTGGCGCTGCTGCCAGTCTCGGCGGGGCACGGGCAGCGCCGTCCCCCAGGAGCTGCTGGACAAGCTCATCAAGTCCCGGCTGGCCAACCCCCGTGCGGCCGGGCCGAGGGAAAGGAAAGGGGCTCCCGGACCGCCCGGCTGGAAAGCACGGCCTGGACACAGTGCCAGCGCCCCCGTCTCCTTCCTCCCGCCCTCCAGGCCTCTTCAACCTGCGCCAGATCGTCCTGGCCAAGGTGGACCAGGCCCTGCACATGCAGACGCCCTCGGACCCGGCCTAGGACAATGCCCGCCTCTGCCAGGAGATCCTCAGGGTCCCAGCCACGCCAGGTAGCCAAGCACACGCCGGGCCCACCTTAGCGGTCGGTTGGCGGCTACTGCCCAGGTCAAGAGGATCCTCTGGTGGTGTGTGAAGGGGGACCGACTGACGGGCTCTGGTCGAGGCCCGCTGACCTCTGGCCTCTTCCTGCCTGGGTTCCTGGGCTGGTCCCTCCAGCTGTGGCACGCGGAGTCCGAGGGTGGGCTGGGCCTATCTGCACGTGCTTTCTGGAGAGCCTGGAAGAGGCAGGAGAGGGCTTCATACCCCGGACGGAACGCGTCGACGAGGTTTGCCCGTGCGTGTCGGTGCGGAGACGCAGTTCACTCCCTCGTGAGCGCTTTAACCCGCGCTCTCCCCGTGCTGGAGGGCGAGCCCTGACTCATCCCTCGGAGCCTCGGGCAGCTGTCCCTGTAAGAGGCTTAGGGGTGAACCCTCGTGAGCTTCAGCAGAAAGTCGGCAAAGATTGAATTGTGTCCCTCCACTGAGTTGCCTGCAAGGTCCCCGTTTTCTAGAAGTGTTGGGCCAATACTCCCTCTAGTGGCAGGGGACTCAGACAGGGCTGCTTTGAGGCCCCAAGCTCTGGGCTCTGGGGAAGGGGCACGGAGCGGCCAGGGGGCCGGGCAGGAGCCTCTCCGCGTGTGTCCCAGGGACCCACCTGCCTGCGACTTTCGGCCACCTGGCAGGAAGCTACGACGCCCAGTCCTATGGCTACCTGTGCAGCGAGGTGTACTCCGCGGACACGGTCCACACACTCGTTTCAAGCAGGAGGGCGTCCTGAGTGGCAAGGTGAGAGGCCGGCCTGCCGTGCAGACCAACACGGAGGTCCTTGGCCTGGGCCTAGATGCTTGTGCCGCCCGCCTGGGCCTGCCAGGCTCTGAGGGCCCTGCCCAGAACCCCCTGCTCCCCTGCCCTTTGTTGAGTCACAGCAGAGGTGGCCACACCCACACCCTCTGTGAAGGGGGTGCTCCACCCTCCTGCAGCCCCGCCCCCTCTCCTCAGGTTGCCATGGACTACAGAAGCTGCATTCTGAGGCCAGGGGGCTCCGAGGATGCCAAGGGCATGGTGAAGCTCTTCCTGGGTTGTGACCCCATGCAGGACGCCTTCCTCCTGAGCAAAGGGCTGCAGGTTGAGGGCTGCAAGCCGCCGGCCTGCTGACGGCACGGGGTTTTGCCCCCCCGGGCGGGCCGGGTGCCTTAGCGCCCCGTCGGGGCGGGGGAGGGGCCGTGTGTCCTCCCAGCCCCCGAGTCCCCGGCGGCCGGCCTAGGCCAAAAGTCTCCACCTGGAAGTGTCTGGAAAGCCTGGCATCAAGGCTCCCCCTTGTTGCACTAATGCAATCCCTTCCTGGGGAGCTTTCCTGGTAACAAAACGGTTCTTTGAAAACGCAGCCATTAATAAAAAAGACTCTACTCCTGGTCTCTGCCTGCCGTCCCTTCCACCACAGGAGTGGCATGGGGGCCGTCACACTGGGGGGAGTTCTGACCTTGGTCGGGGATCAGCCCTGGGGCCGTGGTGACGCGTCTGGGTCACTGGGAGACGGCTGAGCTGTGGGGTGAGTTCAGACGGGGATGGTGCCCCGCACCCCGACCGGGCAGGCTCTCCAGTGAGGGGGTGTCAGTTTCCTGCCGGCCTCTCGCCCGTCACTGTTTGGCATCTCGGGGGCTGTGACTGGCTGGAGCTGGTTCTGGCGGTGGGCACAGCTGCGGGAAGCCCGGCTGTGGCTGTCCCTGTCCCCGTGTCCTGTCCTCCTGCTCACGGCCGGCCGGCTGGCTCCCTCTGGTCATCGGCAGCTGCTGAAGTCTGGACCACAGCAAGGGGCCGCCTTCCTGGGTCCTAGCAATTCTTCCCAAAGGCCTTAGGGATGTGTTTTGGTGGCAGTAGGAATTCAGAGAGGGTGCTGCACCACTGGAGCGGTAGGGTGGCTCTGGACCGTCCCGTGTGTCCTTCCCTGGCCTTTGAGCTCCTTGGGAGCCCTGCCTCCACAAAGGACGCCAGGCAGCGGAACGAGGGCGCGGGCGGCGCCCCGACCTTCTCCCCGTGGCCCAGGCGGGCAGGCCGTGCCACGCTCTGTCCTCCCCTCAGCCTGCCCGCCCGTTCTGTTGTTATTTTACCAAAGAGGACACAGACATTCAGAGAGGCTAGGGTCCATGCCTGAGGTCTCATATCCAGTAAGTGTCAGAGCCGGGGTTTGAACCCAGACAGCCTGTCCCGGAGACCGCGCCCTTACCTCTACACAAACCACCTCCTGGTTCCCTTTATTAGCACAAGACTCATTTCCCTGACAAGCCCAGGCCCCATAAAGGCAACCCTGCCTCCCCCACGTGACCAGCCCTTGCCAACTACTTACCCCAGTGGCAGAGGGACGAGCCACACAGGGGACCCGCCCATCTTGGCCATGGGGACACAGACACCCACTCACACCCAGAAGGACCTCCTCTTTACCTTAGGCCACACGCCCATGCCGAAGGAGCTGCTGTCTGCCAGCTGGTGCAGGTACAGTTCTGTCCTGGAAACAGAGAAGGGACCAGAAGTAAGGGAGGACCCACCCACACCAGTGGCCTGGCAGGGCAGGTGGGCATCATGGCACGGGGCTCCACAGAGTGCCCCAGGTGGCCCCGGGGTCTGCCTCAGGCCCTGGCCCTGCCTCCCGAATATTCCTCACTTGCTGCCCTCAATGGGCCCTTCTTAAGTGAAGGCCTTCCAGAAGCTTCCTTACTCCTCAGTTACCCTGCTCTGAAAACTGGGAGTTTCCTCCCTAATCTGCCCTCTCTCCAAAGGGTAAGGTGCCCCTCTGGCCTTAGCCAAGAGGCTCAGGACAGGTTGGGCCTGCCCTTCAGACGGGGGTGGAAGGCAGGAGACAAATGATGGGGGACGCAGAGGCAAATTGAAAATTATCACCCCTCGCCTGGGGTGAGCACTCCCTGGAGCTTCACTAGATAGAACCTTACTCATTCGTTCAACAGATGAGGAAACCAAGGCTCAGAGACAGGGAGCCACATGTCCAAGAATTCCCAGGAGTCAGCGAGGGGCAGAGATGACTCCCTGGGCCACCTCCCCCAGAAGGCCCTCCCAGATGAGTCTTGTGGCTTCTCTGCTGTTCCACCTGGTGCCTCCTCGCCCTGAGCTACCTCAGGTGCACCCAAGGCTCTCACAGAGTTTAGGAGCTTCTGGAAGATTTGGGGTCTGCTGTTCCTTGCCCACCTCCCACGCTGCTGTCAGAACCTGTACCAAAATGTCACCGTCACAGCAGACACCCACCACCACCCCCCAGCGTGTATAAAGAGCCATATGTGAATTATCTCACTTAATCCTGTAAGGTCAGCAGTCAAGGTACTATTTCCACTTTACAGAGGAAGAAACGGAGGTTCAGAGCAGGTGACACCTGGCCAGGTTCACCCAGCCCAGGAGCAGTACCAGGCAGCAAGAATCAGAGGCCAGATTCCTAACCACTGGGCTCCACTGCCTCTCACCTCTGGGCAGAGGCAGGGCTGGGGCCCTGGAGAGCGGAGGCCCTTTGTCTCACTGCCCTCGGCTGTCCCTGCTCAGCCCAGTCGCTCACCTGAGAGCCAGGTCCAATCCGGATAGCATCTGGGAGAAAACCTCGAAATTGCCTTCCCCTTCCAGCTGCGGGGCCACGTGGCTCTTCTCCAACAGCATCGTCTGCCAGGGGAGAGGACAGGCGCCGGTCAGCACGAGGCCCCGCTAGGCTGCCCGCACACCCCCACCAACCCCCAGGCCCACTCTTCGAGGCAGCACCTCAGGCCCCAACTTGGCTGGACGCCTCCAAATCAAAACGTGCCAGGCCTTTGTCTCACTGATTCAGAGTCCACGCAGGCAATCAACGAATGCAACGGGCTCATTCCGATGAAGGAATCCAAGGGTACTAACAATTAACCCAGAGCCGCCCTCCAACACACTCTTATGCAACCGAAGCCCTTAATAACTTGACCCACATGGTGATGCACGGTAGACTTTCAGGGCCGGGACAGAAAGGGATTTATCGTGCACCAGCGAGTCTGGGTATTCTCCTAGCTCCACATACAAACAACCCTTCTAATAACCTAATCCTGTTTTCTGTTCAAACAGAATGTTGGTGGGGGCGGGGGGGGGGAAGGGGAGGAGCCAGGTGATTTCAGAGAGAGGAACAAACAGGCCATGTGCCTGTCACACACGGGCTGCCGCAGAAGGCCAGCGAGCGCCTGTTTAATTTCAGCTTACGCTTTTAAGACCCAGCTAATGAGCGGCTGAATTATGTATCTACTCATGAATATTTCATCCCTGTGATACTCCGAGGCACAGACGAGCTGGCCTGCTCCAGGAGGAGATGTCTGGGCACTGAGTGAGGTGGGGAGGAGCTGGCCTTGGCCTGGGGAGCGATGACCATTTAGACACATTCCAGGGTCCCAGCTGGAGGCGTGGGCCCTGCTGAGTGGGGCTGAGGCTACTGCAGCCCTAAAGAGCCCCCTCTCCCTCCCACCCAGAGGCCTCACCTGGAGCTGGGCGGCCGTGACTCGGCCTGTGGCGTTCAAGTCCAGTGACATCACCATGGAGCACCGGGTGGCACGGCGGCTGTGGCCGGTGAACACGGAGCCAAAGGCCCGGAGGACAGTGAAGGTGGCTCGAATCTTCTCCACTGGTGGGGCACAGACAGGGCATCACCCGTGGCCCGGGTGCTGCCACCCCCACCTCTCACAGGACCCCATTCTGGCCCCAGGCCCCAGCAGGGGCCCCTCCACTCCCCCAACTCAGCTCTAAGCCACACCTCTTCCGCTGCTGGGCTGGCCCTGTGCTGCAAGCAGGGGCGCGGGGTGAGCAAGAGTGAGCCCAGAAGGGGAGATACACACACCTAGGATTGGTACGATCTGAGTGACAAGGGCTGCCCTAGGGCCTCCTGGGCCTGGTGGAGTCTAGGAGGAGGGCAGAGCATTAACATTCTTGGACCTGCTCTCGGGGAACGCCCATCACAGCCAGCTCAAAAAGCCCAGCAGTCCCAAGCTTTTTAACATAACTATTTAACAAGCACCCACTATGTGCTAGGCACCTGGATACAGCCTAGCCTGACTCCCACTCCCCCAACACACACTTTCAGCAGATCTACATTCTGGGAGGGCCTCTCCTTGCTGTATCCCCAGCTCCTCACAGGGCTCTAACCTGGGCCAGGTGCAGAACAGGTGATCAATAAAGCATTGGAATAAGCCCAGTGGAGAAGCAGGATAGTACAATGGTTAAACAAGCTTGAATATGGCCTCTCCCCGTTGTTAGTCACCTGATTTGGAGCGAATAAATTAACCCCCCTGTGCCTCAGATACCCCATCTATAAGATGGGGGTAATAATAGTACTTACTTACCTCATGTGGTTGCCACAAAGACTAAAAGATTTAATAATGTAAAGTGCTCAGAACATGCTCCAAATGTGGTGGTGTTAGTATTGTTTGTTATTATTAGAAAAGCAATACTGCCTGGGCCATATATTCTCAGCAGGGGGAATACTGCCCCCAAGAGGGCAGAAACTGATTCTTGAGGATGGGGGCAGTTTTCCTTTCTTATGTATAGAATAGAGCACAGATACACACACACACACACACACATGTCTGTGTGTGTCTGTATATATATACACACATACACACACACTGCATAAACAAATATATGGTGAATCTATGGCATTAACTTTTCACGGTGGGAGACGATTAGGAGAAAGAACAACTAAAAAGGCTCCTCAGAGGGGCAACAATACATTGAGGACACTGGCCCAGGGGTAACAGCTCTGGAGCCAAACTGTCTGTGTTTGAATCTCGGTGCTAGGATGTATGAGCTGTGTGGCCTTGGGCAAGCTGGTTAACCTCCCTGCGTTTTAATGGCCTCATCTATAAAATTCAAATAATAATAATGTCTACCTTATAGGGATGTTTTAAATAATAAATAAGTTAACCTGCTTGGAATAGAGCCTGGCGCGTAAGTCCTCAGCAAGCATTTACCACGATCCCCATCAATATTGTAATTATTATCACCAACTGACACTATTTTTTATTGAAGTATAGTTGATTTACAATGTTGAAACTCTTTCTTTAATGCCCAGCTCAAACATCATTTCCTCAAGGAAGCCCCCCGGCCCCTTCTCTGTGCTCCCTCCGCCTCTCCCCTCCCCAGCTCGGCCAGCAAGCGGTGCAGAGCACTGGAGTCTGGCACAGATGTGCAGCTGAGTCTCCCTTCCGGCTGTCAGTGCCTCCTTGTCTTTGTTTTTACTTATCGGGTCCTCTGCACAGTCCAGTGGGCTGTGCGCTGCACAAGGACACCACACCTAAGGGCACAGCATTTATATCAGATAGCCATAGGCCTGTATACTTATTAGGATGATGGCCCAGAACGTGGTGGTCAAGTGTTTGGTTCTAACAATGTCAATGCGTGACGACGGTTCCACATGTGGCAGTGAGTGTCTTAGGCAAGGAGTACCTGTTTCTAATTCACACAAAAGTACCCAACAGACTAGGGGTGGCCCTGCCCAGAAGCCAGCACAGGGTCTGCACACAGGTGCTCAGTGAACGCTAGCTGAGCAGATATAAGAAAGAGCCGCCCAGCACCCCCTCTGACTCTCCCTTCCCTTCCCCCACGCCACCGCCCCCACCACGTCCCAGCTGCACGTCACCTGGAGACCACTGTACCTGAGACCCTGCCATCCACACTGCCTGCCATCCCCACCAGGTGCTCCAGGACCTGCTCGCAGCAGGTGGTCTTGCCAGCACCGCTCTGGCCCAGGGCCACGATGCTCTGGTCCCTCTGCTGGCTCAGCAGAGCCCAGTACGCCCGCTGGGCCAGGGAGCCAACGTGGGCGGGTAGGCCATCCCAGCAGCTCCTGGGCACCTGCAGGAAGAGCGCCGGCATCAGCCTTCCCACCCGGCCGGGGCCCAGGGAGCACTCCACAATGCTCCAACCCGGCCTCAAGCCCAGATCCACGTCCATGCCTCCCATCCTACTCCAGCCTTGTCAGAGACGTCGTGCATTTTTCTGGGGAGAGCCCAGCCTGGAGATCTAGTCCTGCCACTGGCTCGCTGTGAGTCCTTGGGCAGCCTTGGACCCTGCTCTGAACCTGGCCTCTTCTTCAGCCAATGAGAGGCTTGAACTAAAGCTGCATTAGCTCATGGGGCTCATCTCACTTGCTACACAAAGGACTGGATCGTACCTGTCTGAAATGAAGCAGGTGGATAAAATGGCTCAATTGATGAGTGACGTCTGCCATGGAAACAGAATGGGGCATGGGGGAATTGGCGGTACGTGTGCTATGTATTTGCTATAACAGATTTAGATACCGGAAGCCCCTTTGACTTCATTCATTCATCCATCCATACATCCATTCACTCAGTAAAAAAAAAAAAAATTCATTGAGTGTCTACTACATAGCAGGCACTAACCCAGGCACTGGGGGCACAACACTACTCAAGGCGAATAAAGGAAATCTCTGCCAACCGTGAGGAGATATCATTATACACCTATTAAGATGGCTAAAAAACCGGTTTTTAATTTTTTTTGACACACTACCAAGTTCTGGTTAAGATGCAGAGCAAGTGGAATTCTCCCACAATGCTACACAATACAGCCACTCTGGAGAACAGCTTGGCAGCCTCTTTTACAGTGATACGTACACTCGTCATCCAACTGAGCAACCCCACTCCTAGGTATTTACCCAAGAGAAATGGACATTTGTGTTCACCAAAAAACCCTCTGTCACTGGTTATATTGAGTAGGTATTCAAAATCATCAACAACCTAGAAACAACCCAAATGTCCCTCAACTAAAGAACTAAGATAACCAACCACCCTGGTTTTAGCACTGAAAGTCCCATGTCCCAGAAAAACCATTCCCTCCCACGGAAACCAGGACAACTGGTCCCCCTCCGAACAGATAAACAAAGCTGTGCAATAAAATACAATAGAATAAAAGAACTAACGGCTCACAGCTGCAACAATATGGGTGAATCTCAAATGCGCTGTGCATTGTGATAAGTGGAAGAAGCCGATTCCAAAGGTTACACGCAGTACAATCCCATTTATATGACTTTTCAGAAAAGGCACAACTAGGGAAAAGGGACAAAAGAACAGATTAGTGGCTGCCCAGGGCGGGACATGGGGGAGGGGATGACCACAAGGGTATGGAGAACTTTTGGGGGTGATGGGAACTGTCCTGTAATTGACGGCAGAGACAGTTTCACAACTATACGTGTTTGTCAAAAACTTACAGAAGTGAACACTAAAAAGGGTGACATTAACTGTATGTAAATTATACCTTAATAAACCTGACTTAAGACAAAAAAAGCCCTGCCTGTAGAGCTTGCTTTCCTTTGGGAGAAGACAGATGATAAAAAACCAACTAATTAAATTATACTCAACGGGAGTCATTTGAAAGCCATGAGCTTGGATGAGATCACCAAGGAAGTGGGCGTTTAAAGAGGGAGACAGAAGAGGTGTAGGGATGGGGCACCCAGACTTGGAGAGATCAGGGACCAGCAAAGGAGGCTGAGAGGGAGGGCCAGCGGGACAGAAGGAAAACCAGGAGAGCGGAATTCCTGAGCTGCGGAAGGGAGTGATGGCAGGAGGAGGGAAGGACCAGCCCCTGAAGTGCTGCTGAGGGTCAAGTCAGAGGAGGCCGGAGAATTGTCCACTGGGCTTGGCAGCATGGAGGTCACTGTGACCTTGACAAATGTCTGCTTAGCGTGGTTTTCAGGGAGAACGGAAGAGGGCGGTGGAGGTAGTGAGGGCAGTAGAAAGGCACCAAAGGGAGCAGGGAAACGGGCCTGGCTGGAGGAGGACCTTGGAAGCCCAGGATGCTAAGCGGGTGACAAGTGGGCTAGCATCCACCCTCCCAGTGGCTTGGCAGGACCAGGGGCACAAACTCCGGTGTGGCGGCCCTCCCCCTCCCCGAACCCCCAGCCTGGGGCTAAGGAGCACCCCCAGTGCACTGTTGGCCTTTCCTACCCCGAGGCCCCCAGGAACAGCAATGAGTCCCCATCCTGACACAAATCAAAAGGCTCACAGACCTACTAGAGAATGGACCTGAGGATATGGGGAGGGGGAAGGGTAAGATGTGACAAAGTGAGACAGTGGCATGGACATATATACACTATCAAACGTCAAACAGAGAGCTAGTGGGAAGCAGCCGCAGAGCACAGGGAGATCAGCTTGGTGCTTTGTGACCACCTAGAGGGGTGGGATAGGGAGGGTGGGAGGGAGGGAGATGCAAGAGGGAAGAGATATGGGAACATACGTATATGTATAACTGATTCACTTTGTTACACAGCAGAAACTAACACACCATTGTAAAGCAAGTATACTCCAATAAAGATGTTAAAATAAATAAATAAATAAATAAAAAAGGCTCAGCAGGACCCCAAACCTGGCAAAGTAGGACAAGCCGCCACACTGGCTGGACACAGCCTAAGGGAACGCAGCGGGCAGGGGGTCCTGAGGTCCGAGCCTCGGAGCCACCTGCCGCTTTGGAAACATAAAGTTCAAGGGCCAGGCTATCCCAATCGTCAGCCTTCTCAGGCCTGCAGGGGAACAGGGAGGATTCTGCAGACCCAGGCCCCACAGTCACACACAGGTACCCCCTGCATGCTTGCACACGGGCATGCTCAAGGGCACACGCACCCAACAGCTGCAGAGGCCTCTGCACACAGGTGTGCCCATCTACACCCCACGCAGTCACAGCACACTCACCCCAAAAGAGGCCTGCACCCCCAGGCACGCACCCAGCTCCCAGCCACCCGGCAAGCCCAGACCCCCAGTGAGAGAGGCCCCCAGCCCTGCCTGGAGCCCTCCTAGCCCATCTTCAAGGAGGCCTCAGTCCCAGCCTCACCGCAGGTCTCTGCTCCCACCTGGTGGCCATTTGAGGAACCAGAGGGGACTCAGCCAAAGACAGAAGGAAGCTGTGGGTGTGGGAGGCAGCGTGACTTGAGGGGGACCCACGCCCACCGCAGGGTTACAGGGGCTTAGGGGGATCACGGGACTCAAGTTCCTCCTACCAGGTTGGGTCCCAATCCCCGCACTTTTAGGCTCTTTGACCCAGGCCGTGTAGCAGACGCCGCAATCGAGGACAGTCACGGTCGAGAGAACTGGGCTTGCGGAGAGACCTGTGACAAACACCCCTCCCAGGGGCCCCTAAGGAACCAGAGCAGGCTCTCGGGGCCTTGGGCTGCAGTAACAGAAGCACAGCCTGCCTGGCAACGGAGGGGAGAGTGCAGCGTCGCCCTTCCAGGCTAATGAGAACCTACTGTATAGCACAGGGAACTCTACTCAATGCTCTGTGGTGACCTAAATGGGAAGGAAATCCAAAAAAGAGGGGATATATGTATATGTATAGCTGATTCACTTTGCTGTACAGCAGAACTACGCTCAAATAAAATTAATTTTTTAAAAAAGGTGCCTTTTGTTATGTTAATGAGGTGACTTTTGGAAAGCCAAATATATATGAGATGACCAAATATATATATATATATATATAATATTTTTTTTTCCTTTCTAGATTACCAGTTTATTATAAAAAGATCTAACTCAGGAACAGCCATATGGAAGAGACGCACAGGGCAAGGTATGGGGAAAGGGGTGCAAAGCTTCCATGCTGTCCCACCTGGCACCTCCCTGGGTACACCAATCCAGAAGCTCTCCAAACTCCATTCTTTTTTTTTTTTTTTTTTTAATAATTTTGAAGAACGTTTTTTTAAAATTATTTATTTATTTATTTATTTTAGTTGTGTTGGGTCTTCGTTTCTGTGCAAGGGCTTTCTCTAGTTGTGGCAAGCGGGGGCCACTCTTCATCGCGATGCGCGGGTCTCTCACCATCGCGGCCTCTCTTGTTGCGGAGCACAGGCTCCAGACGCGCAGGCTCAGCAGTTGTGGCTCACGGGCCCACTTGCTCCGTGTCATGTGGCATCTTCCCAGACCAGGGCTCGAGCCCGCGTCCCCTGCATTGGCAGGCAGACTCTCAACCACTGCGCCACCAGGGAAGCCCCAAACTCCATTCTTTTAATTTCACTGAAGCTTCGTTATGTAGACAGGATTAACTGATTCAACCTCAAGCCCCTCTCCCCTTCAAGGGGGTGGGGGGGAGGGTGGAAGAGACTGAAAGTTCCAATCCTCTAATTCTGGTTGGTTCCCCTGGCAACCAGCCCCTTCCTTAGGGGCTTTCCAAAAGTCACCTCATTAACACAAACTCAGGTGTGGTTGAAAGGGTTTTGTTATGAATATCAAAAGACACTCCTATCTGGAAATTCCACGGGGTTTAGAAGTTTTGTGCCAGGAATGAGGGACAAAGACCAAATATATATTTTATTATACCTACTGCCTAATACTAAATCTTACTGCTAATAAGGTAAGTACAATTAAAACGATAGTGAAATACCATTTTCACCTATCAAATTGGCCACATGGAAAAGTCTGATATTACTCTGTGTTGGTGAGGATACTGGGGAACAGGCAATCTCATACACTGCTAGTGCAAGTATGAAGGGCAGCATCTGCTGAAATTTTCAATGCATATTTCCTTTAATCCAGCAAGTCCACTTTTGTGGGCAATTCAGAACCCTCTCTAGAATAAGGGTCCGCAAATTTTTTTTTTCCAAAAAGGGCGAAAATGTAAATATTTTAAGGTTTGGGCCACGTGGGAGATGGCCAAATATATATTTTTGGTCTGAATGACCAAATATGTATTTTTCTTCATAAATCACAATATTGCACCCAGCTCAATAAAAATCTCCAAATGCTTTGCACATCAGCTGGCTTTGACAAGTCTTCACCTCTCCCCCCACCCCCTTCCTCTCTCCCTAAATCATGCTCTGAGTGTTTCTTGAAGAAATAGAAAAATCTTGGCTCCTCCAGCACATTGCCTCTCCACTCTCCATATTTGTGGTTGCCTCACTGACCCAGGTTGGCCACACGTCCCTTGCCAGCCACCTTACAGCCTGGTGAGATCCTGGACCTCCCAGATGGGCCTCCTGGCCTAGGGATGACCAGTAATATTTCTCTCAAATGCTAGCATCTACTGATCTGTAGTTGGGGACTGCCTGGAGTGTTGTATTGAGAAGGATCCTGAGCTATGGCTGAACTAGCAAGAAAGTGTGTGGTGATTGACTAGCAGTGTCTGCCATGGGCGCAGGAATGGTTCGGAGTGGTGCCTGTGCCAAGTATTTGCCATTTCCAGCCTGGGGCTTCCCCTGCCACAGTGAGGCAAGAGGCTGGTCAGTCTTTTGCTGGGAGGCTCCCCTGACTGCTCCATCACAGGGCTGTCTTTCTACCCCTGCTCCCTTGCTACCTGGAGTTTTGCTGTCTAATACGGCAGCCACTAGCCACATGGGGCTATTTCAATTTAAATGAATTAAAATTAAATTAAAACCTCAGGGGCTTCCCTGGTGGCACAGTGGTTAAGAATCCGCCTGTCAATGCAGGGGACACGGGTTTAAGCCCTGGTCCGGGAAGATCCCACATGCCTCGGAGCAACTAAGCCCGTGCACTACAACTACTGAGCCTGCGCTCTAGAGCCGGTGAGCCACAACTACTGAAGCCCACGCACCACAACTACTGAAGCCCGCGTGCTACAGCCCGTGCTCTGCAACAAGAGAAGCTACCACAGTGAGAAGCCCTCACACCACAACGAAGAGCAGCCCCCGCTCGCCGCAACTAGAGAAAACCCGTGCACAGCAACGAAGACTCAACGCAGCCAAAAATAAATAAATAAATAATTTAAAAAACACACACGTAAGATGATTTTTTTTTAAAAAAGATCTGTATGTAGAACACTGAGCACCTAAGGGCTCGATTATGGGCTGTTATCATTCAAACGGGACTGATACAGAACTTTTCAAAGCTTCTGCTTCTGAGGTTTACACGTGCTGCTATGCCTAAGCCGGAAACTGATCATCACCATCTTTACATCACTTTGTGAAGTCATAACAATGGTGTTATGCATCTAGGGTTTTACAGGCAGTCCCAATTTCACATATTTAACACATTCTCCTGCCAAGAACCAAATACTTTATTTCAAAAATAAAATTACACTTCAGAACATAATATGGTAACCAGAGCCGAACCTAAGCTCCCACAATAACAACCAGAAAACTGGACAAAGTATATGAAGTAACTGTTTTCAGACACAGAAGGGGCTAGAGTCCCTGAAAGAAGGGAAGCAAGCTAGGAGGACCCCAGGCTGCGTCAGCTCTTCGCCTGGAGGCACTTTCTGAAATGTGGTGCTGGGAGGGGGACCCAAGCAGACCATGGTGGTCCTGCCGAGGCAAAGGCACCAGGAGTTCACGGAAGACGAGGTGCCTGGAAACACCAGAAAAATAAATGAAATGAAGAGCTATATAGCTATTATAAGCCAGTGGTGATGACAACTTACTAGGATATACTCAATCCAAAAGAAGACTGGAGAAGAAAAAAGCAACAAGGAAACAAATAATACATACGAGATTTAAATCCAACTAAACTGGTAATTATTCAAGTGTAAATGGTCTAAATAGTCTAATTACAAGGCAGAGGTCAGAGAACAGACATACCATGCAAACACCAATATCAAGAAAGCTCGAGTGATTATAACAATATTAGACAAAGTAGACGTCAGAACAAATATATTATTACCAGGACAGACTTCTCATCATGATAAAAGTGGTAGATTCATCAAGATGACATAACAATCATAATGTGTGTGTACTGGGAATTCCCTGGCGGTAAGTGGTTAGGGGTCCATGCTTCCACTGCAGGGGGCACAGGTTCAATCTCTGGTCGGGGGACTAAGATCCCGCAAGCTGCATGGTACGACCAAAAAACAAAAAAATACCGTGTGTACCTATCACAGGAGATGCAACAATGCCTCTCCTAGGCACTTACCAAAGAGAAATGACAGCATTTGTTCACAACAAGACTTGATGAAAAATATCCATAGCAGCTTTACTCATAATTTCCCTGAACTGGAAACAACCCGATGTCCATGAAAAGTGAAGTGTGTTAATAAGTCCATACATTGGAATACTATTCAGCAATAAAAGAAACAAAAACCCCAACACAAGCAACATGATAATGAACCTCAAGGAAGAACATGGTGCTGAGGCAAAGGGGCCAGACCCAAAAGAGTGCATAGGATTTGATTCTATTGATAGGATGTTCTAGAAAAGGCAAATATAATCTATTGTGACTGGAAGCAGAAGCAGATCAGTGTTTGCCTGGGGCTGGGTGGGATGAGCTATTTAGAAACGGGCCCAGAGTGTACTTTTTAAAGTGATGGAAATGGTCCATATATGGATCGTGGTAACAGGTACGCGGGTGCACACTTTTGTCAAAACTCAAACTCTATACTTAAATTGGATGTATTTTATTGTGAGTGTTTTATACCTCAATAAAATTGCTTTTTAAAAGAACAAAAGCATACAGCATATTTATCAGTAAACAAAGAAAAATTAAGTAACAACTGGATCCTTAGACATGTGGTATCTCACGAGAAGGAAATCAGGCATATTCTGAAAGAGATAAGCTAAAAAGTTAACACTAGAAGAAAAGGGCCCAAATCAATGTTCCCAATAAGCTATCCTATTTCAAGTTCTCTTCCATCACCAATTCTGAACCCACTTCTTGGTTTAAAAGTAGAAGCCACAAAACAAACCTAATTTCAATCTTCTGAAATAGTCATAGATTATATGGTAAGCAAATGAATTCTGAAAGAGCAAACTTTGAAGACAATGAATTAAAAAATAAAATCAAAGCAGTGAAATATTTCCAGTAAGGAAAAAAAAAAAAGATTTCTTTGGAGAGTAAGTGCCTCTTACAAGGGAAGAAAGAATATGTGCTTCTTGAAGAAGCTGTCCTAGTTGCTCTCACTGTGTTCTACTGTTATAAACAGTCTCTTTGAGGGACTAAAGCAATTCTCTCTGCCCCCACCTCCATCCACACTTTGCTGGGATTTCTCTTGGAAACCACCAAATCACAAGAATCTTCTCTGTTCATCAGCGAGCAGAGTTGGGACAAAGCTCTGAACTCTAAGGCTGACCTAAAAGCATCACGCAGAACACAGAGCGGGTGTGACAATACTCTTCAGCAGACGGCCCACTGTGCAAAGCAAGCAAGTCACCTTAATTCTGAGATGCATGAACACAGTCATCGCCCTACACCCTCAGGCTCTTGCCTGAGCCTTTCTTTCACCTTCTGACCCCAGCTGAACCCAAGCACATGGTACCCTGCAAGCCCCTGTGCCTCCCACCCGCTTTTGTACCACAGCACAATTCACTGCAAATCTATCCTCCCATCTTCAGATGACTTCTCACCACCTCCACTGCTGGCCGCTGGTCCCAAAGCCGGGATCATCTCTTGCTGAGCGCTGCAGCATCTCCTGCTTCTTGCTTCCACAGCACCGAGACGATGCTGCATGAGCACTTGAGTCAGGGTGTGCCGCCCCAGTGCTCAAACTTTCCTGTGCCCCATCCCAGGACCAGTAAAAGTGGAGATCCTCGTGATTGCCTAAAAAGCCTCGCCAACCACCCCCCACCTGTCTCGCGGTCCCTCGCACTCAGCCCCTTGGCTGCAGCCACCTTGCTCTTCCTCCACCACGTGGTTCCAGTCTTAGGGTCTCTGCCCTGCTGAGCCCTCTGCCTGGACCCACTTCCCCCCAGTACACAGGGGCTCAGCCCTCACACCTCCCCAGGACGCTGTTCAACCGTCCCTTTATAAGTGGTGCCTTCTCCAAACACCCTTTTGAAACTGCCGCACATACCGGCAAGCCCTGCCCCCCTCTGGCCTCTACAATTCTCCACAACATTTACTACTGTGCGGACAGTGTGTATTCGTTGGTCTGTCTCCCGCCCCCCCCCCAACCCCCCGGTAGAATGTTAGCTCCAGGGACTTCCCTGGTGGTCCAGTGGCTAAGTGCAGGGGGGCCCGGGTTCGATCCCTGGTCAGGGCACTAGATCCCACATGCCACAACTAAGAGTTCGCATGCTGCAACTAAAAGATCCCACGTGCCACAACTAAGACCCAGCGCAGCCAAATAAATAATTAAATAAGTATATTAAACAAAGAATGTCAGCTCCATAGGGGCACCCATAGCAGTACTACTCACGGATGCATGGTACACAGTGAAAGTCACTGAACGAATGACGGAATTTTTAGTAGATTTCAAACAAAGCCCGAGAACCACCTCATAGCATATCTCTACATTTCCTGGTCTTGACTTTGACTAGAAGTAGGAATACTAAAATAAATCAAAAATAATGTATAAAACCCTCAGAAAAGGTATCTCCCAAAGAGCTAAAACCAGGGGATATTAATGACAGTGCACTGCCACCTGGAATTTCAGGCGTTTGGGGCTCCTAAAGTCCTAAACCCGCCCAATCATCCCTCTACTGTCAGTTCAAAAAGCTGACGGTCAACTTTTCCAGTAGAGGTGATGTTTCCTGGGTCCTTAGAACTCTCTAGGAATATATATTAAGACCCCAGCTTTGCTAATATTGCTAGAGCATGTAGCATTTTCCCTTAATTATGTGGACCCAGGCAACGAGACAGCTACAAAGTTGAGTCAGTTGCAGATGTTGGCTGATTGGCTAGACTTTCCTTTTGGCTAAGAGTGGTTTCCCCACACTTGCCGTGGGATCTAAACTCATGGCGCTGAAACATCACCAGTAGCCCCTTCCAAGAATTTCGGAGACTTCTGGGCAGTAGTAAACACTCCTTACAGCTGTCTGATACTGGCATGCCAGAGGTCTGTGGGTTTCACATCCATCCTTTTGCAGAGTGAGCTGGTGGCAGGTGGAAAGTCCTCTGTGGCCTGACGCTGTTCTAGTCTCCCCTATGTGCTGTTTTGTTTAATAAGACATTTCCAGTGGAGCACTTAATATATATTAGATTCTCAATGTCTCATTCAACAAAGCACATAAAGCAGAGACCTGTGCACTGCCCCCAAATTCTGGATTTTAGTATCATGATATATTAACTAGGAATTGTATAGTTTATATGCTTTTTTAAAAAACAAACTCCAGCACTACTTACAATAGCCAAGACATGGAAGCAGCCTAAATGTCCGTCCACAGATGAATGGATAAAGATGATGTGGTATATATCAATATATACACAATGGTATATTATGCAGCCATAAAAAAGAATGAAATAATGCCATTTGCAGCAACATGGACGGACCTAGAGATGATCATACTAAGTGAAGTGAGTCAGACAGAGAAAGACAAATATTACATGGTATCACTTATACATGGAATCTAAAAAAATGATACAAATGAACTGATTTACAAAACAGAAATAGACTCACAGACATAGAAAACAAACTTATGGCTACCGAAGGAGAAACGTGGGGAGGGATAAATTAGGAGTTTGGGATTAACAGATACACACCATTATATATAAAATAGATAAACACAAGGACCTACTGTATGGCACAGGGAACTACATTCAGTATCTTGTAATAACCTATAATGGAAAAGAATCTGAAAAACAATATATATATGTATAGCTGAATCACTTTGCTGTACACCTGAAACTAACACAACATTCTATCAACTATACTTCAATTAAAAAAAAACCCAGGGCTTCCCTGGTGGTGCAGTGGTTGAGAATCTGCCTGCCAATGCAGGGGACACGGGTTCGAGCCCTGGTCTGGGAAGATCCCACATGCCGCGGAGCAACTAGGCCCGTGAGCCACAACTACTGAGCCTGCGCGTCTGGAGCCTGTGCTCCGCAACAAGAGAGGCCGCGAGAGTGAGAGGCCGGCGCACCGCGATGAAGAGTGGCCCCCGCTTGCCGCAACTGGAGAAAAGCCCTCGCGTAGAAACAAAGACCCAACACAGCCAAAAATAAATATAAATAAATAAATTTAAAGAAAAAAATAAAATAAAAAAAAAAACCCCGAGGCGTGCTCATTTCCCCACTAACTTTTCCTGGTGACAGACGGAAAATAGCAGTTGTGAAGTGCCTACCTCCTATTCAGGCTCTGCTTTTTGGGGGATGGGCAAACTTGGTCACATTATTTTAACTAGCATAGAAAATACTAGTGCTGTGTTTAGTACACAGGTGGCCATCACTGTCTTAAACCAACAGTAATTCCCATCAACCACGGGCTCAGAAGAGCTCAGGGAAAATTAAATAGCAACCACCTACAAGATCAGAGAGAGAGTTGCCAGCCTGCAGATCAGGGGTCTGGTGGTCACATGCCAGGGTTCCTATAGTTCTAGTGATTAGCAGATGTTAAAGGATTGTGCCATTCCAGCAGAAGTGTAGCTCTTCTGAATTTTTCTGGGAAGAGATAATCATGGCTGATCTTAGAACCTGAATGATGTCTTGTAAGAGGAAAACCGGCCCAAATAAACTGGTTTAAAATAAACGAACAAAAAAGACAACGAAATTTCTCATAGGACTGGTTTAAGCCTTTTTACTCTCTTTGAAAGCTGCCACAATTTTCTCAGATGTCCCCAGTTTTCAGAGCCGCAGAGGCTGCGTGGCAGGGCAGGTGGCGTCTCCAACCCGGGGCGCCAATACCCAGGCTTGTGGGAGCCAACACAGATAAGGAGTCAGCCCAAAGGACTGCCTACCAGTGGGGTTTGGACTCACAGCCTTTCCCTCTTCTTCAGTGTCTTTCCTCTCTAGGCGGCATTTCTGTCTAGAGATGCAAGTTGAAAGTGCAGAATCTGTGTCCATCATTTCTGTGGGTTCCTCACCACCCGTTGCCTGTGGCTGCCTGGCCTCTTCAATTGAAAATCCAATCAGCTGTGCTTAGCCAAGTGTTTACCTCTGCTGTTTGAAAGTTTAAATGGATCTTTAACTCTTTCCCTCACTAGAAGTCTCCACAAAGCCATGGATAATTGATGCAGGGTTGAATGGGGCCTCAGGTTTTCTTCCCTTTTGGGGCTGGTGGCTCTCAGCTGGAGGAAGTTTTACACGTCAGACAGGGTGGGACGGCGGCCATCTGTGACTGTCAATCAGGGAGGCTGTTTGTCTGGGGAAGGCCCTGCACAGGGACACAAACAAACTCTTCCAAACAAAGGTGGAAACAAAAGAGAAAACAAAGCCTGAAGGGGGGTTCCCAGGTTAAGATTTCCCTCTCTACGACCACAAGCAAAAGGGCTCGATGTTCTATCATTTAACTCTGCTCTTCAAGTCAGAAGTTGCACAGAGGTTAAGTATTTGCAGATTTTAGCCACCTACCATGTTTTGAAGCACAAAGCACTTCGAGCAATAATTTTATAATCATACAATAGGCTGGTAACTTTGTTCCTTGAAACTGACAAAAAAGTAAACCTAAAATGTTTTCCTCTGTGTCGCTTATTTTTTTTTCAGTACTTCTGTGGTCCTGTATTTTGCATATAATTACCAAATTAAAAAAAGAGGTCTCTAGGTCATGTCTGTGTCCATCTTTCTTTCTACAGGCCTGCTTAGAAAATCCTTTTAAAAAGAACTTTGGGGCTTCCCTGGTGGCGCAGTGGTTGAGACTCTGCCTGCCAATGCAGGGGACACAGGTTCGAGCCCTGGTCTGGGAAGATCCCGCATGCCGCGGAGCAACTAGGCCCGTGAGCCACAACTACTGAGCCTGCGCGTCTGGAGCCCGTGCTCCGCAACGAAAGGCCACGATAGTGAGGCCCACGCACCGCGATGAAGAGTGGCTCCCACTTGCCGCAGCTAGAGGAAGCCCTCGCACAGAAACGAAGACCCAACACAGCCAAAAATAAATAAATAAATAAATAAATAAATAATAATTTAAAAAAAAAGAACTTTGTAAGATAGCAATTTGTCTTTCCAATGTATCCTTTTTATAATGAAACATACATTTTTTTTTCAAAGTCCATGGCAAGTATATTTCTTATGCCTTAGCCCCAAACGCCAAATATAATTTATGCATTCTTTCAACCCGAATGTTCTTTGAAAGCATGCTAAATATGTTTGAGACCAACGTTAATAAATATTTAAGAAATTAAAGTGAAAAGGAAAAATCGAAAAGAAAAGGCACCAGACTGGAAAGAAAGGAGTACATTTGTTTTTATTCAGAGACAGGATCTTACATGTAGAAAATCCTGAAGAACTCACACACATACACACATACACAAATCTACTAGAACTAATAAATTAGTTCAGCAAGATTGTAGGATACAAGATCACCATACAAAATCCAATTCTATTTCCATGTACTAGCAATGAACAACCAAAAATGAAATTAAAGAAACAATTTCATCCATAATAGCATCAAAAACATTAAAATATTTGTGAATAAATTTAAGAAGACACATAAGACTGAAAACTACAAAGCACTGCTGAGAGAAATTAGGGACGACGTAAACAACTGTAGAGACATTTCATTCATGGATTGGAAGACTTAATGTTGTTAAAATGACAGTTGTCTCCAAATCTATACATTCAACAAAATCCCTACCAAAATCTGAGTAGGCTTTTTTTTGAGGGGGGGGCAGAAATTGAAAAACTGATGCTAAAATTCATATGGAAATGCAAAGGATCCAGAAGAGCCAAAAACAAGTTTGAAAAAAAAAAAGAAAGAAAAGAATAAAGTGAGAAGATTTTTATTTCCTGATTTCAAAACTTACTATAAAGCTACAGTAATCAAGACACTGTGGGACCAGCATAAGGACAGACATATACATCCACAGAACAAAACTAAGAGTCCAGAAATAAGTCCTTAAGTTTATGGTCAATCAATTTTCAACAAAGGTGCCAAGACAATCCAACGGGGGAAGAAAACGTTTTTATCTTCAAACAAAAAAACAAACATTTTTCAGACAACTAGATAGCCACATGCAAAAAAAGATGAATTTAGACCCTTACCTCACGTTATACATGACAACTCAAAAATCAAACAAAGACCTAAGAGCTAAAATGCTAAAACACTTCTAGAAGAAAAAGAGAAAAAAATCTTTGGGGAATTCAGTTAGGCAAAAAGTTCGTAGATAAGACACTAAAATTCATTCCAAAAAGTTGTAAACTGGACTTCAAAATTAAAACCTTCTGTACTTCAAAAGTCACTATGAAGAAAATGAAAAAGAAGCCACTGACTGGGAGGAAGTATTTGTGAATTATACACATGATAAATAACATAAATAAAGACAATCAATTTTTTAAATGGGCATAAGATTTAAATAGATATTTCACCAAAGAAGATATAAGAATGGCTAATCACCACAAACATGTCCAATATCACTAACTGTTAGGGAAATGCAAATCAAGACCCCAATGAAGCACCACTTCACACCCACTAGGAAGGCTAGAATCAAAGACAACAGGAAGTGTTGATGAGGCTATGGCAAACCCGGAACTCTCATAAAATGATGGTGAGAATGTAAATGTAGTATAATTTAGAAAGCAACTAGTGATTCTTTAGAAAGTTAAACATGAATTCACCATACAGCCCAGCAATTCCACTCCTAGTTACATACCCAGGAGAAATGAAAACATACATCCACACTTGTACGTGAATGTGAACACAGCAGCATCGTTTGTAATAGACCAAAAGTGGGAATAATTCAAATGTCCATCAACTGGCGAAGGGATAAACAAAATGTGGTCTATCCACGTAATGGAATATTATTCAGCAACAAAAGGGAACGAGAGACCAGAACACACAACGTGGATCAACCTCCAAAACCTGGTGTTAAATGAAAGAAGCCATGTGCAAAAGACAAACAGTCTACAACCTGTAAGATTCCACTCATATGAAATGTTCAGAAAAGGAAAATTACTATAGAGACAGAAAGCAGATTATTGGTTGCCTGGGGATGGGAGCAGGAAGTGACTACAAGTGGGCACAGGGGGTCTCTTTGACACATGGAAATGTTTTAAAATTAGACTGTGGTGCTGGCTGCACAACTCAGAGTTTACTAAAACTCATCAAATTTACACTCATAGTGAGTGAATTTTATAACATGTAATAGCATGCCTCGATAAAGCTGTTTTTCAAAGAGTAAAAGTTGCAAAATTTTGTTTTGACCAAAACCATGTTTCAAAGACACCAATTCTCACACGAATTCAAAAAGATCAATATTCAGACTCTGGATTAAGCTCTGAAGTCAGTGTGAGAAAATGAAATGTCTTCCATGGCAATAATGATGTGACGTCATAGTACTTTAACCATGATGTTCTTTATATATGAGAGTAACATTTGCATACTTTATGAATTAAGCATCTATTTTGGAGTCTCCTTATAATCGGAAACATCCTTCTCTAACAGGAGAGGGTATGCAGTCAGAGAAGTGAGTAGATTGTCAACAGACAGATGGAATTTATCAAATGTTATGTGCCCCACTTGCATATGATGAAATTATTTCAGTATATCACAGAAGAAAATGGTAGCAAAACATCTTAACCATACAAATTGATTTTAACCGACAAATTGATTTTACTGTCTATTTGATAACCAGTATCCCTTTAAAACCATTCTTTCAATGAGCCAAACCCAGGACACTTGTCAATCTCTAAATGAGTAAGTTTTACTGACAGCAAATTAGGAATCCACTTCATTGATGTCCGTTAAGACGTATGGTTTCTATGTAAGGATGAGGAAGATAAAGGCAGCTGTCATTTACTTAACCTTTTTTATTCTGGAAACCGGCAATTAAAAACAAAGAAGTTAAGCATTGATCCTGCTCTATTAGTCTTCTATTGCTGTGTAACAAACATCCACAAACTCAGTGACTTAAAAACACCGCTAATAAATACCTCCCAGTTCTGGAGGTCAGAAGTCCTGGCTGGCTCTGCTGGGTTTTCTGCCTAGGGGCTCACAAAGCCAGAATCAAGGTGCTGGCAACCTGGGTTCTTATCTAGAGGCTCCAGGGAGGAATCTGCTCCCAAACTCATTCATGCTGTTGGCAGAATGCAGTTCCGAGGGCTGTAGGACTGAGGTCCCCGTTCCCTTGCTGCCTGCCAAGGAGGAGGGGTCACCCTCAGCTCCTCGACACACTCACAATCCTTCTCATGGGGCCCCCTCCACCTGCAAAGTTGCCAAGGGTGCGTCCCACCTTTCTCCTGCTTCAATCTCTCTGACTTCTGCTGCCGGCCTGAGGACATTCTCTGCTTTTAAAGGGCTGGTGTGAGCAAATTCAACCCACCCAGAACACAACCTTAATTATATCTGCAAAATCTCTTTCAGCGGGTTACCCCTGGGAGTAACCCCTGGAGGCTTTTAAAAGTCACGGGAGACGTCGCAGAAATCTGCCAACCGCACCTGACTGTCTTTACAGGCAAATATATAGCGCAAGTGGATGAGTAAAAAGCAGTCAACGTGGAAGGAATGGCATGATTAGCAAACTCACCGCTTCCTAACTTCCTAATAAAATAATCGATTTATGCAGAGATCGTCAGTGAAAATGAAACGAATGGCAGATGACAGCTGAGTGAGGAGCCGGAGAGCTGAGCGCACCTGAGCCCACTTTAGAGAAGTGACGGACGGCAGAGCGGCCCCTACGTGTCATGTGCCTCTTGCTACAAAGTCCGAACCTAACACGCTAATCCAGCTGTTGGAGCTGGCTTTCAGCTCATAGGAAATTTAGGAAGCAGAAGTGCAATTTAAATGACACCACGAAAAAGCAAACAGAGAAATCCAGAATGTGGAACACTCTACAGCCGGCCCAGTTTCTTCAATACGTCAATTACCTGGGGGTGGGGGTGGGGGTGGGGTGGGGGGCTGTTCTGGATTAATGGGATGTTATTACCAATTACAATACAAGAACAATATTTGGATCCTGATTCAAAAAACACAAGAGTAAAAGGACATTTTAAAGTTAATCAGAAAAACCTGAATATGGACTCAGTATTAAAGTAAGAATCATCATTTTCATTGGTTGGCATAAAGGTCTTAAGGTTGTATGAGAAAACATTCAGATTTTTTAGAGACGCACATAGGGCTGAAATGCTACGAGGGGTTTGCTAATTGCTTTAAAATATTCCGGCAACCACAAGAAGAGGGGATGGACAAAGCAGGTACACAAAATGTTGAAACATACCGAATCTGGCTGATGTATATGCATGGGGGCTCATTGTTCTGGTCCACTTTTACCCCGGACTAAACATTTTTATAATAAACGATTTCATTTAAGAGATTTCATTCATTGAGCATCTGCTGAGAATCAATCACTGTGCTCAGGGCTTCGCATCCACTTCCTGCTGGATCCTCACTACGGCCTTATGAAGCAGGTACCATTTGTATCCCCACTTTTATAGCTAAGAATATGAAACAACGACCAGTGTGGGGTGTAGCCGACAGGCCTGCCAATTGCCCGCCACCCCAGCGAAGCCTCAGAGGCCAAGGAAATGAAAGATTTCTACATTTTTTGGTTTCACAAAGCAGTCTGACAAGTCGCCTGCAGCCCGCGTTGGAGGGCGATCCCCCAAACCATGCGCCAACCGCAGCACAGGGGATGCTGGAAGGCTCGGAAGGAGACAAAAGGCGGAGACAGGTAGAGGGTGAAAGAGAAACAGAGGGACCACAGAAAAGCAACAAGGTGGAAACACAGGGAGACAGTCACGGAAAGGGGTGGAGGGAAGAGATGGGGAGACAGTGGGGAAGAGGGATGTGCTTGAAGGGGGATGTCACAGACCTAGAGTCAGACAAAGCTACTGCAACCTTGGTCCACCTTCCACTCTGCCCCACCCCTCACACCAACCAGAAAACGGGAACGCCTCGGAGCAAAGGAGGGACCAGACACGTTCAGTATAGAGCTCTGTCCACGTGTAGTTACAGATCCGTGTCAGGCACGGTTACCTTGTCCTCTCTCCCCATCCCCCAGCCCCCATCCCGTGACCTTCTCCCCAGACAGTTCACCAGCTCCAAGCTCAGAGTCAGGAGGAAGGGAAGGAGGAGTTATTTATTTATCTAAACCATGTTTCAGTTTTTTAACGGCCTAACTGAGATAAAAGTCACAGACCCTCAGTGCCCAGCAAAGCTGTTCTCAGCGGGGAAAGTCTGTGAGGCTGAAGTTAATAGCACGAGGGCCACGTTAATGCCACTAGGGGGTTCAGATCAGAGGCTCCTGGAGGCGGCTTCAGGTGACGGTTTAATCACAACGGAAAAAACGGGTCTGGGGTTTGCAACGTGTGACTGGGGGGGTGGGGGGAGTGGGGATGGCAGAAAGGGGTTACAGGAGGGAGCGTGGGGAGCAGAAAACACAAAGGAAGACAGAATCCTCAAACAGAATCCTCAATGCCTTTCAGAGACTGGAACTAGACCTGCAGAGGAGGGCAGCCCTGTCACACCGACCCCCCACCCCGCCCCGGGCATGTTAATAACACGGAACCACTTGCTCAAATTACACGTTAAAAAACACCTTCTTGGCCTTCCCTGGTGGCGCAGTGGTTACGAATCCGCCTGCCAACGCAGGGGACACGGGTTCGAGCCCTGGTCCCGGAAGATCCCACATGCCGCGGAGCAACTAAGCCCGTGCGCCACAACTACTGAGCCCGCGTGCCACAACTACTGAAGCCCGCGCACCCTAGAGCCCGTGCTCCACAATAAGAGAAGCCACCACAATGAGAGGCCTGCGCACTGTAACAAAGAGTAGCCCCCGCTCACCGCAACTAGAGGAAGCCAGTGCGCAGCAATGAAGACCCAACACAGCCAAAAATAAAATAAAATAAAAAATAAAATAAATTAAATTTAAAAAAAAACTGTAAATGACGCCTGCCCTCAAAAAATGCCCTGGGGTAGGGCATAGGCAAGGAAATTCAACACATGACAAATTTTTCAAGAACTCAATATGAAGAGGGAAGGTGTAGTCACTCTTTAAAAAAAAAAGGAAAAGAAAAAAAAGGACATGCCTAAAGTTCACTATAAGGAATTCTTAGCCATATGCAAATCCAACGTCCAAAAAGGTTTCAGCTCACACCAGTCAAATGACCATCAGCAAAAAGGCTACAAACTATAAATGCTGAAGGGCTTTTAGAGAACTGTGTACCTTCTAGCTGCTGGTGGGATGTAAAGTGGTAACAGCACTAACACAAACTGAATGGAGCTGCTTGAAAAGGTAAAAATTCAGCTACCATATGATGCGGCAGGGCACCTTTTGGGCCTATAACCTAAGGCCACCAGAATCGGAAAGACAGAGGCAGGCAAATGTGCACTGCAGCAATATTGAAATAGCCAAGATATGGAAGCAAAAAAAAGGTCCATAAACAGATGAATGGACAAAGAAGAAGTGGTATATAGACAGAATGGAATATAAGTCACGAAAAAAAGTAAAAGAATGGCATATGCAGCACCACACATGAGCCTAGAGATAATCACACAACGTGAAGTAAATCAGAACGCGAAAGACAAATGCCTTTTGATATCACTTATGTTATCTGAAAATTCATAAAAATGAACATATTTCCACAGAGAAAGGCAATCTCAGATTGAGAAGACAAACTTATGGTTAAGCCAAAGAAAAGGTGTGAGGAATGGATAAATTAGGATATTGGGGTTAACACACATATACTAATACATATAAAATATATAATCCCCAAAGACCTATGGAATACCAAGAGTGGTCTACTCAACACTCTGTAATAACCTACATGGAAAAGAACCCAAAGATCAATAGATATATGTATATGTGTAAATGAACAAGATTCTGTACACCTAGAAAAAAAGACATTTTTCAATCAAGTTTGCTCTGATAAAAACTACAACTTAAAGACACAGACAAGAATTAAGGAGGCTAAAACTTATGGGGGTTTGTCCTGGCACATTCCACTCTAATCTGCAACCTAAAAGCACAACTTGCAGCAAGGTTCTGTTTCCCTAGCAAGCAGAGTTGGCAACGTAGAAGTCTTCCCACCCTAAGGCCGTTTCCTCAAACAGCAGCTCAAATCTACTGCTAATGGTCACTAATATTCACAAGGACTGCAGGGCTGTAAATGACTCATGCCCTCAAAAAATATCCTGGGGCAGGGAATGGCCAAAAAATCCAAACGCGGCAAATTTTTCAAGAAGGCAATTAGAAGTTGTAAGTTTAGCTCAATCTTAAAAAAAAATGAAAAGGACATTGATAAACGCAAAACATCAGGAATTGTCAGACGCATGGAAGCCCAATCTACACAAAGGTATCACCTCACACCAGTCAGAATGACCATCAGCAAAAAGTCAACAAACAATAGATGTTGAAGAAGTTGTGGAGAACAGCATAACCTCTCGGTCTAAGTGGGATGTAAACTGGTAACAGCCAATAATAGGAACAGAATGGCAGTGTGTTTAAAGGTAAAAAGTGAGTCACCATATGATCTGGAAGGCCCACTATTGGGCCTGTCACCTGTGAAAGCCAGAATCCAAAAGACACGGGATGGAAAATCGTGTATTGCAGCAGTATTTACAATAGGCAAGACATGGAAGCAAACAAAATGCCCATCAACAGATAAATGGACAAAGAAGAAGTGGTATACGTACCGAATGGAATAGTAGCCTCGGGAAAAAAATGAACAATGCCGTTTACAGGACTACAGATGAGCCTAGAAATAATCATATTAGGTTAAGTCAGTCAAAAGGGAATGACAAATATCCTATGATATCATTTATACATGTTATCCTAAGATTGCTACCAATGAACATATTTCCACAGAAAAAGACACTCACAGACTTATAAAACAAACTAATGGTTAACCAAAATGAAAGGTGGGAGGATGGATAATTTAGGACTAAGGGGCTAACATACATAGATTAATGTATGTTAAATGTATATAAACATATAACATATAAACTATATGAATTATATAATCACTAATACATAGAAAATATATAATGACAAAACACCTACCAAATACCAAGGGAGGTCTACTCAACATTCTGTAATAACATACATGGTAACAGGATCCGAAGATGAACAGACATATGCATGAATCATTGAGCAGATTCTGTACAGCCAAACAATCACAACACTCTAATCAAATTTACTCCGATAAGAAATAGAAATTAAATTTAAAAAACAAACATAAGTAAGGAGACATAAACTTCTGGGGGCTTGTCCCAGCACATTCCACTCTAATTTACAACCTTGGAACGCTACCTCCAGGAAGACTCTGTTGCCCTAGTAACAAGAGTTGAGAACGAAATAATGCTGCCACCTTGTGGCTCTTTCCCACAACAGCAGCTTTAAACCCAGTGCTAATGGTAGCTTAATAGTCACAAGGACTGCTGGGCTGTAAATGACGCCTGCCCTCAAAAAATGCCCTGGGGTAGGGAATAGGCAAGGAAATTCAACACATGACAAATTTTTCAAGACGTCAATATGAAGAGGGAAGTTGTAGTCACTCTTTAAAAAAAAGGAAAAGAAAAAAAAGGACATGCCTAAAGCTCAGTATAAGGAATTATTAGCCACATGCAAATTCAACGTCAAAAAGGTTTCAGCTCACACCAGTCAAATGACCATCAGCAAACACTGCAGGATTCCACTCCCTGTGCTTTGTGGCTGCTTCCCAATAGCTATCTAGTTTACATTTGGTAGTGTATATATGTCCATGCCACTCTCTGACTTCATCCCAGATTACCCTTCCCCCTCCCTGTGTCCTCAAGTCCATTCTCTATGGCTGAGTCTTTATTCCTGTCCTGCCCCTAGGTTCTTCATAACCATTTTTTTCTTTTTTTTTAGATTCCATATATATGTGTTAGCATACGGTATTTGTTTTTCTCTTTCTGACTTACTTCACT
Organism: Balaenoptera borealis; assembly: GCF_965194805.1. NCBI lineage: Eukaryota > Metazoa > Chordata > Mammalia > Artiodactyla > Balaenopteridae > Balaenoptera > Balaenoptera borealis. The sequence continues at coordinate 168,430 of NW_028123696.1, forward strand.
CTGTATGACAGTCTCTAGGTCAATCCACCTCACTACAAATAACTCAATTTCATTTCTTTTTATGGCTGAGTAATAGTCCATTGTATATATGTGCCACAGCTTTATCCATTCATCTGTCGATCCTGCCAACACTTTTACTTTACTCAACTGAGACCAATGTCAGACTTGTAAGGTAATAAATTTACGATGTTTTTGAGTCACTCAATTTGCGGTAATTCGTATGAAAGCAATAAAAAACAAATACAGAGGTCCTACAAGAGCCAGGCTATATATTTATATTTAAGTATTTCTAAAATGAATTTAACCCTGTGATTCCCAGCAGCAGCAGCTTCCAAGGGATCCCACCACACACCTGAGGCGAAAGCAGCCTAATAAAGAAGCAGTGACAGCAGCAGGTCACTGCCCCACACTTGGGGTAGAGGGGGATTTGATCTACTGTAGCAGCAGCGTAGCCTGAATGGGAATGCATCCTCCTGTGGCACTAGTCCCATCAGCATTAGTCTAATCTGCTAGCATCTGCTGTGCCAACAGGCCCAACGTATACAAACCCTCCAACTCAGTAGCATTAAGTGAGCCAGGCTCAGTGTTTCCTGAAACTCATATCCAATGGCACTGGAAAGCCCAGATATCACCTACTGTTATGAAAACATAAAAAACAATAACAGAAGACTGGCAACTTCAGAAAGAAAAGGGGAAAAATGGAATGGGTGAAAACAAGTGGGATAAATATAAGAGACTATCATTAGCCTCATGAGTTTCTTAAATTCCCTATGATGGTCAAAGCAAAAATTATGACACCATCTGATGTGGTTCTCAATGTATATAAAGGAAATACTACAGAAAATCATACTTTAAAACTGGGGACTATTAAGAGACCTAAATGGAAGTAAAATTTTGAAACTTCACTTGAAGTAATAAAAGACAGATTCCAGTAGGCTATGATAAGTTACATATGTATAGTGTAATGCCAAAAGCAACCACTAAGAAAACTATACAAACAGTATACACAAATGATTATAAATAAATTAGATTAAAATGGACTTACCAAAAAATGTTTAAGTAACCCACAAGAAGGCAAAATAAGAGAAACACAGGATTGAGAAACTAAGGTAAAAGACAAAACAAAAAATAAAATGGTAGACCTAATCTTTAACATAGCAATAATTACATTAACTGTAAACGATCTAAATAACCAAGTCAAAGACAGAGATTGGAAGAGTAGATGAAAAAATCACAAGCATGATCCAACTCTATACTGTCTATAAGAAGCTTACTTTAAACATCATGATATAGGTAGTTCAAAGTAAAAGGATGAAAAAGGTATATCATGTGAACATTCATCAGAAAAAGCAGGAATGGCTATATTAATATCAGATAAAGTAGATTTCAGAGCAAAGGAAATTATTAGGGGCAAAGAGGGTCATTACATAAAGATAACAGGAATAATCCACCTAGATGACCTAGTGATACTAAATGTGTGTGCACCAAACAACAGAACTTCAAAACACATGAAGCAAACACTGAAAAAGGTAAAAGGAGAGAATTTCAAATCCACAATTATTATTTGAGACTTCAACACAGCAATTTATAGAACTCCCAGAGAGAAAAATCAGCAAGGGTATGGAAGAACTGAAAACATCATCAATCAACAGGATATAACTGACATTTAAAGAACACACTCAATAAAAGCAGAATACATATTCAAGTGTCCATGGAACATTCACTCATATACCATACACTGGGTGCTAAAAAAAAACATTAGCAGATTTAAAAGAATTAAAATCATAGAGAGTATATTCTCTAGCCATAATGGAACCAGACTAGAAATCAATAACAGAAAGACAACAGGAAAATCTTCAATCACATGAAAACTAAACATCACAATTCCAAATAACTCATGGGTAAAAAGTCAAGGAAAAATTTTTAAATGCATAGAATAAAAGAAAATGGAGATATAACAGATCAACATTTGTGGAATGAAGTGAAAGCAATGCTGAAAGGGAAGTCTATAGCACTAAATTGGGAAAGAAAATATTTCAAAGAAATAGTCTAATTTTCTATATTAAAATAGTAAAAACGGAAGAGGAAAAAACACTAAACAAGCAGAAAGAAGGAAATAATAAAGATGAAACAAAAATCCATGAAACTGAAAACAGGAAAATGGGGGGGGGGGAGGAAATCAATGAAACAAAAGGCTGGTTCTTCAAAATAAACAATCTCATCAAGAAAGATGTAGCAAGACTGATCAAGATAAAAAGAGAGATGGCACAAATCACAGATATCAGAAATGCAACCAAGGATACCATGACATATCCTGCAGGTTAATAAGGGACAAGTTATTATGAACAAGTCTACACTATAAATTCAAAAATGTGGATGAAATGGACCAATGCGTCTACACCCAAAACTACCAAAACTCAGCCAAGATGAAAGAGACAATCTCAATTTTCCTGTAACTATGAGAAACACTGATTTTTCATTTAAAAACTCCCAAAAGAAATATTCAGGCTTAGATGTTTCACTTTTACCCAAGACTTAAAGAATTAACACCAATTTTACATGACTTGATAAGAAACAGAAGTAGAGGGAACAGTTCCTAATTAATTTTATGAAGCCAGTATTACCTTGATACCAAAACCAGACTGGGATAGTATAGAAAGAAGAAAACTACAGGCCAGTATTTTTTATGAAATTGGCTGTAAAAATCTTCAGCCAAATATTAGCAAATTAACTCCAGAAATATATAAAAAGAATAATATACCATGACCAAGTGGTATTTATTCCAGTTATGCAAAGTTGGTTAAATATTTGAAAATCAAACAATGTAATCTACCATATCCAATAGATTAAGGGGGAAAAGTCATGTGATCCTAATCATTAATGCAGAGAAAGCATTTGACAAAATCCAATCCCATTCATGATTTAAAAAAAAAGAAGAAAAGAAACTCCAAGCAAACTAGGAATAGAAAAGGAACATACAGAAACTCATAAAGATGATCTACAAACAACCTATACCGACATTATATTTAACTGTGAAAGACTGAACGCTTTCTCTGTAAGATCAGAAACAAGGCACCGATATCTGCTCTCACCACTTTTATTAAATATATTACTGGAGGTTCTAGTAAGAAAATAAAGCAAAAATAAATAAATAGATACATTTAAAAGTTAAATTTTTAAAAAGTTTATTTAAAAGATGAAAGAACTATTCCTACTATGTTGAATAGGAAGGAATATATCCTCCTGAATGTTGAATAGTAATATATCCTATTATATTGAATAAGGAAAACTAAAACTGTCTGTATCTGAAGATGAGATGATAATCTAAATGGAGAAAATACCAAGGAATCCACATAAAGCTTGAGAAATAATATTAGTTTGTAAATGTTTTAGAGTACAAGATCCACACAATTTTATCAAATTATATATTAATAACAAATGTGTAGAAGCTTAAATAAAAATATGTGATGCCATTTACAACTGACCTAAATAAATACTTAAATAGAAGCCCAATAAGACATTTATAGGACCTCTATACTGAAAATTACAAAATGCTGATGAAGAAAATTTTAAAAGTCCCAAACAAAGAGGGAGACATACCTTGTTCATGGATTAGAAAACACAACATAATAAAGCTGTCAATTCTCCCCAAGTTAAGAGGCTTAACACAATTACTCTTAAAATGCCCTCAAGGTTTTTGTGGATATAGACAAGCTTATTCTAAGATTTATATGGTAGGAAGAGGCTGAAGAACAGCTAAAACAATTTGTAAAGGAAGATTAAAATGGGAGGAATTAATCTACCCAATTTCAAGATTTCGCAGTAGTGATGGAGGGTAGATACATAGATCAATGGAATGGAACAGAGAACCCAGCAATAGACTGACACAAATACATTTAACTTGGTTTTGACAGCAGTGCAAAAGCTATCAAGGAAGAATAGACTTTTCAAAAAATGGTACTGAAACAGTTGGACATCCCTCGACAAAAACAAACAAACAAACAATGAACCTTAACCTAAACCTTACACATCTTACACAAAAATCAAATCAAAGTGGATCATAATCTTAAATGTAAAAGCAGGACATTTTTAGAAAAAAAAAATAGGAGAAAATCTTTGGCATCTACAACTAGGTGAATAATTCTTAGACTTGACACCGAAAGTATGATCAATAAAAGCAAAAACTGATCAATTGGATCTCATCAAAATGAGTTAAAGATGCTTCATAGAAGATCCTTTTAAGTGGATGAAAACTCAAATTACACAGTGGGAAAACATATTTGAAAATCCCATAGGAGACAAATGACTTGTATCTATAATATACAAAGAACTCTCCAAACAACTTAAAAAAATCCAACTAGAGAATAGGCAGAAGACAGGAACAGACATTTCATGGAAGAGAATATACACATGGCAAAGAAGCACATGAAAAGATGTTCAACATCGTTAGCCATCAGGGAAATGCAAATTAAGACCATAATGAGATATCAGAGAATAACTAAAATTAAAGTATAGTGACAACATCAAATGCTAGCGAGTACGTAGAAAAATTATATCACATCACTGGTGGGAAAATAAAATGGTTTAGCCACTCTGAGAAACAGCTTGACAGTCTCTTTTAATCCTAAAAGTAGATTCACCCTACAATGCAGTAATTGTACTCTTGAGCATTTATCCAAAAGAAACAAAAACTTAATGAAGTTCCCACAGAAACTTACACATAAATGTTCATAGCAGTTTTATTTCTAATAGCCACAAACTGGCAACTCCCCAAATGTCTTTCAATGGGTGAATGTTGAAACAGATTGTGATAAAATCTTATGATAGAATACTACTGAGCAACAACAAGGAACAAATTATTAATATATGCAAAAATTGAAATGAACTTCAAGGGAATGATGCCGAGGGAATAGTTTTTAAAAGCCAATCTCCGAAGATTAAGTAATTCATGATTATGTTTACATATTATTCTTAAAATAACAAAACTGTGGAGATGGAGAACAGATTAGAAGTTGCCAAGGGTTAGAGATGGGGGTAGAAGGTACAGCGGGGGAACTCTGTGAGGTTTTTGTGGTCCCAGTACAAATAATACAGCAATCTTGGTTTTAATCCCTAAAGATTTTTAAAAGCAATTCCTAGTAAGAGGTGTCCAGATATTTAGCAATGGCAGCAGATTAGAGGTATAGCTCCCCAACATGACAACTTCGAAAGAGATCTATACTATCAATACTAATTTAATGCATATGTTAATTTTTAAAAGGCCAGTCACAATACTTAAATGGTACATATCTTAACGATATTACTCTGGGTATCCAGCTATACCAGATGGACTAGCAGGATTTTCTGTCCATTCAATCTTATTTAAGACAGTAAATCTTATAATAAGACAGTTAAAAAAAGAAAAAGAAAAACAACAAACCTCAACTACAGTTGGATATTCTCACAGCAAGATGAGGTGAAAATACGTAGCAGCGGTTCAAAAGCTTAAGCAGTGGCACCTAAATTTGGCTGCACATTAGAATCCTCTGAAGCACTTTTTAAAAACCCTCACACCGACGGTTGGTCATGCTAGACCAATACAATCCTTTTAACTCTCCTCAGACGATGCCAATGTCTAGCCAGAACGGAGAACCAGCGGACTAAGCAGAAGGGGATGTTTCTACAAAGATCTCTTAACAATAAGTCCTCTCACCCAATCAAGATTTACCTCCCCGCAAAGGGGTAAAGAAGGCTAGATGTTGTCCATACTTGCTTAGCTTTAATTAGCACTTGTGACTTGCCCAAAACCTAGATCATGTTTCCCCTAAATTTCACGTTATTCCCTAAGTTTATCAAACCCAAGGCTAAGGGGTTTGCCAGGATGAGATTTTAAGTGCTCACACAGGGGAAGTCCCTGGCAAACCAGGACAGCGGTCACTCTACACTGCAATGTAAAGCATCCTAAATAACCCTGCCACTGCTCCCAGATACTAGTCTGTGCCAACCAGTGGAGAAAAGGCATTCTCCATTACTACCATGGCAAATGCTACTGTACTTACCTTGGCTAGTCCCTATCTTTTCCAGGCGCCACTCCCCTTCACCTGCTGGTGGACGCTTCGGCCAGCTGACAATGCAGATATTTTCAAACTTTAAGGTGAATAAAAATCATCTGGAGGGCCTGTTGTAACAGAGATCACTGAGCCCCACCAGAGTTGCTGATTCCATAGGGCTGGGACCGGGCCCTAAAACTTGAATATCTAACACATTATCAGGGGATGCTGGGAAAGCTGGTCAGGTAATGGTAAAGCTGGCCAGGAAAAAGAAACCCGACGTGTCAGATCATAAAGTATGGAAGGGCAAGCCCGCCGGCAGTCCAGGCCGGGGGGCGGGGGGGCGGACCTGGGTCCCCAGCCCTACAGGGCCAACGGCAGACCGGCTCGGGCGCCCCTCGGAAGCGCGGGGTCCCCGCTGCCGAGTCTGTGGCCCCGGCCGGCCCCGGCTCCCCTCTGCCCACCCTGCGCGCGGGGGCTGGAAACGGCCGCGGAGAACCAGGCAGGGCGGGAAGGGGGGCTCCAAAGAGGGTCTGGCGACTCGAGTCGCTCCGTTACTCGGTGGGCTCAGCGCGCGCCGTGGGGGAAGAGAGGTGGAGGTCCGGGAAGAGGGGACGGGCGGCACTCACGTAGACCAGCAGCAGCCATGGGTAGACGGCGGGCTCGGCCACCACGGGCGACTCCAGCCTCAGCTTCTCCCCCACGTTTTCGCGCGCGGCCCCCGCACCAGGCTAGTCTGGCGGTTGGGGGAGGGGCGGGGCGCCGCCGGCGGGGGCGGGACAGGCGGGCGGGCGGGCGGGAGGCTGAGGGGAGGGAGCCTGGCCTGGGCCTCAGCCGGCGCCGCCGCCGCCGCCGCCGCCGGCCTGCTCCCGTCCGGCCCCCGGCTCCCTCTTTGTGGTCACAGGCCCGGGGCCTCCAGCGCTGCTGCCAACTGGGGCCGGCGTGAGGCAAGCACAATGAGCCGGGGCCCGGCTGAACCACTCACTCGCAGCGAGCGCCTCCCGCCCCGTGGACCCGCCCCCACGCACGCACGTACGCACGTACGCACGTACGCACGCACGCACGTACGCACGCACGTCTTCAGCTGCCCCCCCCTCCCCCGGCCACACCCACCGGACCGAAGTGGAGACCCGGGGAGACCCCTCGGGGCCTGGGGTGGCGGGTTCGACTCCCCCCCTTGACGTACCGTGACACCTCCCCCCCCAATATGTTTCTAGGTATTATATGTATATATGAATATACTATTATATACACACTTGCGTATGAATTTATATGTGTATGTACATGCGCATATTTACATATAGGTGTGTGTGTGTACACATTGTATATATGTATGTGTATATATCTTATATATATGATATATGTATGTATATATATGATGAATTTCTATATACAGTACATATATATTTTTATGCTATATGCTTTTATATGTAGGTGTATATGTGTGTCTATATGTATGTACGTGTATGTATTGCATATATTATATGTGTATGTATGTATACTGTCTATATGCACACCTAAATATCTTTGTATGTGTGTATATACGTATGCTATATATGTACCTAGGTGTGTATATTGCATATGTTATACGTATGTGTACATACTGTATACATACCAACTATGCATTTTATATGTGTGTATGTATAGTGTATATGTATGTGTGTATTGTCTATATTGTGTGTATATGTGTGTATACATACTGTATATATACGAACTGCATTTTATATGTGTGTATATATGTATGTGTGTATTGTATATACTATGTGTGTATATGTGTGTACGCATACTGCATATGTACACAGCTGTATATTTTTGTATGCTTGTACATATGTACGTGTGTGTGTATATACACACACACCCCATATGGATTCTGTTTGTCTGGAGAACCCTCACTGATACGGACACTTATGACAATTGAGTACCTGCTCTTTGCCAGCCAGGGAGCCAAAGGCTTGTCTTTCGGTGTCTCCCTTAAGTATCACGAGTCCCAGGAGGGAAGGTGATGCTGCTCCTACCAGTTGAGGTGCCTCAGGGTCAGTTAGGTGGACAGGGCGGGGGGCTGGAGCCTGATGGAGCCCAGGTGGAGTTCTAGCAGCAGTACAGCCTAGCAGTCCCACTTCCCCGGGTGCTTCTCACAAAGACGCCGAGGGAGAGTCGGGACCTGAAGGAGGGAATGAGGAAGCTTCCGTGGGTCCGCAAGCCCAGACCAAGGCTGACTCGTCAAGAGTGTTAGAGGTCAGGACTGTGGTTACCCTGGGGGTGGGCTTACACAGAGCCATTCATATCCTGAAAAAGTATCCATTCTGCTCTTGTTTGTATGGTTACCCCCCTCCCCCAAATCTTTTAAAAACAGATTCTCTTGGTTGCTGGGAACACACACGGGGAAGTTGTGTGTGAGGGGGTATGATCCAGGGGACAGGGAGGATAAGCCCCCCACTCGTAGGGCAAGGAGTGGCTCAGCTTTGTGAGCTGAGGATGGCCCACGAGGTTCCAGAGAGAAGGGTCCCTGCTCCGTTCCTGCTCTGTGCACCCCATTCCCAGCCTGAGAAGCCCAGAGCCACCCACCCCCCCGCAACACACACACACCAGGGAGGAGAGCCAGTCACCCTGGCTCCCAGCCTCCGGCTCCAAGGCTCCCGGCACTAGGAGCTATTTTCAGCTTTCATGCCCTAGGACACGGCCAGAGCTATTGTCTCCGGAAACTCTCTGTCTGTCTCTCCCCCGGCCTCCCTCGCTTCCTCCCTCCCTCCTCCGCTTCTTCCCCTCCAGCTCCATCTGTCCTCCCCTCCACCCTGCATTTCTACCCAGGATGGCTCACAGACAGCTGCTCCCCGTGCCCACCTGCCACCATTCCATGGATGTCAAAGCAAGCCCTGGGGACTTCCCTGGAGGTCCAGTGATTAAGACTCCGAGCTTCCACTGCAGGGGACGCGGGTTCGATCCCTGGTCAGGGACATAAGATCCCACATGCCACACAGCACGGCCAAAACAAAATGAATAAATAAAGTTATAGTGATGAAACAGCCCTAGTGGTGCAAGGATGGGACGTATAGCTCTATGGTATAGAAAAAAGGTCCAGAAACAGATATATGAGAACTTGATATGATAGAAAGTGGGGAAATTAAGGAGTTTTCAATAAATGGCATTAGGACAATTGCATATCCATGTGGGGAAAAGTAAATTAGAAAAAAAAAAAAGCAAGCCCTGGTCAGGTGTGACCTTGGGCCCAGGGCCATTGGCACAGGTTGTCATGTGGGATGTTCTTCCTTAGACTCCTCCCTCCCTCCTGTGTCACTGTCACTTCCTCCAGAACCTTCCTGGACTCCCCTCCACAAGCCCGGGGTGTGCCCTCACCCGCCCTGGATCACCAGAATTCCAATCCCGGCCCACCCTTCCCCGCCAGGTAGAGAACTGTGCATGGTCAATAAGACCGTAGAGGTCATTGGCCATTGCTATTGCAGCTGGAATTGTTACTGTGTTTAGATAGGGTGACCAACACCCGCCCCCAGTTTGCCCAGGACCGCTCAGGTTTGAGCGCTGGAACTCTGGGGAAACTCTCAGTCCCGGGGAACCCCAGAAGGCTGGTCAGCCTATTTAGGACAGATCTTTCACTTGATCTCCCAACCCCCGAGAGCCAGAAAGGGAATCTCCCCCCTCCTTCCATTGTAACCTTCATTCATTCACCCACTCATCCCTTTATTCAACTCCTTTATTCAGCAAGTATTTATGAAGCATCTACTACACAGCAGACACTCTTCTAGGTGCTGGGGACATAACAGCATCCCTGTCCTCAAAGAGCTCACGTTCTAGCGAGGGCAGCAAACAGTAAACTGAGAAGGTGTGATTTATTACATGGGGATGATGTCTCGGAGACCACTGCAGGGCAGGGGAGGTGGGAGAGGAAAGGGGCAGTTCTAAATGCAGGCGCTGACGGGATTGGGGCAGACCTTGCCCTGGGCCAGGCTGGTTGCTTCAACACAGCTGTCCTCGCCCAGAGCCATCCTGCCCCCGCCTCACCCAGTTCTTCCGTGATGTGTGGGGAAAATCTGTGGTTGTCACAACTGGGAGGGAGGGCCCCTGGAATCAAATGGGTGAGGCCAGGGATGCTGCTAAACCCCACACAGTGCCCAGGAGGGGCCCTCAGCAGAGGATGACCCGCCCCGAATAACCCCAGTGCCACGGGGGAGACCCTGCACTAGTATTATTCAGACCCGCTGGTGCCCCGATTCCTGCACAGGCAGGGACTCTAACCGGCTCACCTCTGTATCCCGAGGTGACCTAGAGTGGGGCAGCCACGAGGGCTGAGATGAGTATCGGGGGTGAAATGACAAACCTCTGCACCCACTCTCCCCTCCGCACCCCAGGGGCGATGGTCTCTATCTCCTCCCCGTGCAGGTAGCTTTTCCCTGAGCCATTTCTTCTTGTCAAGGTCCCTGTCGCAGGTTGGGTTCCCCGAAGATGACGTTGAGAGCAAGGATTGGAGTGCAGGTGGTTGATGTGAGGCGTGCAGGAACAGATACAGCTGCCATAGGGTCCCACAATTCCACTCCCGGGCATAGATCCGGAGAAAACTCTAATTCAAAACTATACATACACCCCTGGCATTTCCCTGGTGGTCCAGTGGTTAAGAATCCATGCTTCCAGTGCAGGGGGCGTGGGTTCCATCTCTGGTCAGGGAACTAAGATCTCACATGCCGTGTGACAATAAAAGAAGAAAGAAAAAAGAAAGAAAGAAAGAGAGAAAGAGAGAGAAAGAAAGAAAGAAAGAAAGAGAAAGAGAGAGAGAGAAAGAAAGAAAGGAAGAAAGGAAGAAGGAAAGAAGAAAGAAAGATACATGCACCCCAACGTTCATTGCAGCACTATTTACAGTAGCCAAGACATGGAAGCTACCTAAATGTCCACTGATGGATGAATGGATAAAGAAGATGTGGTACATATATACAATGGAATATTATTCAGCCATAAAAAGAATGAAATAATGCTATTTGCAGCAACGTGGATGGACCTAGAGATTATCATACTAAGTGAAGTAAGTCAGAAGAGAAAGACAAATATCATATGATCTCACTTATATGTGAAATCTAAAATACGACACAAATGAACTCGTCTACAAAACAAAAACAGACTCACAGACATAGAGAACAGACTTGTGGTTGCCAAGGGGGAGAAACAGTGAGGGAGGGTTGGATTGGGAGTTTGGGGTTAGCAGATGCAAACTATTAAATATAGGATGGATAAACTACAACGTCCTACTGTCTAGCACAGGGAACTATATTCAGTATCCTGTGATAAGCCATAACGGAAAAGAAAAATGTTTTATTTATAGGTTCCATCCCTAACTGAGCTGGCCCATCCCCTCCCATGTTTCTAAGTGCAGCCCGAGGCTGCAGACTTCCCACCGTGGTCTTCAGCTCCAGAGCAAGCCACCTGCGAACCACCCACATCTTCCCAGGGGCTGGCAACTCTCCTTTGCTACTGATTCCAAGACACATCCAAATAGCAAAAATGTGACCATGAAAAGAAACTCAGGCATGTTCAAATCAGGGAAATAACATTCTTAGCTCTGTTCAGTACTTGCTTAATTTTACAAGAGCTTAGAGTTACAAAAAAGTTGCAAAGATCTGTACAGAGTGTACAGAGTGCCGTGGACCCTGACCCAGTACCCCTATTTCCAACTCATTAGTACCTTAGTGTGACATGTTTATCCAACTAAGGAACCAAGATGGATACATTGTTATTAACTAAAGTCCACACTTTATTAGAATTTCCCTAGTGTTCCCCTAACATCCTTTTTCTGTCCCAGTCTCCTCTGGGCTGTGACATTTCTCAGACGTCGCTGGGTTTTGATACCTTGAAAGTTTTGAGGAGGACTGGTCAGGTGTTTTGTCCCTCAATTTGTTAGTCTGTTTGTTTTCTGATGTTTTCTTATGGTTGGTCTGGAGTTATGGGGTTTGGGGCGGAAGACCCAGACAGAGATAAAAATGCCATTCTCCTCAGGTCACATCAAGGATACACACCATCAACGGGACTTATGACAAACGATTTTACCCTTGATCACCTGGCCAGTATCGTCTTTTTTTTCTTGCTGCGTTGGGTCTTCGTTGCGTGTGGGCTTCTGTAGTTGTGGCACGGGGGCTCAGTAGTTCTGGCTCCCAGGATCTAGAGTGCAGGCTCAGTAGTTGTGGCCCACGGGCTTAGTTGATCTGCAGCACCTGGGATCTTCCCGGACCAGGGCTTGAACCTGTGTCCCCTGCATTGGCAGGCGGATTCTTTTCTTTTCTTTTTTTCTTTTGCAACCAAAACGTTAATCCCAAGGATTCTCACAAAACATATTACAAATGACAGCATGAAAAAAAAAATTGCACAGTAACTCAAAGTTCAGCTCTACAATATACTCTTAATCTGGCAGGACATTGGTATCTTGATAATCTCAAATTTCCAAAAAATATTACAAAGAGCTATGTATTCATGTACAGCAATCACAGAGGGGATGTATGACCTAACTCAAAGGTAAACTAACTTCCTTGAAACTTCTTAGATTTTAAACTCCCTGGACAATCTCTTGTCCGGTGTGAAGACTAGTGGAATTTTTAAACCTCTAATCTAGGGTAAGGGTGCGGCTTTCATTTTTACCTGCTGGCTTGGGTTCACAGCACCTTTTAAAGACTGCTTGCTTAACTACAGCTGCATACCATATCCCAGCTACAGAAAGTCTTTTCAATGTTTGCCAGTGTTGTTTCCATAATAGTAAACATCACACTTTAGGTGGGCAGGAGTTAGAGTTTTATTATCAGTCTAGGCAAGACCAAAAATTCAAAGCAAGTTCAATTTTGCTTAAGGGAACATTGTAAGGTAACAATTCTTCATATTACATGCCTCCCAGGACCCATTTCAAACCATAGAGAATGACACCTTTATGTGTCACTGTCCCAAGAGACAAACAAATGTGAACAACTAAAACATTTAAAAAGTGCACCAAGCTTCGGAAGTCTCAAACAAAACTTGAATTTTCTGTACATACTCCTGCCAAATGAAGTTATTGCCTGTACACCACTCCTCTTGCAAAGTGGTCTTCTATTTCCTTTCATCTGACCTAGATCGGCTAGGAGACCTAGAGAAAGATCGGGACGGCTTGTGATTTCTCTCTTGGGACAGGGATCTCTCTCTTCTCCTATATCTAGAAAGGGACCTGCTCTGGCTGACGGAGAAGGCTCTCCATCTTGGAGATGTGCGGGAGGTGGAGGACTCCTCCTCCCATAATCATCTCGAGGGCGACGACCCCAAGAAGGAGGCGGTCACGATTTCGACTTCTCTTTTCCCCATTCGACAGGTCCACTCTTACTCGGCAGCCACATAGTGTTCTCCCATCTAGTTCTCGGACAGCATCGGCTGCATCTTGGGGATCTTCACATTCAACGAGAGCGAAGCCGGGAGGGTTTTTAGCACCCCACACACTTCAGAGTGGTCCATAATAGCCTAAAGCTTGTTCCAATTCAGCCTTGTTACCACTGTTTCCAAGATTCCCTACATAAACTTTACAGTCCAACGGACAGGAATCACGTTGCAAGACCCTCGTGGCTCCTGGGTTTCACGGGCCACAGGGTGGTCCCGGGCCTCTAGAATCTGGTAGCTGAATCTGCTCGCACAAGCTGTCCTGTGGGGATGCGTTTTCCCCTATGTGTCCAGCCCGGGGCCCTGCTCTCTTGGCCTGGCCTCCCGGGTGAGAGGGTGAACCCCAGCTCCCTGGAGCAGACACTCAGAGCCCTGGTGACCGGACTCACGGCTGACGGGGCTGGAGCGGCGGCTGGACACGTGTGGCCAGCCTGGTGGTGTTTGGCCCCGTCTGCAGTTCCAGTTCCAGCTGAGAAAGAGCCTCCCTGTGTTACTTTCTCCTGGTTGTGTAAGGATCCCCGGTGTCATTTGACAGAAATGTAGACGGTGTGTTCTTTCTCTCTTTTCTCCCTGCTTCCTCTCCTCCCTCTCTGCCTCCCTCTCTCCCTGTACCTCTTTCCCTGTTCCGCTCTCCCTCTACCTCTTTCCCACTCCCTCTCTCGCTCTCCCTCTGTCTCTTCCTCTCTCCCTCCCTCTCTCCCTCTCCCTCCCTCTCCCTCTCTCTTTCCTCTCCCTATCTCCCTCTCTCCTCTCTCCCTCTTCCCTCTTCCTCTCCCTCTTCCCTCTGCCTCTTTCCTCTGCCTCTTTCCTCTCCCTCTTCCCTCTCCTCTTTCCCTCTCCTTCTCTCCCTCCCCCTCTCTCCCTCTCCCTCTCTCCCCCCTCTCTCTCCCTCTTCCTCTCTCCCTCTCCCCTGTCTCTGCCTCTCCCTCCGTCTCTCCCTCTGGGAGGGAGTGAGGGAGATGGAGAGATGGAGGGAGCGGGAGAGTTGGAGGGAGAGGGAGAGGGAGAGGGAGAAGAGGGAGGAGAGGGAGGGAGAAGACGTCTCTCCCTCCCTCCCTCCCTCTGCCTCCCTCCCTCTCCTCCCTTTCCCTCTCCCTCCGTCTCTCCATCTCCCTCACTCCCTCTCAGAGAGGGAGAGACGGAGGGAGAGGCAAAGACAAGGGAGAGGGGGAGAGGGGGAGAGGGGGAGAGGGAGAGAGGGAGGGGGAGAGAGAGGGGGGAGAGAGGGAGAGCTCTCTTCCTCCCTCCTTCTCCCTCTCTCCTCCTTCTCTCCCTCTCTCCCTCACCCTCTCTCCCTCTCCCTCCCTCCATCACTTTCCCTCCTTCTCCCTCTCTCCCTCCCAGAGAGGGAGAGACAGAGGGAGAGGGAGAGGGGGGAGACAGGGACACGGAGAGGGAGGGAGGGAGGGAGGGAGACAGAGAGGGAAGCAGGCACCCTCTCGCCTTCTCCCTCTCCCTACCTCCTTCTCCGACTCCCCCTCTCCTCTCCCTCTGTCTCTCCCTCTCCCTCCCTCCCTCCCTCTAGGAGAGGGAGAGGGAGAGGAAGGGAGGGAGAGAGAGAGAGGGAGGGGAAGGGAGACGGAGAGGGAGAGACGTCTCGCCCTCCTTCCCTCTCCCTCCCTCGCCCTTTCCCTTCCTCTCTCCCTCTCCCTCCCTCTGTCTCACCCTCTCCCTCCCTCTGTCTCTCCCTCTCCCTCCCTCTGTCTCTCCCTCTCCCTCACTCCCTCCCAGAGAGGGAGAGATGGAGGGAGAGGGAGAGACGAGGGAGAGGGGGAGAGGGAGAGAGGGAGGGGGGAGAGAGGGAGAGGGAAGAGGGAGAGTGGGAGAGAGGGAGAGAAGGAGGAGAGAGGGAAAGGGAGGAAGAGACCTCTCTCTTTCTCCCTCTCTCCGTCTCTCCCTCTCTCCCCCTCTCTCTCCCTCTCCCTCTCTCCCTCTTCCCTCTCTGCCTCTTCCCTCTGCTTCTTTCCTCTGCCTCTTTCCTCTCCCTCTTCCCTCTCCTCTTTCCCTCTCCTTCTCTCCCTCCCCTCTCCCTCTGGGAGGGAGTGAGGGAGATGGAGAGATGGAGGGAGCGGGAGAGTTAGACGGAGAGGGAGAAGGAGAGGGAGAAGAGGGAGGAAAGGGAGGGAGGAAACGTCTCTCCCTCCCTCCCTCCCTCTCCTCCCTTTCCCTCTCCCTCCGTCTCTCCGTCTCCCTCACTCCCTCTCAGAGAGGGAGAGACGGAGGGAGAGGCAAAGACAAGGGAGAGGGGGAGAGGGGGAGAGGGAGAGAGGGAGGGGGAGAGAGAGGGGGGAGAGAGGGAGAGCTCTCTTCCTCCCTCCCTCTCCCTCTCCCCTCCTTCTCTCCCTCTCCCTCCCTCCATCACTTTCCCTCCTTCTCCCTCTCCCTCTCTCCCTCCCAGAGAGGGAGAGACAGAGGGAGAGGGAGAGGGGGGAGACAGGGACACGGAGAGGGAGGGAGGGAGGGAGGGAGACAGAGAGGGAAGCAGGCACCCTCTCGCCTTCTCCCTCTCCCTACCTCCTTCTCCGACTCCCCCTCTCCTCTCCCTCTGTCTCTCCCTCTCCCTCCCTCCCTCTAGGAGAGGGAGAGGGAGAGGGAGAGGAAGGGAGGGAGAGGGAGAGGAAGGGAGGGAGAGGGAGAGAGGGAGGGGGAGGGAGACGGAGAGGGAGAGACGTCTCATCCTCCTTCCCTCTCCCTCCCTCGCCCTTTCTCTTCCTCTCTCCCTCTCCCTCCCTCTGTCTCACCCCCTCCCTCCCTCTGTCTCTCCCTCTCCCTCACTCCCTCCCAGAGAGGGAGAGATGGAGGGAGAGGGAGAGACGAGGGAGAGGGGGAGAGGGAGAGAGGGAGGGGGGAGGGAGGGAGAGGGAAGAGGGAGAGTGGGAGAGAGGGAGAGAAGGAGGAGAGAGGGAAAGGGAGGAAGAGACCTCTCTCTCTCTCCCTCTCTCCGTCTCTCCCTCTCTCCCCCTCTCTCTCCCTCTCCCTCTCTCCCTCTCCCTTGTCTCTGCCTCTTCGTCTCTCTGTCTCTGGGAGGGAGTGAGGGAGATGGAGAGACGGAGGGAGAGGGAGGAGAGGGAGCGAGGAAGAGGGAGAGAGGGAGGGAGAGAGGGAGAGAGGGATAGAGGGAGGGAGGGAGAGATGTCTTTGTCTTTCCCTCCCTCCATCACTCTCTCCCTCTTCCCCCTCCCTCTCCTGCTCCCTGTCCCTCTCCCTCCCTCTATCCCTCTCTCCCTCTCCCCCCTCCCTCTCCTGCTCCCTGTCCCTCTCCCTCCACCTCCTTCCCTCTCTGGAGAGGGAAGGAGGTGGAGGGAGAGGGTGAGGGAGAGGGAGCACGAGAGGGAGAGAGGGAGAGGGAAAGAGGTATAGGAAGAGCGGAACAGGGAAACAGGGACAGGGAAAGGGGGACAGGGAGAGAGGGAGAGGGAAAGAGGGAGAGGGAGAGGGAGAGCAGAGCAGGGAAACAGGGACAGGGAAAGAGGGAGGCAGAGAGGGAGATGGAAACGGGGAAAGGGAGGGGGGACGGATAGAGGGAGAGGGAGAGAGGGACAGGGAAAGAGAGACAGGGATGGAGGGAGGGAGAGAGGGACAGGACAGGGCAAGAGGGACAGGGAGAGAGGGAGGGAGAGAGGGAGGGAGAGAGGCAGAGGGAGAGATGGAGGGAGAGTGAGAGGCAGGGAGGTAGAGGGAGGGAGGGAGGGAGGGAGACAGAGAGGGAGACAGGGAGAAGGGCTGATGGGGGCTCCCTCCCCCTCCCATCCTCTGCCCACTGCTTTCTCTTTTTTCTGCTTCAACAAACACCAGGCGCCTTTCAGATCAGCCCTGAAGTCAACGTTGATGCTTGGGACGGCCTGACCTCCCCGCTGCCTTCCAGCCCAGGACCACAGCTGGGAGATGAAGTCTGCGGGGCCCTGGGGGGGGGCAGCGGCGGCGGAGGTGGTGGAGGCAGGCACCTCCTCTGACGCCCAATCTCTCCTCGTTTACGAGGCAGCCGCCAGCTCCCCTCCCTGACTCCCCAAGATTTGGGGCCATTTTAATATGTGTCGATAATGCCATGAGCTACTATTTAACTTTTCCACGAGGACCCATCTCCCGAAATGCAGTGGTTTTCAGGCTTGGCTGCACTAGAGAACCCCCAGGGAAAGGAGAGACGTCTGTACCTCCCTCTCTCTCCCTCTCCCTCCGTATCTCCTTCTGGCTCTCTCCCTCTCCTTCTGGGGTGATGCCCGATGAGCTCAGATTCGCAGATGTTCCCCCCATCCCCTCTCTGTGCCTTGCGTGGGGCCTGGGCCTTCTCACTGTGGCCCGGGAACAGCCTCGACATTCAGACATCGGTTCCTGCAAGGACACTTGCGTTTGGTCCATACCGCATGTGGCTGCAGTCTGTGCTTCTCCCGTTTAGCATCTTCAGTAGATGGGGGCTGTGCATGAGCCCTTCATCTTCCCCGCAGACACCACTGGTGCTTGCTCGGCCTCGCGGGTGATGTCCACGGGGGACAGACCTGTGTCCCCACCTTCTTGGGCTGCAGACAGGCCACGTTGGTCCTGTGGTGACTGGGGGCTCCCAGGAGAACCCCACCGCAGACCCAGAGAGGTGGCCCCAGAGAAGGTGGCGTACGCCTGGGGCCAGGCCTCACCAGCCAACCACGGGGCACCTGCAGCAACAGGTCTCTCGCCGTCCAGGGGCTGGGTGTTCGGGCGCCGTGGGGATGAGCTGCTGTCTGCACGGCAGCCAAGTTTGTATTGTTGAGCCCGGGGAGGCCCCTGGGTGGCTCCTGGAGAGCCTGGTCACATTTCTTCCTGCCCTTGGCCTTAGAGCTCATCATGGTTCACGCCGTTTCTGGTTCCAAAAGGACCTGTGTTCATAAAGACCACATGTTAGGACAGCACCAAAGTGTCTAGAAATCCAGGCCAGGAGGAGGAGGGAGGGGGTTTGGCTGTGCCCGCCAGTGGCCTGAGAGCCCTCCCACCCACAGAGACCTGGCCCGGGGCCTGTGGGGAGGGCGTGGCCCACGGTCCCCAGCGCTGGCTGTCTCTGGGTTCCAGGAGAACTGCGCGATCCTCGGGGAGCTGGTAAGGCTGCAGGCTCAGAAGTCCCGCCTGCTGGGATTCAGCACGCGTGCCGACTCTGTGCTGGAGATGAACATAGCCAAGACCAGCCAGGTGGTGGCCACTTTCCTAGGTAACCCCGCCTCCCCGAGTCCCAGTGGGGACGGGGGTCAGGTGGACCTTGACTGGACGTGGTGCTGCCTGAGACCCCACTGTGTCAGCCCTTGGGGGTCGCCTTCCCCAACCCTTCATTCTGCCTCGAGGGGCGTGGGGTGGGGGGCGGCTGGGCGGCTGCCACAGGGACATAGCTGAGCCTCTCCCCTCCGCCCGCAGATGAGCTGGCCCAGAAGCTGAAGCCCCTCGGGGAGCAGGAGCGGCCGTGATCCTGGAGCTAAAGAAGGCTGAGTGCCAGAGGCGGGGCCTGCACTTTGACGGGCCCATCAACGTCTAGGACCTGCGCTACTACATGAACCAGGGGGAGGAGACGCGCTACCACGTGGACCAGTACCTGCTCAATGAGTCCTTCCCCATGCAGGTGGTCACGCGCGGGCGGCTGGGCATCTCCCAGGAGCTGCTGGGGCTGACCTTCGACCTGGAGGAAGGCGCCAACATGCGTCACGAAGATGAAGATGTGAGGCTCTACACGGTCCGGGACGCGGCCTCGGGCAAGGTCATCCATCAGCAAGTTCTACCTGGACCTCTACCCTCGGTGCATGCGTGGGGGAACCTGTCGGCCGTGGGCCGGGGCTCCTCTGTGGTAGCGGGGGTAGCGGGGCCTCACCCGCGTCCCTCCCCAGGGAAGGGAAGTCCGGGCACATGGCCTGCTTTGGCCTGCAGCCGGGCTGCCTGCAGCAGGACGGGAGGCGCCAGATTGCCATCGCGGCCATGGTGGCCAACTTCACCAAGCCTACGCCCAACCCGCCCTCCCTGTTCCAGCATGATGAGCTGGAGACCTACTTCCATGAGTTCTGGCAAGCGATGCACCAGCTCCGCTCCCAGGAGGGTGCGGGCGAGGGGCTGAAGGCAGGGGGCGGGGAGGGCCCGGGCTCTCCCGTGGTCCTCAGGCAGGCCCTCGCCACGGGATTCTTCCGCTGATGTCACCCCGCACGAGGAGACGCCCTCGGTGTCAGTTTCCATCATCAAACCCCACGCACTGGGCGCGTAAACAACGGAAGTGGATGTCCTCGAGACTCTGGAGGCTGGAAGTCCCAGATCAAGGAGTCAGGACTGGTTCCCTGCAATGTTAAATACAGGTATTCAAGAGTTGCCTTTAAAAAAGACAAAATAGAAGAAAGGAACGTTGCATGCAAGGCTGGTGACAGGCGGTGATGAGAACCAGAGGTTAGGCTCTGGGGCCGGGAGCACCACGCCCTGTGAGGCCCTGGGGCTGCTGCCAGTCTCGGTGGAGGCTCAGCAAGTCCCAGTGACTTCCCAATGTGGGGGGGGTCCCCAGATGAGCGTCTGGGCCCAGGACCCAGTGCTCGTTCAGTCTTCCTGCAGTCAGCCCTTCGTCCTGAGAGCGATGCTCTCACAGACTGCAACCGGAGCGCGTGGGGACACTTTACTGAGCTGTGCAGCCGTCACTACTGCCCTGTTCTGGAACATTTCCCTCACCCCAAAAAGGTCCCTCACGCCCTTAGTTATCATTCCCTCCCCTCCCCTGTCCCTGACAACCAGGAACCCACTCTGACTCTGTGGATCTACCTGTTCTGGACGTTTCCCCTCAGTGGGGTCACACCCTGTGTGTCCTTCTGTGTCTGACTTCTCTCGCTGAGCACCGTGTTCTCACGGTGCATCCACGTGGCAGCGAGTGGCAGGGCTTCACACCTTTGCGTGGTCGAGGGCCGGAAAAAAGACAAACGAAAAGAAGGGCACGTTGCCTGCGACTCTGGTGACAGCCGGGGATGAGAACCAGAGGGTAGGCTCTGGGGCCGGGAGCGCCGCGCCCTGTGAAGCCCTGGCGCTGCTGCCAGTCTCGGCGGGGCACGAGCAGCGCCGTCCCCCAGGAGCTGCTGGACAAGCTCATCAAGTCCCGGCTGGCCAACCCCCGTGCGGCCGGGCCGAGGGAAAGGAAAGGGGCTCCCGGACCGCCCGGCTGGAAAGCGCGGCCTGGACACAGTGCCAGCGCCCCCGTCTCCTTCCTCCCGCCCTCCAGGCCTCTTCAACCTGCGCCAGATCGTCCTGGCCAAGGTGGACCAGGCCCTGCACACGCAGACGCCCTCGGACCCGGCCTAGGACAATGCCCGCCTCTGCCAGGAGATCCTCGGGGTCCCAGCCACGCCAGGTAGCCAAGCGCACGCCGGGCCCACCTTAGCGGTCGGTTGGCGGCTACTGCCCAGGTCAAGAGGATCCTCTGGTGGTGTGTGAAGGGGGACCGACTGACGGGCTCTGGTCGAGGCTCGCTGACCTCTGGCCTCTTCCTGCCTGGGTTCCTGGGCTGGTCCCTCCAGCTGTGGCCCGCGGAGTCCGAGGGTGGGCTGGGCGTATCTGCACGTGCTTTCTGGAGAGCCTGGAAGAGGCAGGAGAGGGCTTCATACCCTGGACGGAACGCGTCGACGAGGTTTGCCCGAGCGTGTCGGTGCGGAGACGCAGTTCACTCCCTCGTGAGCGCTTTAACCCGCGCTCTCCCCGTGCTGGAGGGCGAGCCCTGACTCATCCCTCGGAGCCTCGGGCAGCTGTCCCTGTAAGAGGCTTAGGGGTGAACCCTCGTGAGCTTCAGCAGAAAGTCGGCAAAGATTGATTTGTGTCCCTCCACTGAGTTGCCCGCAAGGTCCCCGTTTTCTAGAAGTGTTGGGCCAATACTCCCTCTAGTGGCAGGGGACTCAGACAGGGCTGCTTTGAGGCCCCAAGCTCTGGGCTCTGGGGAAGGGGCACGGAGCGGCCAGGGGGCCGGGCAGGAGCCTCTCCGCGTGTGTCCCAGGGACCCACCTGCCTGCGACCTTCGGCCACCTGGCAGGAAGCTACAACGCCCAGTCCTATGGCTACCTGTGCAGCGAGGTGTACTCCGCGGACACGGTCCACACACTCGTTTCAAGCAGGAGGGCGTCCTGAGTGGCAAGGTGAGAGGCCGGCCTGCCGTGCAGACCAACACGGAGGTCCTTGGCCTGGGCTTAGATGCTTGTGCCGCCCGCCTGGGCCTGCCAGGCTCTGAGGGCCCTGCCCAGAACCCCCTGCTCCCCTGCCCTTTGTTGAGTCACAGCAGAGGTGGCCACATCCACACCCTCCGTGAAGGGGGTGCTCCACCCTCCTGCAGCCCCGCCCCCTCTCCTCAGGTTGCCATGGACTACAGAAGCTGCATTCTGAGGCCAGGGGGCTCCGAGGATGCCAAGGGCATGGTGAAGCTCTTCCTGGGTTGTGACCCCATGCAGGACGCCTTCCTCCTGAGCAAAGGGCTGCAGGTTGAGGGCTGCAAGCCGCCGGCCTGCTGACGGCACGGGGTTTTGCCCCCCCGGGCGGGCCGGGTGCCTTAGCGCCCCGTCGGGGCGGGGGAGGGGCCGTGTGTCCTCCCAGCCCCCGAGTCCCCGGCGGCCGGCCTAGGCCAAAAGTCTCCACCTGGAAGTGTCTGGAAAGCCTGGCATCAAGGCTCCCCCTTGTTGCACTAATGCAATCCCTTCCTGGGGAGCTTTCCTGGTAACAAAACGGTTCTTTGAAAACGCAGCCATTAATAAAAAAGACTCTACTCCTGGTCTCTGCCTGCCGTCCCTTCCACCACAGGAGTGGCATGGGGGCCGTCACACTGGGGGGAGTTCTGACCTTGGTCGGGGATCAGCCCTGGGGCCGTGGTGACGCGTCTGGGTCACTGGGAGACGGCTGAGCTGTGGGGTGAGTTCAGACGGGGATGGTGCCCCGCACCCCGACCGGGCAGGCTCTCCAGTGAGGGGGTGTCAGTTTCCTGCCGGCCTCTCGCCCGTCACTGTTTGGCATCTCGGGGGCTGTGACTGGCTGGAGCTGGTTCTGGCGGTGGGCACAGCTGCGGGAAGCCCGGCTGTGGCTGTCCCTGTCCCCGTGTCCTGTCCTCCTGCTCACGGCCGGCCGGCTGGCTCCCTCTGGTCATCGGCAGCTGCTGAAGTCTGGACCACAGCAAGGGGCCGCCTTCCTGGGTCCTAGCAATTCTTCCCAAAGGCCTTAGGGATGTGTTTTGGTGGCAGTAGGAATTCAGAGAGGGTGCTGCACCACTGGAGCGGTAGGGTGGCTCTGGACCGTCCCGTGTGTCCTTCCCTGGCCTTTGAGCTCCTTGGGAGCCCTGCCTCCACAAAGGACGCCAGGCAGCGGAACGAGGGCGCGGGCGGCGCCCCGACCTTCTCCCCGTGGCCCAGGCGGGCAGGCCGTGCCACGCTCTGTCCTCCCCTCAGCCTGCCCGCCCGTTCTGTTGTTATTTTACCAAAGAGGACACAGACATTCAGAGAGGCTAGGGTCCATGCCTGAGGTCTCATATCCAGTAAGTGTCAGAGCCGGGGTTTGAACCCAGACAGCCTGTCCCGGAGACCGCGCCCTTACCTCTACACAAACCACCTCCTGGTTCCCTTTATTAGCACAAGACTCATTTCCCTGACAAGCCCAGGCCCCATAAAGGCAACCCTGCCTCCCCCACGTGACCAGCCCTTGCCAACTACTTACCCCAGTGGCAGAGGGACGAGCCACACAGGGGACCCGCCCATCTTGGCCATGGGGACACAGACACCCACTCACACCCAGAAGGACCTCCTCTTTACCTTAGGCCACACGCCCATGCCGAAGGAGCTGCTGTCTGCCAGCTGGTGCAGGTACAGTTCTGTCCTGGAAACAGAGAAGGGACCAGAAGTAAGGGAGGACCCACCCACACCAGTGGCCTGGCAGGGCAGGTGGGCATCATGGCACGGGGCTCCACAGAGTGCCCCAGGTGGCCCCGGGGTCTGCCTCAGGCCCTGGCCCTGCCTCCCGAATATTCCTCACTTGCTGCCCTCAATGGGCCCTTCTTAAGTGAAGGCCTTCCAGAAGCTTCCTTACTCCTCAGTTACCCTGCTCTGAAAACTGGGAGTTTCCTCCCTAATCTGCCCTCTCTCCAAAGGGTAAGGTGCCCCTCTGGCCTTAGCCAAGAGGCTCAGGACAGGTTGGGCCTGCCCTTCAGACGGGGGTGGAAGGCAGGAGACAAATGATGGGGGACGCAGAGGCAAATTGAAAATTATCACCCCTCGCCTGGGGTGAGCACTCCCTGGAGCTTCACTAGATAGAACCTTACTCATTCGTTCAACAGATGAGGAAACCAAGGCTCAGAGACAGGGAGCCACATGTCCAAGAATTCCCAGGAGTCAGCGAGGGGCAGAGATGACTCCCTGGGCCACCTCCCCCAGAAGGCCCTCCCAGATGAGTCTTGTGGCTTCTCTGCTGTTCCACCTGGTGCCTCCTCGCCCTGAGCTACCTCAGGTGCACCCAAGGCTCTCACAGAGTTTAGGAGCTTCTGGAAGATTTGGGGTCTGCTGTTCCTTGCCCACCTCCCACGCTGCTGTCAGAACCTGTACCAAAATGTCACCGTCACAGCAGACACCCACCACCACCCCCCAGCGTGTATAAAGAGCCATATGTGAATTATCTCACTTAATCCTGTAAGGTCAGCAGTCAAGGTACTATTTCCACTTTACAGAGGAAGAAACGGAGGTTCAGAGCAGGTGACACCTGGCCAGGTTCACCCAGCCCAGGAGCAGTACCAGGCAGCAAGAATCAGAGGCCAGATTCCTAACCACTGGGCTCCACTGCCTCTCACCTCTGGGCAGAGGCAGGGCTGGGGCCCTGGAGAGCGGAGGCCCTTTGTCTCACTGCCCTCGGCTGTCCCTGCTCAGCCCAGTCGCTCACCTGAGAGCCAGGTCCAATCCGGATAGCATCTGGGAGAAAACCTCGAAATTGCCTTCCCCTTCCAGCTGCGGGGCCACGTGGCTCTTCTCCAACAGCATCGTCTGCCAGGGGAGAGGACAGGCGCCGGTCAGCACGAGGCCCCGCTAGGCTGCCCGCACACCCCCACCAACCCCCAGGCCCACTCTTCGAGGCAGCACCTCAGGCCCCAACTTGGCTGGACGCCTCCAAATCAAAACGTGCCAGGCCTTTGTCTCACTGATTCAGAGTCCACGCAGGCAATCAACGAATGCAACGGGCTCATTCCGATGAAGGAATCCAAGGGTACTAACAATTAACCCAGAGCCGCCCTCCAACACACTCTTATGCAACCGAAGCCCTTAATAACTTGACCCACATGGTGATGCACGGTAGACTTTCAGGGCCGGGACAGAAAGGGATTTATCGTGCACCAGCGAGTCTGGGTATTCTCCTAGCTCCACATACAAACAACCCTTCTAATAACCTAATCCTGTTTTCTGTTCAAACAGAATGTTGGTGGGGGCGGGGGGGGGGGGGGGGAGGAGCCAGGTGATTTCAGAGAGAGGAACAAACAGGCCATGTGCCTGTCACACACGGGCTGCCGCAGAAGGCCAGCGAGCGCCTGTTTAATTTCAGCTTACGCTTTTAAGACCCAGCTAATGAGCGGCTGAATTATGTATCTACTCATGAATATTTCATCCCTGTGATACTCCGAGGCACAGACGAGCTGGCCTGCTCCAGGAGGAGATGTCTGGGCACTGAGTGAGGTGGGGAGGAGCTGGCCTTGGCCTGGGGAGCGATGACCATTTAGACACATTCCAGGGTCCCAGCTGGAGGCGTGGGCCCTGCTGAGTGGGGCTGAGGCTACTGCAGCCCTAAAGAGCCCCCTCTCCCTCCCACCCAGAGGCCTCACCTGGAGCTGGGCGGCCGTGACTCGGCCTGTGGCGTTCAAGTCCAGTGACATCACCATGGAGCACCGGGTGGCATGGCGGCTGTGGCCGGTGAACACGGAGCCAAAGGCCCGGAGGACAGTGAAGGTGGCTCGAATCTTCTCCACTGGTGGGGCACAGACAGGGCATCACCCGTGGCCCGGGTGCTGCCACCCCCACCTCTCACAGGACCCCATTCTGGCCCCAGGCCCCAGCAGGGGCCCCTCCACTCCCCCAACTCAGCTCTAAGCCACACCTCTTCCGCTGCTGGGCTGGCCCTGTGCTGCAAGCAGGGGCGCGGGGTGAGCAAGAGTGAGCCCAGAAGGGGAGATACACACACCTAGGATTGGTACGATCTGAGTGACAAGGGCTGCCCTAGGGCCTCCTGGGCCTGGTGGAGTCTAGGAGGAGGGCAGAGCATTAACATTCTTGGACCTGCTCTCGGGGAACGCCCATCACAGCCAGCTCAAAAAGCCCAGCAGTCCCAAGCTTTTTAACATAACTATTTAACAAGCACCCACTATGTGCTAGGCACCTGGATACAGCCTAGCCTGACTCCCACTCCCCCAACACACACTTTCAGCAGATCTACATTCTGGGAGGGCCTCTCCTTGCTGTATCCCCAGCTCCTCACAGGGCTCTAACCTGGGCCAGGTGCAGAACAGGTGATCAATAAAGCATTGGAATAAGCCCAGTGGAGAAGCAGGATAGTACAATGGTTAAACAAGCTTGAATATGGCCTCTCCCCGTTGTTAGTCACCTGATTTGGAGCGAATAAATTAACCCCCCTGTGCCTCAGATACCCCATCTATAAGATGGGGGTAATAATAGTACTTACTTACCTCATGTGGTTGCCACAAAGACTAAAAGCTTTAATAATGTAAAGTGCTCAGAACATGCTCCAAATGTGGTGGTGTTAGTATTGTTTGTTATTATTAGAAAAGCAATACTGCCTGGGCCATATATTCTCAGCAGGGGGAATACTGCCCCCAAGAGGGCAGAAACTGATTCTTGAGGATGGGGGCAGTTTTCCTTTCTTATGTATAGAATAGAGCACAGATACACACACACACACACACACACGTCTGTGTGTGTCTGTATATATATACACACATACACACACACTGCATAAACAAATATATGGTGAATCTATGGCATTAACTTTTCACGGTGGGAGACGATTAGGAGAAAGAACAACTAAAAAGGCTCCTCAGAGGGGCAACAATACATTGAGGACACTGGCCCAGGGGTAACAGCTCTGGAGCCAAACTGTCTGTGTTTGAATCTCGGTGCTAGGATGTATGAGCTGTGTGGCCTTGGGCAAGCTGGTTAACCTCCCTGCGTTTTAATGGCCTCATCTATAAAATTCAAATAATAATAATGTCTACCTTATAGGGATGTTTTAAATAATAAATAAGTTAACCTGCTTGGAATAGAGCCTGGCGCGTAAGTCCTCAGCAAGCATTTACCACGATCCCCATCAATATTGTAATTATTATCACCAACTGACACTATTTTTTATTGAAGTATAGTTGATTTACAATGTTGAAACTCTTTCTTTAATGCCCAGCTCAAACATCATTTCCTCAAGGAAGCCCCCCGGCCCCTTCTCTGTGCTCCCTCCGCCTCTCCCCTCCCCAGCTCGGCCAGCAAGCGGTGCAGAGCACTGGAGTCTGGCACAGATGTGCAGCTGAGTCTCCCTTCCGGCTGTCAGTGCCTCCTTGTCTTTGTTTTTACTTATCGGGTCCTCTGCACAGTCCAGTGGGCTGTGCGCTGCACAAGGACACCACACCTAAGGGCACAGCATTTATATCAGATAGCCATAGGCCTGTATACTTATTAGGATGATGGCCCAGAACGTGGTGGTCAAGTGTTTGGTTCTAACAATGTCAATGCGTGACGACGGTTCCACATGTGGCAGTGAGTGTCTTAGGCAAGGAGTACCTGTTTCTAATTCACACAAAAGTACCCAACAGACTAGGGGTGGCCCTGCCCAGAAGCCAGCACAGGGTCTGCACACAGGTGCTCAGTGAACGCTAGCTGAGCAGATATAAGAAAGAGCCGCCCAGCACCCCCTCTGACTCTCCCTTCCCTTCCCCCACGCCACCGCCCCCACCACGTCCCAGCTGCACGTCACCTGGAGACCACTGTACCTGAGACCCTGCCATCCACACTGCCTGCCATCCCCACCAGGTGCTCCAGGACCTGCTCGCAGCAGGTGGTCTTGCCAGCACCGCTCTGGCCCAGGGCCACGATGCTCTGGTCCCTCTGCTGGCTCAGCAGAGCCCAGTACGCCCGCTGGGCCAGGGAGCCAACGTGGGCGGGTAGGCCATCCCAGCAGCTCCTGGGCACCTGCAGGAAGAGCGCCGGCATCAGCCTTCCCACCCGGCCGGGGCCCAGGGAGCACTCCACAATGCTCCAACCCGGCCTCAAGCCCAGATCCACGTCCATGCCTCCCATCCTACTCCAGCCTTGTCAGAGACGTCGTGCATTTTTCTGGGGAGAGCCCAGCCTGGAGATCTAGTCCTGCCACTGGCTCGCTGTGAGTCCTTGGGCAGCCTTGGACCCTGCTCTGAGCCTGGCCTCTTCTTCAGCCAATGAGAGGCTTGAACTAAAGCTGCATTAGCTCATGGGGCTCATCTCACTTGCTACACAAAGGACTGGATCGTACCTGTCTGAAATGAAGCAGGTGGATAAAATGGCTCAATTGATGAGTGACGTCTGCCATGGAAACAGAATGGGGCATGGGGGAATTGGCGGTACGTGTGCTATGTATTTGCTATAACAGATTTAGATACCGGAAGCCCCTTTGACTTCATTCATTCATCCATCCATACATCCATTCACTCAGTAAAAAAAAAAAAAAATTCATTGAGTGTCTACTACATAGCAGGCACTAACCCAGGCACTGGGGGCACAACACTACTCAAGGCGAATAAAGGAAATCTCTGCCAACCGTGAGGAGATATCATTATACACCTATTAAGATGGCTAAAAAACCGGTTTTTAATTTTTTTTGACACACTACCAAGTTCTGGTTAAGATGCAGAGCAAGTGGAATTCTCCCACAATGCTACACAATACAGCCACTCTGGAGAACAGCTTGGCAGCCTCTTTTACAGTGATACGTACACTCGTCATCCAACTGAGCAACCCCACTCCTAGGTATTTACCCAAGAGAAATGGACATTTGTGTTCACCAAAAAACCCTCTGTCACTGGTTATATTGAGTAGGTATTCAAAATCATCAACAACCTAGAAACAACCCAAATGTCCCTCAACTAAAGAACTAAGATAACCAACCACCCTGGTTTTAGCACTGAAAGTCCCATGTCCCAGAAAAACCATTCCCTCCCACGGAAACCAGGACAACTGGTCCCCCTCCGAACAGATAAACAAAGCTGTGCAATAAAATACAATAGAATAAAAGAACTAACGGCTCACAGCTGCAACAATATGGGTGAATCTCAAATGCGCTGTGCATTGTGATAAGTGGAAGAAGCCGATTCCAAAGGTTACACGCAGTACAATCCCATTTATATGACTTTTCAGAAAAGGCACAACTAGGGAAAAGGGACAAAAGAACAGATTAGTGGCTGCCCAGGGCGGGACATGGGGGAGGGGATGACCACAAGGGTATGGAGAACTTTTGGGGGTGATGGGAACTGTCCTGTAATTGACGGCAGAGACAGTTTCACAACTATACGTGTTTGTCAAAAACTTACAGAAGTGAACACTAAAAAGGGTGACATTAACTGTATGTAAATTATACCTTAATAAACCTGACTTAAGACAAAAAAAGCCCTGCCTGTAGAGCTTGCTTTCCTTTGGGAGAAGACAGATGATAAAAAACCAACTAATTAAATTATACTCAACGGGAGTCATTTGAAAGCCATGAGCTTGGATGAGATCACCAAGGAAGTGGGCGTTTAAAGAGGGAGACAGAAGAGGTGTAGGGATGGGGCACCCAGACTTGGAGAGATCAGGGACCAGCAAAGGAGGCTGAGAGGGAGGGCCAGCGGGACAGAAGGAAAACCAGGAGAGCGGAATTCCTGAGCTGCGGAAGGGAGTGATGGCAGGAGGAGGGAAGGACCAGCCCCTGAAGTGCTGCTGAGGGTCAAGTCAGAGGAGGCCGGAGAATTGTCCACTGGGCTTGGCAGCATGGAGGTCACTGTGACCTTGACAAATGTCTGCTTAGCGTGGTTTTCAGGGAGAACGGAAGAGGGCGGTGGAGGTAGTGAGGGCAGTAGAAAGGCACCAAAGGGAGCAGGGAAACGGGCCTGGCTGGAGGAGGACCTTGGAAGCCCAGGATGCTAAGCGGGTGACAAGTGGGCTAGCATCCACCCTCCCAGTGGCTTGGCAGGACCAGGGGCACAAACTCCGGTGTGGCGGCCCTCCCCCTCCCCGAACCCCCAGCCTGGGGCTAAGGAGCACCCCCAGTGCACTGTTGGCCTTTCCTACCCCGAGGCCCCCAGGAACAGCAATGAGTCCCCATCCTGACACAAATCAAAAGGCTCACAGACCTACTAGAGAATGGACCTGAGGATATGGGGAGGGGGAAGGGTAAGATGTGACAAAGTGAGACAGTGGCATGGACATATATACACTATCAAACGTCAAACAGAGAGCTAGTGGGAAGCAGCCGCAGAGCACAGGGAGATCAGCTTGGTGCTTTGTGACCACCTAGAGGGGTGGGATAGGGAGGGTGGGAGGGAGGGAGATGCAAGAGGGAAGAGATATGGGAACATACGTATATGTATAACTGATTCACTTTGTTACACAGCAGAAACTAACACACCATTGTAAAGCAAGTATACTCCAATAAAGATGTTAAAATAAATAAATAAATAAATAAAAAAGGCTCAGCAGGACCCCAAACCTGGCAAAGTAGGACAAGCCGCCACACTGGCTGGACACAGCCTAAGGGAACGCAGCGGGCAGGGGGTCCTGAGGTCCGAGCCTCGGAGCCACCTGCCGCTTTGGAAACATAAAGTTCAAGGGCCAGGCTATCCCAATCGTCAGCCTTCTCAGGCCTGCAGGGGAACAGGGAGGATTCTGCAGACCCAGGCCCCACAGTCACACACAGGTACCCCCTGCATGCTTGCACACGGGCATGCTCAAGGGCACACGCACCCAACAGCTGCAGAGGCCTCTGCACACAGGTGTGCCCATCTACACCCCACGCAGTCACAGCACACTCACCCCAAAAGAGGCCTGCACCCCCAGGCACGCACCCAGCTCCCAGCCACCCGGCAAGCCCAGACCCCCAGTGAGAGAGGCCCCCAGCCCTGCCTGGAGCCCTCCTAGCCCATCTTCAAGGAGGCCTCAGTCCCAGCCTCACCGCAGGTCTCTGCTCCCACCTGGTGGCCATTTGAGGAACCAGAGGGGACTCAGCCAAAGACAGAAGGAAGCTGTGGGTGTGGGAGGCAGCGTGACTTGAGGGGGACCCACGCCCACCGCAGGGTTACAGGGGCTTAGGGGGATCACGGGACTCAAGTTCCTCCTACCAGGTTGGGTCCCAATCCCCGCACTTTTAGGCTCTTTGACCCAGGCCGTGTAGCAGACGCCGCAATCGAGGACAGTCACGGTCGAGAGAACTGGGCTTGCGGAGAGACCTGTGACAAACACCCCTCCCAGGGGCCCCTAAGGAACCAGAGCAGGCTCTCGGGGCCTTGGGCTGCAGTAACAGAAGCACAGCCTGCCTGGCAACGGAGGGGAGAGTGCAGCGTCGCCCTTCCAGGCTAATGAGAACCTACTGTATAGCACAGGGAACTCTACTCAATGCTCTGTGGTGACCTAAATGGGAAGGAAATCCAAAAAAGAGGGGATATATGTATATGTATAGCTGATTCACTTTGCTGTACAGCAGAACTACGCTCAAATAAAATTAATTTTTTAAAAAAGGTGCCTTTTGTTATGTTAATGAGGTGACTTTTGGAAAGCCAAATATATATGAGATGACCAAATATATATATATATATATATAATATTTTTTTTTCCTTTCTAGATTACCAGTTTATTATAAAAAGATCTAACTCAGGAACAGCCATATGGAAGAGACGCACAGGGCAAGGTATGGGGAAAGGGGTGCAAAGCTTCCATGCTGTCCCACCTGGCACCTCCCTGGGTACACCAATCCAGAAGCTCTCCAAACTCCATTCTTTTTTTTTTTTTTTTTTTAATAATTTTGAAGAACGTTTTTTTAAAATTATTTATTTATTTATTTATTTTAGTTGTGTTGGGTCTTCGTTTCTGTGCAAGGGCTTTCTCTAGTTGTGGCAAGCGGGGGCCACTCTTCATCGCGATGCGCGGGTCTCTCACCATCGCGGCCTCTCTTGTTGCGGAGCACAGGCTCCAGACGCGCAGGCTCAGCAGTTGTGGCTCACGGGCCCACTTGCTCCGTGTCATGTGGCATCTTCCCAGACCAGGGCTCGAGCCCGCGTCCCCTGCATTGGCAGGCAGACTCTCAACCACTGCGCCACCAGGGAAGCCCCAAACTCCATTCTTTTAATTTCACTGAAGCTTCGTTATGTAGACAGGATTAACTGATTCAACCTCAAGCCCCTCTCCCCTTCAAGGGGGTGGGGGGGAGGGTGGAAGAGACTGAAAGTTCCAATCCTCTAATTCTGGTTGGTTCCCCTGGCAACCAGCCCCTTCCTTAGGGGCTTTCCAAAAGTCACCTCATTAACACAAACTCAGGTGTGGTTGAAAGGGTTTTGTTATGAATATCAAAAGACACTCCTATCTGGAAATTCCACGGGGTTTAGAAGTTTTGTGCCAGGAATGAGGGACAAAGACCAAATATATATTTTATTATACCTACTGCCTAATACTAAATCTTACTGCTAATAAGGTAAGTACAATTAAAACGATAGTGAAATACCATTTTCACCTATCAAATTGGCCACATGGAAAAGTCTGATATTACTCTGTGTTGGTGAGGATACTGGGGAACAGGCAATCTCATACACTGCTAGTGCAAGTATGAAGGGCAGCATCTGCTGAAATTTTCAATGCATATTTCCTTTAATCCAGCAAGTCCACTTTTGTGGGCAATTCAGAACCCTCTCTAGAATAAGGGTCCGCAAATTTTTTTTTTCCAAAAAGGGCGAAAATGTAAATATTTTAAGGTTTGGGCCACGTGGGAGATGGCCAAATATATATTTTTGGTCTGAATGACCAAATATGTATTTTTCTTCATAAATCACAATATTGCACCCAGCTCAATAAAAATCTCCAAATGCTTTGCACATCAGCTGGCTTTGACAAGTCTTCACCTCTCCCCCCACCCCCTTCCTCTCTCCCTAAATCATGCTCTGAGTGTTTCTTGAAGAAATAGAAAAATCTTGGCTCCTCCAGCACATTGCCTCTCCACTCTCCATATTTGTGGTTGCCTCACTGACCCAGGTTGGCCACACGTCCCTTGCCAGCCACCTTACAGCCTGGTGAGATCCTGGACCTCCCAGATGGGCCTCCTGGCCTAGGGATGACCAGTAATATTTCTCTCAAATGCTAGCATCTACTGATCTGTAGTTGGGGACTGCCTGGAGTGTTGTATTGAGAAGGATCCTGAGCTATGGCTGAACTAGCAAGAAAGTGTGTGGTGATTGACTAGCAATGTCTGCCATGGGCGCAGGAATGGTTCGGAGTGGTGCCTGTGCCAAGTATTTGCCATTTCCAGCCTGGGGCTTCCCCTGCCACAGTGAGGCAAGAGGCTGGTCAGTCTTTTGCTGGGAGGCTCCCCTGACTGCTCCATCACAGGGCTGTCTTTCTACCCCTGCTCCCTTGCTACCTGGAGTTTTGCTGTCTAATACGGCAGCCACTAGCCACATGGGGCTATTTCAATTTAAATGAATTAAAATTAAATTAAAACCTCAGGGGCTTCCCTGGTGGCACAGTGGTTAAGAATCCGCCTGTCAATGCAGGGGACACGGGTTTAAGCCCTGGTCCAGGAAGATCCCACATGCCTCGGAGCAACTAAGCCCGTGCACTACAACTACTGAGCCTGCGCTCTAGAGCCGGTGAGCCACAACTACTGAAGCCCACGCACCACAACTACTGAAGCCCGCGTGCTACAGCCCGTGCTCTGCAACAAGAGAAGCTACCACAGTGAGAAGCCCTCACACCACAACGAAGAGCAGCCCCCGCTCGCCACAACTAGAGAAAACCCGTGCACAGCAACGAAGACTCAACGCAGCCAAAAATAAATAAATAAATAATTTAAAAAACACACACGTAAGATGATTTTTTTTAAAAAAGATCTGTATGTAGAACACTGAGCACCTAAGGGCTCGATTATGGGCTGTTATCATTCAAACGGGACTGATACAGAACTTTTCAAAGCTTCTGCTTCTGAGGTTTACACGTGCTGCTATGCGTAAGCCGGAAACTGATCATCACCATCTTTACATCACTTTGTGAAGTCATAACAATGGTGTTATGCATCTAGGGTTTTACAGGCAGTCCCAATTTCACATATTTAACACATTCTCCTGCCAAGAACCAAATACTTTATTTCAAAAATAAAATTACACTTCAGAACATAATATGGTAACCAGAGCCGAACCTAAGCTCCCACAATAACAACCAGAAAACTGGACAAAGTATATGAAGTAACAGTTTTCAGACACAGAAGGGGCTAGAGTCCCTGAAAGAAGGGAAGCAAGCTAGGAGGACCCCAGGCTGCGTCAGCTCTTCGCCTGGAGGCACTTTCTGAAATGTGGTGCTGGGAGGGGGACCCAAGCAGACCATGGTGGTCCTGCCGAGGCAAAGGCACCAGGAGTTCACGGAAGACGAGGTGCCTGGAAACACCAGAAAAATAAATGAAATGAAGAGCTATATAGCTATTATAAGCCAGTGGTGATGACAACTTACTAGGATATACTCAATCCAAAAGAAGACTGGAGAAGAAAAAAGCAACAAGGAAACAAATAATACATACGAGATTTAAATCCAACTAAACTGGTAATTATTCAAGTGTAAATGGTCTAAATAGTCTAATTACAAGGCAGAGGTCAGAGAACAGACATACCATGCAAACACCAATATCAAGAAAGCTCGAGTGATTATAACAATATTAGACAAAGTAGACGTCAGAACAAATATATTATTACCAGGACAGACTTCTCATCATGATAAAAGTGGTAGATTCATCAAGATGACATAACAATCATAATGTGTGTGTACTGGGAATTCCCTGGCGGTAAGTGGTTAGGGGTCCATGCTTCCACTGCAGGGGGCACAGGTTCAATCTCTGGTCGGGGGACTAAGATCCCGCAAGCTGCATGGTACGACCAAAAAACAAAAAAATACCGTGTGTACCTATCACAGGAGATGCAACAATGCCTCTCCTAGGCACTTACCAAAGAGAAATGACAGCATTTGTTCACAACAAGACTTGATGAAAAATATCCATAGCAGCTTTACTCATAATTTCCCTGAACTGGAAACAACCCGATGTCCATGAAAAGTGAAGTGTGTTAATAAGTCCATACATTGGAATACTATTCAGCAATAAAAGAAACAAAAACCCCAACACAAGCAACATGATAATGAACCTCAAGGAAGAACATGGTGCTGAGGCAAAGGGGCCAGACCCAAAAGAGTGCATAGGATTTGATTCTATTGATAGGATGTTCTAGAAAAGGCAAATATAATCTATTGTGACTGGAAGCAGAAGCAGATCAGTGTTTGCCTGGGGCTGGGTGGGATGAGCTATTTAGAAACGGGCCCAGAGTGTACTTTTTAAAGTGATGGAAATGGTCCATATATGGATCGTGGTAACAGGTACGCGGGTGCACACTTTTGTCAAAACTCAAACTCTATACTTAAATTGGATGTATTTTATTGTGAGTGTTTTATACCTCAATAAAATTGCTTTTTAAAAGAACAAAAGCATACAGCATATTTATCAGTAAACAAAGAAAAATTAAGTAACAACTGGATCCTTAGACATGTGGTATCTCACGAGAAGGAAATCAGGCATATTCTGAAAGAGATAAGCTAAAAAGTTAACACTAGAAGAAAAGGGCCCAAATCAATGTTCCCAATAAGCTATCCTATTTCAAGTTCTCTTCCATCACCAATTCTGAACCCACTTCTTGGTTTAAAAGTAGAAGCCACAAAACAAACCTAATTTCAATCTTCTGAAATAGTCATAGATTATATGGTAAGCAAATGAATTCTGAAAGAGCAAACTTTGAAGACAATGAAT
Source organism: Balaenoptera borealis (assembly GCF_965194805.1). Lineage (NCBI taxonomy): Eukaryota > Metazoa > Chordata > Mammalia > Artiodactyla > Balaenopteridae > Balaenoptera > Balaenoptera borealis. The sequence continues at coordinate 203,880 of NW_028123696.1, forward strand.
TAAAAAATAAAATCAAAGCAGTGAAATATTTCCAGTAAGGAAAAAAAAAAAGATTTCTTTGGAGAGTAAGTGCCTCTTACAAGGGAAGAAAGAATATGTGCTTCTTGAAGAAGCTGTCCTAGTTGCTCTCACTGTGTTCTACTGTTATAAACAGTCTCTTTGAGGGACTAAAGCAATTCTCTCTGCCCCCACCTCCATCCACACTTTGCTGGGATTTCTCTTGGAAACCACCAAATCACAAGAATCTTCTCTGTTCATCAGCGAGCAGAGTTGGGACAAAGCTCTGAACTCTAAGGCTGACCTAAAAGCATCACGCAGAACACAGAGCGGGTGTGACAATACTCTTCAGCAGACGGCCCACTGTGCAAAGCAAGCAAGTCACCTTAATTCCGAGATGCATGAACACAGTCATCGCCCTACACCCTCAGGCTCTTGCCTGAGCCTTTCTTTCACCTTCTGACCCCAGCTGAACCCAAGCACATGGTACCCTGCAAGCCCCTGTGCCTCCCACCCGCTTTTGTACCACAGCACAATTCACTGCAAATCTATCCTCCCATCTTCAGATGACTTCTCACCACCTCCACTGCTGGCCGCTGGTCCCAAAGCCGGGATCATCTCTTGCTGAGCGCTGCAGCATCTCCTGCTTCTTGCTTCCACAGCACCGAGACGATGCTGCATGAGCACTTGAGTCAGGGTGTGCCGCCCCAGTGCTCAAACTTTCCTGTGCCCCATCCCAGGACCAGTAAAAGTGGAGATCCTCGTGATTGCCTAAAAAGCCTCGCCAACCACCCCCCACCTGTCTCGCGGTCCCTCGCACTCAGCCCCTTGGCTGCAGCCACCTTGCTCTTCCTCCACCACGTGGTTCCAGTCTTAGGGTCTCTGCCCTGCTGAGCCCTCTGCCTGGACCCACTTCCCCCCAGTACACAGGGGCTCAGCCCTCACACCTCCCCAGGACGCTGTTCAACCGTCCCTTTATAAGTGGTGCCTTCTCCAAACACCCTTTTGAAACTGCCGCACATACCGGCAAGCCCTGCCCCCCTCTGGCCTCTACAATTCTCCACAACATTTACTACTGTGCGGACAGTGTGTATTCGTTGGTCTGTCTCCCGCCCCCCCCCCAACCCCCCGGTAGAATGTTAGCTCCAGGGACTTCCCTGGTGGTCCAGTGGCTAAGTGCAGGGGGGCCCGGGTTCGATCCCTGGTCAGGGCACTAGATCCCACATGCCACAACTAAGAGTTCGCATGCTGCAACTAAAAGATCCCACGTGCCACAACTAAGACCCAGCGCAGCCAAATAAATAATTAAATAAGTATATTAAACAAAGAATGTCAGCTCCATAGGGGCACCCATAGCAGTACTACTCACGGATGCATGGTACACAGTGAAAGTCACTGAACGAATGACGGAATTTTTAGTAGATTTCAAACAAAGCCCGAGAACCACCTCATAGCATATCTCTACATTTCCTGGTCTTGACTTTGACTAGAAGTAGGAATACTAAAATAAATCAAAAATAATGTATAAAACCCTCAGAAAAGGTATCTCCCAAAGAGCTAAAACCAGGGGATATTAATGACAGTGCACTGCCACCTGGAATTTCAGGCGTTTGGGGCTCCTAAAGTCCTAAACCCGCCCAATCATCCCTCTACTGTCAGTTCAAAAAGCTGACGGTCAACTTTTCCAGTAGAGGTGATGTTTCCTGGGTCCTTAGAACTCTCTAGGAATATATATTAAGACCCCAGCTTTGCTAATATTGCTAGAGCATGTAGCATTTTCCCTTAATTATGTGGACCCAGGCAACGAGACAGCTACAAAGTTGAGTCAGTTGCAGATGTTGGCTGATTGGCTAGACTTTCCTTTTGGCTAAGAGTGGTTTCCCCACACTTGCCGTGGGATCTAAACTCATGGCGCTGAAACATCACCAGTAGCCCCTTCCAAGAATTTCGGAGACTTCTGGGCAGTAGTAAACACTCCTTACAGCTGTCTGATACTGGCATGCCAGAGGTCTGTGGGTTTCACATCCATCCTTTTGCAGAGTGAGCTGGTGGCAGGTGGAAAGTCCTCTGTGGCCTGACGCTGTTCTAGTCTCCCCTATGTGCTGTTTTGTTTAATAAGACATTTCCAGTGGAGCACTTAATATATATTAGATTCTCAATGTCTCATTCAACAAAGCACATAAAGCAGAGACCTGTGCACTGCCCCCAAATTCTGGATTTTAGTATCATGATATATTAACTAGGAATTGTATAGTTTATATGCTTTTTTAAAAAACAAACTCCAGCACTACTTACAATAGCCAAGACATGGAAGCAGCCTAAATGTCCGTCCACAGATGAATGGATAAAGATGATGTGGTATATATCAATATATACACAATGGTATATTATGCAGCCATAAAAAAGAATGAAATAATGCCATTTGCAGCAACATGGACGGACCTAGAGATGATCATACTAAGTGAAGTGAGTCAGACAGAGAAAGACAAATATTACATGGTATCACTTATACATGGAATCTAAAAAAATGATACAAATGAACTGATTTACAAAACAGAAATAGACTCACAGACATAGAAAACAAACTCATGGCTACCGAAGGAGAAACGTGGGGAGGGATAAATTAGGAGTTTGGGATTAACAGATACACACCATTATATATAAAATAGATAAACACAAGGACCTACTGTATGGCACAGGGAACTACATTCAGTATCTTGTAATAACCTATAATGGAAAAGAGTCTGAAAAAGAATATATATATGTATAGCTGAATCACTTTGCTGTACACCTGAAACTAACACAACATTCTATCAACTATACTTCAATTAAAAAAAAACCCAGGGCTTCCCTGGTGGCGCAGTGGTTGAGAATCTGCCTGCCAATGCAGGGGACACGGGTTCGAGCCCTGGTCTGGGAAGATCCCACATGCCGCGGAGCAACTAGGCCCGTGAGCCACAACTACTGAGCCTGCGCGTCTGGAGCCTGTGCTCCGCAACGAAAGGCCACGATAGTGAGGCCCACGCACCGCGATGAAGAGTGGCCCCCACTTGCCGCAGCTAGAGGAAGCCCTCGCACAGAAACGAAGACCCAACACAGCCAAAACTAAATAAATAAATAAATAAATAAATAATAATTTAAAAAAAAGAACTTTGTAAGGTAGCAATTTCTGTCTTTCCAATGTATCCTTTTTATAATGAAACATACATTTTTTTTTCAAAGTCCATGGCAAGTATATTTCTTATGCCTTAGCCCCAAACGCCAAATATAATTTATGCATTCTTTCAACCCGAATGTTCTTTGAAAGCATGCTAAATATGTTTGAGACCAACGTTAATAAATATTTAAGAAATTAAAGTGAAAAGGAAAAATCGAAAAGAAAAGGCACCAGACTGGAAAGAAAGGAGTACATTTGTTTTTATTCAGAGACAGGATCTTACATGTAGAAAATCCTGAAGAACTCACACACATACACACATACACAAATCTACTAGAACTAATAAATTAGTTCAGCAAGATTGTAGGATACAAGATCACCATACAAAATCCAATTCTATTTCCATGTACTAGCAATGAACAACCAAAAATGAAATTAAAGAAACAATTTCATCCATAATAGCATCAAAAACATTAAAATATTTGTGAATAAATTTAAGAAGACACATAAGACTGAAAACTACAAAGCACTGCTGAGAGAAATTAGGGACGACGTAAACAACTGTAGAGACATTTCATTCATGGATTGGAAGACTTAATGTTGTTAAAATGACAGTTGTCTCCAAATCTATACATTCAACAAAATCCCTACCAAAATCTGAGTAGGCTTTTTTTTGAGGGGGGGCAGAAATTGAAAAACTGATGCTAAAATTCATATGGAAATGCAAAGGATCCAGAAGAGCCAAAAACAAGTTTGAAAAAAAAAAAGAAAGAAAAGAATAAAGTGAGAAGATTTTTATTTCCTGATTTCAAAACTTACTATAAAGCTACAGTAATCAAGACACTGTGGGACCAGCATAAGGACAGACATATACATCCACAGAACAAAACTAAGAGTCCAGAAATAAGTCCTTAAGTTTATGGTCAATCAATTTTCAACAAAGGTGCCAAGACAATCCAACGGGGGAAGAAAACGTTTTTATCTTCAAACAAAAAAACAAACATTTTTCAGACAACTAGATAGCCACATGCAAAAAAAGATGAATTTAGACCCTTACCTCACGTTATACATGACAACTCAAAAATCAAACAAAGACCTAAGAGCTAAAATGCTAAAACACTTCTAGAAGAAAAAGAGAAAAAAATCTTTGGGGAATTCAGTTAGGCAAAAAGTTCTTAGATAAGACACTAAAATTCATTCCAAAAAGTTGTAAACTGGACTTCAAAATTAAAACCTTCTGTACTTCAAAAGTCACTATGAAGAAAATGAAAAAGAAGCCACTGACTGGGAGGAAGTATTTGTGAATTATACACATGATAAATAACATAAATAAAGACAATCAATTTTTTAAATGGGCATAAGATTTAAATAGATATTTCACCAAAGAAGATATAAGAATGGCTAATCACCACAAACATGTCCAATATCACTAACTGTTAGGGAAATGCAAATCAAGACCCCAATGAAGCACCACTTCACACCCACTAGGAAGGCTAGAATCAAAGACAACAGCAAGTGTTGATGAGGCTATGGCAAACCCGGAACTCTCATAAAATGATGGTGAGAATGTAAATGTAGTATAATTTAGAAAGCAACTAGTGATTCCTTAGAAAGTTAAACATGAATTCACCATACAGCCCAGCAATTCCACTCCTAGTTACATACCCAGGAGAAATGAAAACATACATCCACACTTGTACGTGAATGTGAACACAGCAGCATCGTTTGTAATAGACCAAAAGTGGGAATAATTCAAATGTCCATCAACTGGCGAAGGGATAAACAAAATGTGGTCTATCCACGTAATGGAATATTATTCAGCAACAAAAGGGAACGAGAGACCGGAACACACAACGTGGATCAACCTCCAAAACCTGGTGTTAAATGAAAGAAGCCATGTGCAAAAGACAAACAGTCTACAACCTGTAAGATTCCACTCATATGAAATGTTCAGAAAAGGAAAATTACTATAGAGACAGAAAGCAGATTATTGGTTGCCTGGGGATGGGAGCAGGAAGTGACTACAAGTGGGCACAGGGGGTCTCTTTGACACATGGAAATGTTTTAAAATTAGACTGTGGTGCTGGCTGCACAACTCAGAGTTTACTAAAACTCATCAAATTTACACTCATAGTGAGTGAATTTTATAACATGTAATAGCATGCCTCGATAAAGCTGTTTTTCAAAGAGTAAAAGTTGCAAAATTTTGTTTTGACCAAAACCATGTTTCAAAGACACCAATTCTCACACGAATTCAAAAAGATCAATATTCAGACTCTGGATTAAGCTCTGAAGTCAGTGTGAGAAAATGAAATGTCTTCCATGGCAATAATGATGTGACGTCATAGTACTTTAACCATGATGTTCTTTATATATGAGAGTAACATTTGCATACTTTATGAATTAAGCATCTATTTTGGAGTCTCCTTATAATCGGAAACATCCTTCTCTAACAGGAGAGGGTATGCAGTCAGAGAAGTGAGTAGATTGTCAACAGACAGATGGAATTTATCAAATGTTATGTGCCCCACTTGCATATGATGAAATTATTTCAGTATATCACAGAAGAAAATGGTAGCAAAACATCTTAACCATACAAATTGATTTTAACCGACAAATTGATTTTACTGTCTATTTGATAACCAGTATCCCTTTAAAACCATTCTTTCAATGAGCCAAACCCAGGACACTTGTCAATCTCTAAATGAGTAAGTTTTACTGACAGCAAATTAGGAATCCACTTCATTGATGTCCGTTAAGACGTATGGTTTCTATGTTAGGATGAGGAAGATAAAGGCAGCTGTCATTTACTTAACCTTTTTTATTCTGGAAACCGGCAATTAAAAACAAAGAAGTTAAGCATTGATCCTGCTCTATTAGTCTTCTATTGCTGTGTAACAAACACCCACAAACTCAGTGACTTAAAAACACCGCTAATAAATACCTCCCAGTTCTGGAGGTCAGAAGTCCTGGCTGGCTCTGCTGGGTTTTCTGCCTAGGGGCTCACAAAGCCAGAATCAAGGTGCTGGCAACCTGGGTTCTTATCTAGAGGCTCCAGGGAGGAATCTGCTCCCAAACTCATTCATGCTGTTGGCAGAATGCAGTTCCGAGGGCTGTAGGACTGAGGTCCCCGTTCCCTTGCTGCCTGCCAAGGAGGAGGGGTCACCCTCAGCTCCTCGACACACTCACAATCCTTCTCATGGGGCCCCCTCCACCTGCAAAGTTGCCAAGGGTGCGTCCCACCTTTCTCCTGCTTCAATCTCTCTGACTTCTGCTGCCGGCCTGAGGACATTCTCTGCTTTTAAAGGGCTGGTGTGAGCAAATTCAACCCACCCAGAACACAACCTTAATTATATCTGCAAAATCTCTTTCAGCGGGTTACCCCTGGGAGTAACCCCTGGAGGCTTTTAAAAGTCACGGGAGACGTCGCAGAAATCTGCCAACCGCACCTGACTGTCTTTACAGGCAAATATATAGCGCAAGTGGATGAGTAAAAAGCAGTCAACGTGGAAGGAATGGCATGATTAGCAAACTCACCGCTTCCTAACTTCCTAATAAAATAATCGATTTATGCAGAGATCGTCAGTGAAAATGAAACGAATGGCAGATGACAGCTGAGTGAGGAGCCGGAGAGCTGAGCGCACCTGAGCCCACTTTAGAGAAGTGACGGACGGCAGAGCGGCCCCTACGTGTCATGTGCCTCTTGCTACAAAGTCCGAACCTAACACGCTAATCCAGCTGTTGGAGCTGGCTTTCAGCTCATAGGAAATTTAGGAAGCAGAAGTGCAATTTAAATGACACCACGAAAAAGCAAACAGAGAAATCCAGAATGTGGAACACTCTACAGCCGGCCCAGTTTCTTCAATACGTCAATTACCTGGGGGTGGGGGTGGGGGTGGGGTGGGGGGCTGTTCTGGATTAATGGGATGTTATTACCAATTACAATACAAGAACAATATTTGGATCCTGATTCAAAAAACACAAGAGTAAAAGGACATTTTAAAGTTAATCAGAAAAACCTGAATATGGACTCAGTATTAAAGTAAGAATCATCATTTTCATTGGTTGGCATAAAGGTCTTAAGGTTGTATGAGAAAACATTCAGATTTTTTAGAGACGCACATAGGGCTGAAATGCTACGAGGGGTTTGCTAATTGCTTTAAAATATTCCGGCAACCACAAGAAGAGGGGATGGACAAAGCAGGTACACAAAATGTTGAAACATACCGAATCTGGCTGATGTATATGCATGGGGGCTCATTGTTCTGGTCCACTTTTACCCCGGACTAAACATTTTTATAATAAACGATTTCATTTAAGAGATTTCATTCATTGAGCATCTGCTGAGAATCAATCACTGTGCTCAGGGCTTCGCATCCACTTCCTGCTGGATCCTCACTACGGCCTTATGAAGCAGGTACCATTTGTATCCCCACTTTTATAGCTAAGAATATGAAACAACGACCAGTGTGGGGTGTAGCCGACAGGCCTGCCAATTGCCCGCCACCCCAGCGAAGCCTCAGAGGCCAAGGAAATGAAAGATTTCTACATTTTTTGGTTTCACAAAGCAGTCTGACAAGTCGCCTGCAGCCCGCGTTGGAGGGCGATCCCCCAAACCATGCGCCAACCGCAGCACAGGGGATGCTGGAAGGTTCGGAAGGAGACAAAAGGCGGAGACAGGTAGAGGGTGAAAGAGAAACAGAGGGACCACAGAAAAGCAACAAGGTGGAAACACAGGGAGACAGTCACGGAAAGGGGCGGAGGGAAGAGATGGGGAGACAGTGGGGAAGAGGGATGTGCTTGAAGGGGGATGTCACAGACCTAGAGTCAGACAAAGCTACTGCAACCTTGGTCCACCTTCCACTCTGCCCCACCCCTCACACCAACCAGAAAACGGGAACGCCTCGGAGCAAAGGAGGGACCAGACACGTTCAGTATAGAGCTCTGTCCACGTGTAGTTACAGATCCGTGTCAGGCACGGTTACCTTGTCCCCTCTCCCCATCCCCCAGCCCCCATCCCGTGACCTTCTCCCCAGACAGCTCACCAGCTCCAAGCTCAGAGCCAGGAGGAAGGGAAGGAGGAGTTATTTATTTATCTAAACCATGTTTCAGTTTTTTAACGGCCTAACTGAGATAAAAGTCACAGACCCTCAGTGCCCAGCAAAGCTGTTCTCAGCGGGGAAAGTCTGTGAGGCTGAAGTTAATAGCACGAGGGCCACGTTAATGCCACTAGGGGGTTCAGATCAGAGGCTCCTGGAGGCGGCTTCAGGTGACGGTTTAATCACAACGGAAAAAACGTGTCTGGGGTTTGCAACGTGTGACTGGGGGGGTGGGGGGAGTGGGGATGGCAGAAAGGGGTTACAGGAGGGAGCGTGGGGAGCAGAAAACACAAAGGAAGACAGAATCCTCAAACAGAATCCTCAATGCCTTTCAGAGACTGGAACTAGACCTGCAGAGGAGGGCAGGCCTGTCACACCGACCCCCCACCCCGCCCCGGGCATGTTAATAACACGGAACCACTTGCTCAAATTACACGTTAAAAAACACCTTCTTGGCCTTCCCTGGTGGCGCAGTGGTTACGAATCCGCCTGCCAACGCAGGGGACACGGGTTCGAGCCCTGGTCCCGGAAGATCCCACATGCCGCGGAGCAACTAAGCCCGTGCACCACAACTACTGAGCCCGCGTGCCACAACTACTGAAGCCCGCGCACCCTAGAGCCCGTGCTCCACAATAAGAGAAGCCACCACAATGAGAGGCCTGCGCACTGTAACAAAGAGTAGCCCCCGCTCACCGCAACTAGAGGAAGCCAGTGCGCAGCAATGAAGACCCAACACAGCCAAAAATAAAATAAAATAAAAAATAAAATAAATTAAATTTAAAAAAAAACTGTAAATGACGCCTGCCCTCAAAAAATGCCCTGGGGTAGGGCATAGGCAAGGAAATTCAACACATGACAAATTTTTCAAGAACTCAATATGAAGAGGGAAGGTGTAGTCACTCTTTAAAAAAAAAAGGAAAAGAAAAAAAAGGACATGCCTAAAGTTCACTATAAGGAATTCTTAGCCATATGCAAATCCAACGTCCAAAAAGGTTTCAGCTCACACCAGTCAAATGACCATCAGCAAAAAGTCTACAAACTATAAATGCTGAAGGGCTTTTAGAGAACTGTGTACCTTCTAGCTGCTGGTGGGATGTAAAGTGGTAACAGCACTAACACAAACTGAATGGAGCTGCTTGAAAAGGTAAAAATTCAGCTACCATATGATGCGGCAGGGCACCTTTTGGGCCTATAACCTAAGGCCACCAGAATCGGAAAGACAGAGGCAGGCAAATGTGCACTGCAGCAATATTGAAATAGCCAAGATATGGAAGCAAAAAAAAGGTCCATAAACAGATGAATGGACAAAGAAGAAGTGGTATATAGACAGAATGGAATATAAGTCACGAAAAAAAGTAAAAGAATGGCATATGCAGCACCACACATGAGCCTAGAGATAATCACACAACGTGAAGTAAATCAGAATGCGAAAGACAAATGCCTTTTGATATCACTTATGTTATCTGAAAATTCATAAAAATGAACATATTTCCACAGAGAAAGGCAATCTCAGATTGAGAAGACAAACTTATGGTTAAGCCAAAGAAAAGGTGTGAGGAATGGATAAATTAGGATATTGGGGTTAACACACATATACTAATACATATAAAATATATAATCCCCAAAGACCTATGGAATACCAAGAGTGGTCTACTCAACACTCTGTAATAACCTACATGGAAAAGAACCCAAAGATCAATAGATATATGTATATGTGTAAATGAACAAGATTCTGTACACCTAGAAAAAAAGACATTTTTCAATCAAGTTTGCTCTGATAAAAACTACAACTTAAAGACACAGACAAGAATTAAGGAGGCTAAAACTTATGGGGGTTTGTCCTGGCACATTCCACTCTAATCTGTAACCTAAAAGCACAACTTGCAGCAAGGTTCTGTTTCCCTAGCAAGCAGAGTTGGCAACGTAGAAGTCTTCCCACCCTAAGGCCGTTTCCTCAAACAGCAGCTCAAATCTACTGCTAATGGTCACTAATATTCACAAGGACTGCAGGGCTGTAAATGACTCATGCCCTCAAAAAATATCCTGGGGCAGGGAATGGCCAAAAAATCCAAACGCGGCAAATTTTTCAAGAAGGCAATTAGAAGTTGTAAGTTTAGCTCAATCTTAAAAAAAAATGAAAAGGACATTGATAAACGCAAAACATCAGGAATTGTCAGACGCATGGAAACCCAATCTACACAAAGGTATCACCTCACACCAGTCAGAATGACCATCAGCAAAAAGTCAACAAACAATAGATGTTGAAGAAGTTGTGGAGAACAGCATAACCTCTCGGTCTAAGTGGGATGTAAACTGGTAACAGCCAATAATAGGAACAGAATGGCAGTGTGTTTAAAGGTAAAAAGTGAGTCACCATATGATCTGGAAGGCCCACTATTGGGCCTGTCACCTGTGAAAGCCAGAATCCAAAAGACACGGGATGGAAAATCGTGTATTGCAGCAGTATTTACAATAGGCAAGACATGGAAGCAAACAAAATGCCCATCAACAGATAAATGGACAAAGAAGAAGTGGTATACGTACCGAATGGAATAGTAGCCTCGGGAAAAAAATGAACAATGCCGTTTTCAGGACTACACATGAGCCTAGAAATAATCATATTAGGTTAAGTCAGTCAAAAGGGAATGACAAATATCCTATGATATCATTTATACATGTTATCCTAAGATTGCTACCAATGAACATATTTCCACAGAAAAAGACACTCACAGACTTATAAAACAAACTAATGGTTAACCAAAATGAAAGGTGGGAGGATGGATAATTTAGGACTAAGGGGCTAACATACATAGATTAATGTATGTTAAATGTATATAAACATATAACATATAAACTATATGAATTATATAATCACTAATACATAGAAAATATATAATGACAAAACACCTACCAAATACCAAGGGAGGTCTACTCAACATTCTGTAATAACATACATGGTAACAGGATCCGAAGATGAACAGACATATGCATGAATCATTGAGCAGATTCTGTACAGCCAAACAATCACAACACTCTAATCAAATTTACTCCGATAAGAAATAGAAATTAAATTTAAAAAACAAACATAAGTAAGGAGACATAAACTTCTGGGGGCTTGTCCCAGCACATTCCACTCTAATTTACAACCTTGGAACGCTACCTCCAGGAAGACTCTGTTGCCCTAGTAACAAGAGTTGAGAACGAAATAATGCTGCCACCTTGTGGCTCTTTCCCACAACAGCAGCTTTAAACCCAGTGCTAATGGTAGCTTAATAGTCACAAGGACTGCTGGGCTGTAAATGACGCCTGCCCTCAAAAAATGCCCTGGGGTAGGGAATAGGCAAGGAAATTCAACACATGACAAATTTTTCAAGACGTCAATATGAAGAGGGAAGTTGTAGTCACTCTTTAAAAAAAAGGAAAAGAAAAAAAAGGACATGCCTAAAGCTCAGTATAAGGAATTATTAGCCACATGCAAATTCAACGTCAAAAAGGTTTCAGCTCACACCAGTCAAATGACCATCAGCAAACACTGCAGGATTCCACTCCCTGTGCTTTGTGGCTGCTTCCCAATAGCTATCTAGTTTACATTTGGTAGTGTATATATGTCCATGCCACTCTCTCACTTCATCCCAGATTACCCTTCCCCCTCCCTGTGTCCTCAAGTCCATTCTCTATGGCTGAGTCTTTATTCCTGTCCTGCCCCTAGGTTCTTCATAACCATTTTTTTCTTTTTTTTTAGATTCCATATATATGTGTTAGCATACGGTATTTGTTTTTCTCTTTCTGACTTACTTCACTCTGTATGACAGTCTCTAGGTCAATCCACCTCACTACAAATAACTCAATTTCATTTCTTTTTATGGCTGAGTAATAGTCCATTGTATATATGTGCCACAGCTTTATCCATTCATCTGTCGATCCTGCCAACAGTTTTACTTTACTCAACTGAGACCAATGTCAGACTTGTAAGGTAATAAATTTACGATACTTTGAGTCACTCAATTTGCGGTAATTCGTATGAAAGCAATAAAAAACAAATACAGACGTCCTACAAGAGCCAGGCTATATATTTATATTTAAGTATTTCTAAAATGAATTTAACCCTGTGATTCACAGCAGCAGCAGCTTCCAAGGGATCCCACCACACACCTGAGGCGAAAGCAGCCTAATAAAGAAGCAGTGACAGCAGCAGGTCACTGCCCCACACTTGAGGTAGAGGGGGATTTGATCTACTGTAGCAGCAGCGTAACCTGAATGGGAATGCATCCTCCTGTGGCACTAGTCCCATCAGCATTAGTCTAATCTGCTAGCATCTGCTGTGCCAACAGGCCCAACGTATACAAACCCTCCAACTCAGTAGCATTAAGTGAGCCAGGCTCAGTGTTTCCTGAAACTCATATCCAATGGCACTGGAAAGCCCAGATATCACCTACTGTTATGAAAACATAAAAAACAATAACAGAAGACTGGCAACTTCAGAAAGAAAAGGGGAAAAATGGAATGGGTGAAAACAAGTGGGATAAATATAAGAGACTATCATTAGCCTCATGAGTTTCTTAAATTCCCTATGACGGTCAAAGCAAAAATTATGACACCATCTGATGTGGTTCTCAATGTATATAAAGGAAATACTACAGAAAATCATACTTTAAAACTGGGGACTATTAAGAGACCTAAATGGAAGTAAAATTTTGAAACTTCACTTGAAGTAATAAAAGACAGATTCCAGTAGGCTATGATAAGTTACATATGTATAGTGTAAGGCCAAAAGCAACCACTAAGAAAACTATACAAACAGTATACACAAATGATTATAAATAAATTAGATTAAAATGGACTTACCAAAAAATGTTTAAGTAACCCACAAGAAGGCAAAATAAGAGAAACACAGGATTGAGAAACTAAGGTAAAAGACAAAACAAAAAATAAAATGGTAGACCTAATCTTTAACATAGCAATAATTACATTAACTGTAAACGATCTAAATAACCAAGTCAAAGACAGAGATTGGAAGAGTAGATGAAAAAATCACAAGCATGATCCAACTCTATACTGTCTATAAGAAGCTTACTTTAAACATCATGATATAGGTAGTTCAAAGTAAAAGGATGAAAAAGGTATATCATGTGAACATTCATCAGAAAAAGCAGGAATGGCTATATTAATATCAGATAAAGTAGATTTCAGAGCAAAGGAAATTATTAGGGGCAAAGAGGGTCATTACATAAAGATAACAGGAATAATCCACCTAGATGACCTAGTGATACTAAATGTGTGTGCACCAAACAACAGAACTTCAAAACACATGAAGCAAACACTGAAAAAGGTAAAAGGAGAGAATTTCAAATCCACAAGTATTATTTGAGACTTCAACACAGCAATTTATAGAACTCCCAGAGACAAAAATCAGCAAGGGTATGGAAGAACTGAAAACATCATCAATCAACAGGATATAACTGACATTTAAAGAACACACTCAATAAAAGCAGAATACATATTCAAGTGTCCATGGAACATTCACTCATATACCATACACTGGGTGATAAAAAAAAACATTAGCAGATTTAAAAGAATTAAAATCATAGAGAGTATATTCTCTAGCCATAATGGAACCAGACTAGAAATCAATAACAGAAAGACAACAGGAAAATCTTCAATCACATGAAAACTAAACATCACAATTCCAAATAACTCATGGGTAAAAAGTCAAGGAAAAATTTTTAAATGCATAGAATAAAAGAAAATGGAGATATAACAGATCAACATTTGTGGAATGAAGTGAAAGCAATGCTGAAAGGGAAGTCTATAGCACTAAATTGGGAAAGAAAATATTTCAAAGAAATAGTCTAATTTTCTATATTAAAATAGTAAAAACGGAAGAGGAAAAAACACTAAACAAGCAGAAAGAAGGAAATAATAAAGATGAAACAAAAATCCATGAAACTGAAAACAGGAAAATGGGGGGGGGGAGGAAATCAATGAAACAAAAGGCTGGTTCTTCAAAATAAACAATCTCATCAAGAAAGATGTAGCAAGACTGATCAAGATAAAAAGAGAGATGGCACAAATCACAGATATCAGAAATGCAACCAAGGATACCATGACATATCCTGCAGGTTAATAAGGGACAAGTTATTATGAACAAGTCTACACTATAAATTCAAAAATGTGGATGAAATGGACCAATGCGTCTACACCCAAAACTACCAAAACTCAGCCAAGATGAAAGAGACAATCTCAATTTTCCTGTAACTATGAGAAACACTGATTTTTCATTTAAAAACTCCCAAAAGAAATATTCAGGCTTAGATGTTTCACTTTTACCCAAGACTTAAAGAATTAACACCAATTTTACATGACTTGATAAGAAACAGAAGTAGAGGGAACAGTTCCTAATTAATTTTATGAAGCCAGTATTACCTTGATACCAAAACCAGACTGGGATAGTATAGAAAGAAGAAAACTACAGGCCAGTATTTTTTATGAAATTGGCTGTAAAAATCTTCAGCCAAATATTAGCAAATTAACTCCAGAAATATATAAAAAGAATAATATACCATGACCAAGTGGTATTTATTCCAGTTATGCAAAGTTGGTTAAATATTTGAAAATCAAACAATGTAATCTACCATATCCAATAGATTAAGGGGGAAAAGTCATGTGATCCTAATCATTAATGCAGAGAAAGCATTTGACAAAATCCAATCCCATTCATGATTTAAAAAAAAAGAAGAAAAGAAACTCCAAGCAAACTAGGAATAGAAAAGGAACATACAGAAACTCATAAAGATGATCTACAAACAACCTATACCGACATTATATTTAACTGTGAAAGACTGAACGCTTTCTCTGTAAGATCAGAAACAAGGCACCGATATCTGCTCTCACCACTTTTATTAAATATATTACTGGGGGTTCTAGTAAGAAAATAAAGCAAAAATAAATAAATAGATAAATTTAAAAGTTAAATTTTTAAAAAGTTTATTTAAAAGATGAAAGAACTATTCCTACTATGTTGAATAGGAAGGAATATATCCTCCTGAATGTTGAATAGTAATATATCCTATTATATTGAATAAGGAAAACTAAAACTGTCTATATCTGAAGATGAGATGATAATCTAAATGGAGAAAATACCAAGGAATCCACATAAAGCTTGAGAAATAATATTAGTTTGTAAATGTTTTAGAGTACAAGATCCACACAATTTTATCAAATTATATATTAATAACAAATGTGTAGAAGCTTAAATAAAAATATGTGATGCCATT
This sequence comes from Balaenoptera borealis, assembly GCF_965194805.1. Taxonomy (NCBI): domain Eukaryota; kingdom Metazoa; phylum Chordata; class Mammalia; order Artiodactyla; family Balaenopteridae; genus Balaenoptera; species Balaenoptera borealis. The sequence continues at coordinate 219,407 of NW_028123696.1, forward strand.
TACAACTGACCTAAATAAATACTTAAATAGAAGCCCAATAAGACATTTATAGGACCTCTATACTGAAAATTACAAAATGCTGATGAAGAAAATTTTAAAAGTCCCAAACAAAGAGGGAGACATACCTTGTTCATGGATTAGAAAACACAACATAATAAAGCTGTCAATTCTCCCCAAGTTAAGAGGCTTAACACAATTACTCTTAAAATGCCCTCAAGGTTTTTGTGGATATAGACAAGCTTATTCTAAGATTTATATGGTAGGAAGAGGCTGAAGAACAGCTAAAACAATTTGTAAAGGAAGATTAAAATGGGAGGAATTAATCTACCCAATTTCAAGATTTCGCAGTAGTGATGGAGGGTAGATACATAGATCAATGGAATGGAACAGAGAACCCAGCAATAGACTGACACAAATACATTTAACTTGGTTTTGACAGCAGTGCAAAAGCTATCAAGGAAGAATAGACTTTTCAAAAAATGGTACTGAAACAGTTGGACATCCCTCGACAAAAACAAACAAACAAACAATGAACCTTAACCTAAACCTTACACATCTTACACAAAAATTAAATCAAAGTGGATTATAATCTTAAATGTAAAAGCAGGACATTTTTAGAAAAAAAAAATAGGAGAAAATCTTTGGCATCTACAACTAGGTGAATAATTCTTAGACTTGACACCGAAAGTATGATCAATAAAAGCAAAAACTGATCAATTGGATCTCATCAAAATGAGTTAAAGATGCTTCATAGAAGATCCTTTTAAGTGGATGAAAACTCAAATTACACAGTGGGAAAACATATTTGAAAATCCCATAGGAGACAAATGACTTGTATCTATAATATACAAAGAACTCTCCAAACAACTTAAAAAAATCCAACTAGAGAATAGGCAGAAGACAGGAACAGACATTTCATGGAAGAGAATATACACATGGCAAAGAAGCACATGAAAAGATGTTCAACATCGTTAGCCATCAGGGAAATGCAAATTAAGACCATAATGAGATATCAGAGAATAACTAAAATTAAAGTATAGTGACAACATCAAATGCTAGCGAGTACGTAGAAAAATTATATCACATCACTGGTGGGAAAATAAAATGGTTTAGCCACTCTGAGAAACAGCTTGACAGTCTCTTTTAATCCTAAAAGTAGATTCACCCTACAATGCAGTAATTGTACTCTTGAGCATTTATCCAAAAGAAACAAAAACTTAATGAAGTTCCCACAGAAACTTACACATAAATGTTCATAGCAGTTTTATTTCTAATAGCCACAAACTGGCAACTCCCCAAATGTCTTTCAATGGGTGAATGTTGAAACAAATTGTGATAAAATCTTATGATAGAATACTACCGAGCAACAACAAGGAACAAATTATTAATATATGCAAAAATTGAAATGAACTTCAAGGGAATGATGCCGAGGGAAAAGTTTTTAAAAGCCAATCTCCGAAGATTAAGTAATTCATGATTATGTTTACATATTATTCTTAAAATAACAAAACTGTGGAGATGGAGAACAGATTAGAAGTTGCCAAGGGTTAGAGATGGGGGTAGAAGGTACAGCGGGGGAACTCTGTGAGGTTTTTGTGGTCCCAGTACAAATAATACAGCAATCTTGGTTTTAATCCCTAAAGATTTTTAAAAGCAATTCCTAGTAAGAGGTGTCCAGATATTTAGCAATGGCAGCAGATTAGAGGTATAGCTCCCCAACATGACAACTTCGAAAGAGATCTATACTATCAATACTAATTTAATGCATATGTTAATTTTTAAAAGGCCAGTCACAATACTTAAATGGTACATATCTTAACGATATTACTCTGGGTATCCAGCTATATCAGATGGACTAGCAGGATTTTCTGTCCATTCAATCTTATTTAAGACAGTAAATCTTATAATAAGACAGTTAAAAAAAGAAAAAGAAAAACAACAAACCTCAACTACAGTTGGATATTCTCACAGCAAGATGAGGTGAAAATACGTAGCAGCGGTTCAAAAGCTTAAGCAGTGGCACCTAAATTTGGCTGCACATTAGAATCCTCTGAAGCACTTTTTAAAAACCCTCACACCGACGGTTGGTCATGCTAGACCAATACAATCCTTTTAACTCTCCTCAGACGATGCCAATGTCTAGCCAGAACGGAGAACCAGCGGACTAAGCAGAAGGGGATGTTTCTACAAAGATCTCTTAACAATAAGTCCTCTCACCCAATCAAGATTTACCTCCCCGCAAAGGGGTAAAGAAGGCTAGATGTTGTCCATACTTGCTTAGCTTTAATTAGCACTTGTGACTTGCCCAAAACCTAGATCATGTTTCCCCTAAATTTCACGTTATTCCCTAAGTTTATCAAACCCAAGGCTAAGGGGTTTGCCAGGATGAGATTTTAAGTGCTCACACAGGGGAAGTCCCTGGCAAACCAGGACAGCGGTCACTCTACACTGCAATGTAAAGCATCCTAAATAACCCTGCCACTGCTCCCAGATACTAGTCTGTGCCAACCAGTGGAGAAAAGGCATTCTCCATTACTACCATGGCAAATGCTACTGTACTTACCTTGGCTAGTCCCTATCTTTTCCAGGCGCCACTCCCCTTCACCTGCTGGTGGACGCTTCGGCCAGCTGACAATGCAGATATTTTCAAACTTTAAGGTGAATAAAAATCATCTGGAGGGCCTGTTGTAACAGAGATCACTGAGCCCCACCAGAGTTGCTGATTCCATAGGGCTGGGACCGGGCCCTAAAACTTGAATATCTAACACATTATCAGGGGATGCTGGGAAAGCTGGTCAGGTAATGGTAAAGCTGGCCAGGAAAAAGAAACCCGACGTGTCAGATCATAAAGTATGGAAGGGCAAGCCTGCCGGCAGTCCAGGCCGGGGGGCGGGGGGGCGGACCTGGGTCCCCAGCCCTACAGGGCCAACGGCAGACCGGCGCGGGCGCCCCTCGGAAGCGCGGGGTCCCCGCTGCCGAGTCTGTGGCCCCGGCCGGCCCCGGCTCCCCTCTGCCCACCCTGCGCGCGGGGGCTGGAAACGGCCGCGGAGAACCAGGCAGGGCGGGAAGGGGGGCTCCAAAGAGGGTCTGGCGACTCGAGTCGCTCCGTTACTCGGTGGGCTCAGCGCGCGCCGTGGGGGAAGAGAGGTGGAGGTCCGGGAAGAGGGGACGGGCGGCACTCACGTAGACCAGCAGCAGCCATGGGTAGACGGCGGGCTCGGCCACCACGGGCGACTCCAGCCTCAGCTTCTCCCCCACGTTTTCGCGCGCGGCCCCCGCACCAGGCTAGTCTGGCGGTTGGGGGAGGGGCGGGGCGCCGCCGGCGGGGGCGGGACAGGCGGGCGGGCGGGCGGGAGGCTGAGGGGAGGGAGCCTGGCCTGGGCCTCAGCCGGCGCCGCCGCCGCCGCCGCCGCCGGCCTGCTCCCGTCCGGCCCCCGGCTCCCTCTTTGTGGTCACAGGCCCGGGGCCTCCAGCGCTGCTGCCAACTGGGGCCGGCGTGAGGCAAGCACAATGAGCCGGGGCCCGGCTGAACCACTCACTCGCAGCGAGCGCCTCCCGCCCCGTGGACCCGCCCCCACGCACGCACGTACGCACGTACGCACGTACGCACGCACGCACGTACGCACGCAAAGCACGCACGCACGTCTTCAGCTGCCCCCCCCCCCGGCCACACCCACCGGCCCGAAGTGGAGACCCGGGGAGACCCCTCGGGGCCTGGGGTGGCGGGTTCGACTCCCCCCCTTGACGTACCGTGACACCTCCCCCCCCAAAATGTTTCTAGGTATTATATGTATATATGAATATACTATTATATACACACTTGCGTATGAATTTATATGTGTATGTACATGCGCATATTTACATATAGGTGTGTGTGTGTACACATTGTATATATGTATGTGTATATATCTTATATATATGATATATGTATGTATATATACGATGAATTTCTATATACAGTACATATATATTTTTATGCTATATGCTTTTATATGTAGGTGTATATGTGTGTCTATATGTATGTACGTGTATGTATTGCATATATTATATGTGTATGTATGTATACTGTCTATATGCACACCTAAATATCTTTGTATGTGTGTATATACGTATGCTATATATGTACCTAGGTGTGTATATTGCATATGTTATACGTATGTGTACATACTGTATACATACCAACTATGCATTTTATATGTGTGTATGTATAGTGTATATGTATGTGTGTATTGTCTATATTGTGTGTATATGTGTGTATACATACTGTATATATACGAACTGCATTTTATATGTGTGTATATATGTATGTGTGTATTGTATATACTATGTGTGTATATGTGTGTACACATACTGCATATGTACACAGCTGTATATTTTTGTATGCTTGTACATATGTACGTGTGTGTGTATATACACACACACCCCATATGGATTCTGTTTGTCTGGAGAACCCTCACTGATACGGACACTTATGACAATTGAGTACCTGCTCTTTGCCAGCCAGGGAGCCAAAGGCTTGTCTTTCGGTGTCTCCCTTAAGTATCACGAGTCCCAGGAGGGAAGGTGATGCTGCTCCTACCAGTTGAGGTGCCTCAGGGTCAGTTAGGTGGACAGGGCGGGGGGCTGGAGCCTGGTGGAGCCCAGGTGGAGTTCTAGCAGCAGTACAGCCTAGCAGTCCCACTTCCCCGGGTGCTTCTCACAAAGACGCCGAGGGAGAGTCAGGACCTGAAGGAGGGAATGAGGAAGCTTCCGTGGGTCCGCAAGCCCAGACCAAGGCTGACTCGTCAAGAGTGTTAGAGGTCAGGACTGTGGTTACCCTGGGGGTGGGCTTACACAGAGCCATTCATATCCTGAAAAAGTATCCATTCTGCTCTTGTTTGTATGGTTACCCCCCTCCCCCAAATCTTTTAAAAACAGATTCTCTTGGTTGCTGGGAACACACACGGGGAAGTTGTGTGTGAGGGGGTATGATCCAGGGGACAGGGAGGATAAGCCCCCCACTCGTAGGGCAAGGAGTGGCTCAGCTTTGTGAGCTGAGGATGGCCCACGAGGTTCCAGAGAGAAGGGTCCCTGCTCCGTTCCTGCTCTGTGCACCCCATTCCCAGCCTGAGAAGCCCAGAGCCACCCACCCCCCCGCAACACACACACACCAGGGAGGAGAGCCAGTCACCCTGGCTCCCAGCCTCCGGCTCCAAGGCTCCCGGCACTAGGAGCTATTTTCAGCTTTCATGCCCTAGGACACGGCCAGAGCTATTGTCTCCGGAAACTCTCTGTCTGTCTCTCGCCCGGCCTCCCTCCCTTCCTCCCTCCCTCCTCCGCTTCTTCCCCTCCAGCTCCATCTGTCCTCCCCTCCACCCTGCATTTCTACCCAGGATGGCTCACAGACAGCTGCTCCCCGTGCCCACCTGCCACCATTCCATGGATGTCAAAGCAAGCCCTGGGGACTTCCCTGGAGGTCCAGTGATTAAGACTCCGAGCTTCCACTGCAGGGGACGCGGGTTCGATCCCTGGTCAGGGACATAAGATCCCACATGCCACACAGCACGGCCAAAACAAAATGAATAAATAAAGTTATAGTGATGAAACAGCCCTAGTGGTGCAAGGATGGGACGTATAGCTCTATGGTATAGAAAAAAGGTCCAGAAACAGATATATGAGAACTTGATATGATAGAAAGTGGGGAAATTAAGGAGTTTTCAATAAATGGCATTAGGACAATTGCATATCCATGTGGGGAAAAGTAAATTAGAAAAAAAAAAAAAGCAAGCCCTGGTCAGGTGTGACCTTGGGCCCAGGGCCATTGGCACAGGTTGTCATGTGGGATGTTCTTCCTTAGACTCCTCCCTCCCTCCTGTGTCACTGTCACTTCCTCCAGAACCTTCCTGGACTCCCCTCCACAAGCCCAGGGTGTGCCCTCACCCGCCCTGGATCACCAGAATTCCAATCCCGGCCCACCCTTCCCCGCCAGGTAGAGAACTGTGCATGGTCAATAAGACCGTAGAGGTCATTGGCCATTGCTATTGCAGCTGGAATTGTTACTGTGTTTAGATAGGGTGACCAACACCCGCCCCCAGTTTGCCCAGGACCGCTCAGGTTTGAGCGCTGGAACTCTGGGGAAACTCTCAGTCCCGGGGAACCCCAGAAGGCTGGTCAGCCTATTTAGGACAGATCTTTCACTTGATCTCCCAACCCCCGAGAGCCAGAAAGGGAATCTCCCCCCTCCTTCCATTGTAACCTTCATTCATTCATCCACTCATCCCTTTATTCAACTCCTTTATTCAGCAAGTATTTATGAAGCATCTACTACACAGCAGACACTCTTCTAGGTGCTGGGGACATAACAGCATCCCTGTCCTCAAACAGCTCACGTTCTAGCGAGGGCAGCAAACAGTAAACTGAGAAGGTGTGATTTATTACATGGGGATGATGTCTCGGAGACCACTGCAGGGCAGGGGAGGTGGGAGAGGAAAGGGGCAGTTCTAAATGCAGGCGCTGACGGGATTGGGGCAGACCTTGCCCTGGGCCAGGCTGGTTGCTTCAACACAGCTGTCCTCGCCCAGAGCCATCCTGCCCCCGCCTCACCCAGTTCTTCCGTGATGTGTGGGGAAAATCTGTGGTTGTCACAACTGGGAGGGAGGGCCCCTGGAATCAAATGGGTGAGGCCAGGGATGCTGCTAAACCCCACACAGTGCCCAGGAGGGGCCCTCAGCAGAGGATGACCCGCCCCGAATAACCCCAGTGCCACGGGGGAGACCCTGCACTAGTATTATTCAGACCCGCTGGTGCCCCGATTCCTGCACAGGCAGGGACTCTAACCGGCTCACCTCTGTATCCCGAGGTGACCTAGAGTGGGGCAGCCACGAGGGCTGAGATGAGTATCGGGGGTGAAATGACAAACCTCTGCACCCACTCTCCCCTCCGCACCCCAGGGGCGATGGTCTCTATCTCCTCCCCGTGCAGGTAGCTTTTCCCTGAGCCATTTCTTCTTGTCAAGGTCCCTGTCGCAGGTTGGGTTCCCCGAAGATGACGTTGAGAGCAAGGATTGGAGTGCAGGTGGTTGATGTGAGGCGTGCAGGAACAGATACAGCTGCCATAGGGTCCCACAATTCCACTCCCGGGCATAGATCCGGAGAAAACTCTAATTCAAAACTATACATACACCCCTGGCATTTCCCTGGTGGTCCAGTGGTTAAGAATCCATGCTTCCAGTGCAGGGGGCGTGGGTTCCATCTCTGGTCAGGGAACTAAGATCTCACATGCCGTGTGACAATAAAAGAAGAAAGAAAAAAGAAAGAAAGAAAGAGAGAAAGAGAGAAAGAAAGAAAGAAAGAAAGAGAAAGAGAGAGAGAGAAAGAAAGGAAGAAAGGAAGAAGGAAAGAAGAAAGAAAGAAAGATACATGCACCCCAACGTTCATTGCAGCACTATTTACAGTAGCCAAGACATGGAAGCTACCTAAATGTCCACTGATGGATGAATGGATAAAGAAGATGTGGTACATATATACAATGGAATATTATTCAGCCATAAAAAGAATGAAATAATGCTATTTGCAGCAACGTGGATGGACCTAGAGATTATCATACTAAGTGAAGTAAGTCAGAAGAGAAAGACAAATATCATATGATCTCACTTATATGTGAAATCTAAAATACGACACAAATGAACTCGTCTACAAAACAAAAACAGACTCACAGACATAGAGAACAGACTTGTGGTTGCCAAGGGGGAGAAACAGTGAGGGAGGGTTGGATTGGGAGTTTGGGGTTAGCAGATGCAAACTATTAAATATAGGATGGATAAACTACAACGTCCTACTGTCTAGCACAGGGAACTATATTCAGTATCCTGTGATAAGCCATAACGGAAAAGAAAAAAGTTTTATTTATAGGTTCCATCCCTAACTGAGCTGGCCCATCCCCTCCCATGTTTCTAAGTGCAGCCCGAGGCTGCAGACTTCCCACCGTGGTCTTCAGCTCCAGAGCAAGCCACCTGCGAACCACCCACATCTTCCCAGGGGCTGGCAACTCTCCTTTGCTACTGATTCCAAGACACATCCAAATAGCAAAAATGTGACCATGAAAAGAAACTCAGGCATGTTCAAATCAGGGAAATAACATTCTTAGCTCTGTTCAGTACTCGCTTAATTTTACAAGAGCTTAGAGTTACAAAAAAGTTGCAAAGATCTGTACAGAGTGTACAGAGTGCCGTGGACCCTGACCCAGTACCCCTATTTCCAACTCATTAGTACCTTAGTGTGACATGTTTATCCAACTAAGGAACCAAGATGGATACATTGTTATTAACTAAAGTCCACACTTTATTAGAATTTCCCTAGTGTTCCCCTAACATCCTTTTTCTGTCCCAGTCTCCTCTGGGCTGTGACATTTCTCAGACGTCGCTGGGTTTTGATACCTTGAAAGTTTTGAGGAGGACTGGTCAGGTGTTTTGTCCCTCAATTTGTTAGTCTGTTTGTTTTCTGATGTTTTCTTATGGTTGGTCTGGAGCTATGGGGTTTGGGGCGGAAGACCCAGACAGAGATAAAAATGCCATTCTCCTCAGGTCACATCAAGGATACACACCATCAACGGGACTTATGACAAACGATTTTACCCTTGATCACCTGGCCAGTATCGTCTTTTTTTTCTTGCTGCGTTGGGTCTTCGTTGCGTGTGGGCTTCTGTAGTTGTGGCACGGGGGCTCAGTAGTTCTGGCTCCCAGGATCTAGAGTGCAGGCTCAGTAGTTGTGGCCCACGGGCTTAGTTGATCTGCGGCACCTGGGATCTTCCCGGACCAGGGCTTGAACCTGTGTCCCCTGCATTGGCAGGCGGATTCTTTTCTTTTTTTCTTTTGCAACCAAAACGTTAATCCCAAGGATTCTCACAAAACATATTACCAATGACAGCATGAAAAAAAAAAATTGCACAGTAACTCAAAGTTCAGCTCTACAATATACTCTTAATCTGGCAGGACATTGGTATCTTGATAATCTCAAATTTCCAAAAAATATTACAAAGAGCTATGTATTCATGTACAGCAACCACAGAGGGGACGTATGACCTAACTCAAAGGTAAACTAACTTCCTTGAAACTTCTTAGATTTTAAACTCCCTGGACAATCTCTTGTCCGGTGTGAAGACTAGTGGAATTTTTAAACCTCTAATCTAGGGTAAGGGTGCGGCTTTCATTTTTACCTGCTGGCTTGGGTTCACAGCACCTTTTAAAGACTGCTTGCTTAACTACAGCTGCATACCACATCCCAGCTACAGAAAGTCTTTTCAATGTTTGCCAGTGTTGTTTCCATAATAGTAAACATCACACTTTAGGTGGGCAGGAGTTAGAGTTTTATTATCAGTCTAGGCAAGACCAAAAATTCAAAGCAAGTTCAATTTTGCTTAAGGGAACATTGTAAGGTAACAATTCTTCATATTACATGCCTCCCAGGACCCATTTCAAACCATAGAGAATGACACCTTTATGTGTCACTGTCCCAAGAGACAAACAAATGTGAACAACTAAAACATTTAAAAAGTGCACCAAGCTTCGGAAGTCTCAAACAAAACTTGAATTTTCTGTACATACTCCTGCCAAATGAAGTTATTGCCTGTACACCACTCCTCTTGCAAAGTGGTCTTCTATTTCCTTTCATCTGACCTAGATCGGCTAGGAGACCTAGAGAAAGATCAGGACGGCTTGTGATTTCTCTCTTGGGACAGGGATCTCTCTCTTCTCCTATATCTAGAAAGGGACCTGCTCTGGCTGACGGAGAAGGCTCTCCATCTTGGAGATGTGCGGGAGGTGGAGGACTCCTCCTCCCATAATCATCTCGAGGGCGACGACCCCAAGAAGGAGGCGGTCACGATTTCGACTTCTCTTTTCCCCATTCGACAGGTCCACTCTTACTCGGCAGCCACATAGTGTTCTCCCATCTAGTTCTCGGACAGCATCGGCTGCATCTTGGGGATCTTCACATTCAACGAGAGCGAAGCCGGGAGGGTTTTTAGCACCCCACACACTTCAGAGTGGTCCATAATAGCCTAAAGCTCGTTCCAATTCAGCCTTGTTACCACTGTTTCCAAGATTCCCTACATAAACTTTACAGTCCAACGGACAGGAATCACGTTGCAAGACCCTCGTGGCTCCTGGGTTTCACGGGCCACAGGGTGGTCCCGGGCCTCTAGAATCTGGTAGCTGAATCTGCTCGCACAAGCTGTCCTGTGGGGATGCGTTTTCCCCTATGTGTCCAGCCCGGGGCCCTGCTCTCTTGGCCTGGCCTCCCGGGTGAGAGGGTGAACCCCAGCTCCCTGGAGCAGACACTCAGAGCCCTGGTGACCGGACTCACGGCTGACGGGGCTGGAGCGGCGGCTGGACACGTGTGGCCAGCCTGGTGGTGTTTGGCCCCGTCTGCAGTTCCAGTTCCAGCTGAGAAAGAGCCTCCCTGTGTTACTTTCTCCTGGTTGTGTAAGGATCCCCGGTGTCATTTGACAGAAATGTAGACGGTGTGTTCTTTCTCTCTTTTCTCCCTGCTTCCTCTCCTCCCTCTCTGCCTCCCTCTCTCCCTGTACCTCTTTCCCTGTTCCGCTCTCCCTCTACCTCTTTCCCACTCCCTCTCTGTCTCTCCCTCTGTCGCTTCCTCTCTCCCTCCCTCTCTCCCTCTCCCTCCCTCTCCCTCTCTCTTTCCTCTCCCTATCTCCCTCTCTCCTCTCTCCCTCTTCCCTCTTCCTCTCCCTCTTCCCTCTGCCTCTTTCCTCTCTTTCCTCTCCCTCTTCCCTCTCCTCTTTCCCTCTCCTTCTCTCCCTCCCCCTCTCTCCCTCTCCCTCTCTCCCCCCTCTCTCTCCCTCTTCCTCTCTCCCTCTCCCCTGTCTCTGCCTCTCCCTCCGTCTCTCCCTCTGGGAGGGAGTGAGGGAGATGGAGAGATGGAGGGAGCGGGAGAGTTGGAGGGAGAGGGAGAGGGAGAGGGAGAAGAGGGAGGAGAGGGAGGGAGGAGATGTCTCTCCCTCCCTCCCTCCCTCTGCCTCCCTCCCTCTCCTCTCTTTCCCTCTCCCTCCGTCTCTCCGTCTCCCTCACTCCCTCTCAGAGAGGGAGAGACGGAGGGAGAGGCAAAGACAAGGGAGAGGGGGAGAGGGAGAGAGGGAGGGGGAGAGAGAGGGGGGAGAGAGGGAGAGCTCTCTTCCTCCCTCCCTCTCCCTCTCTCCTCCTTCTCTCCCTCTCTCCCTCACCCTCTCTCCCTCTCCCTCCCTCCATCACTTTCCCTCCTTCTCCCTCTCCCTCTCTCCCTCCCAGAGAGGGAGAGACAGAGGGAGAGGGAGAGGGGGGAGACAGGGACACGGAGAGGGAGGGAGGGAGGGAGGGAGACAGAGAGGGAAGCAGGCACCCTCTCGCCTTCTCCCTCTCCCTACCTCCTTCTCCGACTCCCCCTCTCCTCTCCCTCTGTCTCTCCCTCTCCCTCCCTCCCTCTAGGAGAGGGAGAGGGAGAGGAAGGGAGGGAGAGGGAGAGAGGGAGGGGGAGGGAGACGGAGAGGGAGAGACGTCTCGCCCTCCTTCCCTCTCCCTCCCTCGCCCTTTCCCTTCCTCTCTCCCTCTCCCTCCCTCTGTCTCACCCTCTCCCTCCCTCTCTCTCTCCCTCTCCCTCACTCCCTCCCAGAGAGGGAGAGATGGAGGGAGAGGGAGAGACGAGGGAGAGGGGGAGAGGGAGAGAGGGAGGGGGGAGAGAGGGAGAGGGAAGAGGGAGAGTGGGAGAGAGGGAGAGAAGGAGGAGAGAGGGAAAGGGAGGAAGAGACCTCTCTCTTTCTCCCTCTCTCCGTCTCTCCCTCTCTCCCCCTCTCTCTCCCTCTCCCTCTCTCCCTCTTCCCTCTCTGCCTCTTCCCTCTGCTTCTTTCCTCTGCCTCTTTCCTCTCCCTCTTCCCTCTCCTCTTTCCCTCTCCTTCTCTCCCTCCCCTCTCCCTCTGGGAGGGAGTGAGGGAGATGGAGAGATGGAGGGAGCGGGAGAGTTAGACGGAGAGGGAGAGGGAGAGGGAGAAGAGGGAGGAAAGGGAGGGAGGAAACGTCTCTCCCTCCCTCCCTCCCTCTCCTCCCTTTCCCTCTCCCTCCATCTCTCCGTCTCCCTCACTCCCTCTCAGAGAGGGAGAGACGGAGGGAGAGGCAAAGGCAAGGGAGAGGGGGAGAGGGAGAGAGGGAGGGGGAGAGAGAGGGGGGAGAGAGGGAGAGCTCTCTTCCTCCCTCCCTCTCCCTCTCTCCTCCTTCTCTCCCTCTCTCCCTCACCCTCTCTCCCTCTCCCTCCCTCCATCACTTTCCCTCCTTCTCCCTCTCCCTCTCTCCCTCCCAGAGAGGGAGAGACAGAGGGAGAGGGAGAGGGGGGAGACAGGGACACGGAGAGGGAGGGAGGGAGGGAGGGAGACAGAGAGGGAAGCAGGCACCCTCTCGCCTTCTCCCTCTCCCTACCTCCTTCTCCGACTCCCCCTCTCCTCTCCCTCTGTCTCTCCCTCTCCCTCCCTCCCTCTAGGAGAGGGAGAGGGAGAGGGAGAGGAAGGGAGGGAGAGGGAGAGGAAGGGAGGGAGAGGGAGAGAGGGAGGGGGAGGGAGACGGAGAGGGAGAGACGTCTCGTCCTCCTTCCCTCTCCCTCCCTCGCCCTTTCTCTTCCTCTCTCCCTCTCCCTCCCTCTGTCTCACCCCCTCCCTCCCTCTGTCTCTCCCTCTCCCTCACTCCCTCCCAGAGAGGGAGAGATGGAGGGAGAGGGAGAGACGAGGGAGAGGGGGAGAGGGAGAGAGGGAGGGGGGAGGGAGGGAGAGGGAAGAGGGAGAGTGGGAGAGAGGGAGAGAAGGAGGAGAGAGGGAAAGGGAGGAAGAGACCTCTCTCTCTCTCCCTCTCTCCGTCTCTCCCTCTCTCCCCCTCTCTCTCCCTCTCCCTCTCTCCCTCTCCCTTGTCTCTGCCTCTTCGTCTCTCTGTCTCTGGGAGGGAGTGAGGGAGATGGAGAGACGGAGGGAGAGGGAGGAGAGGGAGCGAGGAAGAGGGAGAGAGGGAGGGAGAGAGGGAGAGAGGGATAGAGGGAGGGAGGGAGAGATGTCTTTGTCTTTCCCTCCCTTCCTCTATCACTCTCTCCCTCTTCCCCCTCCCTCTCCTGCTCCCTGTCCCTCTCCCTCCCTCTATCCCTCTCTCCCTCTCCCCCCTCCCTCTCCTGCTCCCTGTCCCTCTCCCTCCACCTCCTTCCCTCTCTGGAGAGGGAAGGAGGTGGAGGGAGAGGGAGAGGGAGAGGGAGCACGAGAGGGAGAGAGGGAGAGGGAAAGAGGTATAGGAAGAGCGGAACAGGGAAACAGGGAAAGGGGGACAGGGAGAGAGGGAGAGGGAGAGGGAGAGCAGAGCAGGGAAACAGGGACAGGGAAAGAGGGAGGCAGAGAGGGAGATGGAAACGGGGAAAGGGAGGGGGGACGGATAGAGGGAGAGGGAGAGAGGGACAGGGAAAGAGAGACAGGGATGGAGGGAGGGAGAGAGGGACAGGACAGGGCAAGATGGACAGGGAGAGAGGGAGGGAGAGAGGGAGGGAGAGAGGCAGAGGGAGAGATGGAGGGAGAGTGAGAGGCAGGGAGGTAGAGGGAGGGAGGGAGGGAGGGAGACAGAGAGGGAGACAGGGAGAAGGGCTGATGGGGGCTCCCTCCCCCTCCCATCCTCTGCCCACTGCTTTCTCTTTTTTCTGCTTCAACAAACACCAGGCGCCTTTCAGATCAGCCCTGAAGTCAACGTTGATGCTTGGGACGGCCTGACCTCCCCGCTGCCTTCCAGCCCAGGACCACAGCTGGGAGATGAAGTCTGCGGGGCCCTGGGGGGGGGGCAGCGGCGGCGGAGGTGGTGGAGGCAGGCACCTCCTCTGACGCCCAATCTCTCCTCGTTTACGAGGCAGCCGCCAGCTCCCCTCCCTGACTCCCCAAGATTTGGGGCCATTTTAATATGTGTCGATAATGCCATGAGCTACTATTTAACTTTTCCACGAGGACCCATCTCCCGAAATGCAGTGGTTTTCAGGCTTGGCTGCACTAGAGAACCCCCAGGGAAAGGAGAGACGTCTGTACCTCCCTCTCTCTCCCTCTCCCTCCGTATCTCCTTCTGGCTCTCTCCCTCTCCTTCTGGGGTGATGCCCGATGAGCTCAGATTCGCAGATGTTCCCCCCATCCCCTCTCTGTGCCTTGCGTGGGGCCTGGGCCTTCTCACTGTGGCCCGGGAACAGCCTCGACATTCAGACATCGGTTCCTGCAAGGACACTTGCGTTTGGTCCATACCGCATGTGGCTGCAGTCTGTGCTTCTCCCGTTTAGCATCTTCAGTAGATGGGGGCTGTGCATGAGCCCTTCATCTTCCCCGCAGACACCACTGGTGCTTGCTCGGCCTCGCGGGTGATGTCCACGGGGGACAGACCTGTGTCCCCACCTTCTTGGGCTGCAGACAGGCCACGTTGGTCCTGTGGTGACTGGGGGCTCCCAGGAGAACCCCACCGCAGACCCAGAGAGGTGGCCCCAGAGAAGGTGGCGTACGCCTGGGGCCAGGCCTCACCAGCCAACCACGGGGCACCTGCAGCAACAGGTCTCTCGCCGTCCAGGGGCTGGGTGTTCGGGCGCCGTGGGGATGAGCTGCTGTCTGCACGGCAGCCAAGTTTGTATTGTTGAGCCCGGGGAGGCCCCTGGGTGGCTCCTGGAGAGCCTGGTCACATTTCTTCCTGCCCTTGGCCTTAGAGCTCATCATGGTTCACGCCGTTTCTGGTTCCAAAAGGACCTGTGTTCATAAAGACCACATGTTAGGACAGCACCAAAGTGTCTAGAAATCCAGGCCAGGAGGAGGAGGGAGGGGGTTTGGCTGTGCCCGCCAGTGGCCTGAGAGCCCTCCCACCCACAGAGACCTGGCCCGGGGCCTGTGGGGAGGGCGTGGCCCACGGTCCCCAGCGCTGGCTGTCTCTGGGTTCCAGGAGAACTGCGCGATCCTCGGGGAGCTGGTAAGGCTGCAGGCTCAGAAGTCCCGCCTGCTGGGATTCAGCACGCGTGCCGACTCTGTGCTGGAGATGAACATGGCCAAGACCAGCCAGGTGGTGGCCACTTTCCTAGGTAACCCCGCCTCCCCGAGTCCCAGTGGGGACGGGGGTCAGGTGGACCTTGACTGGACGTGGTGCTGCCTGAGACCCCACTGTGTCAGCCCTTGGGGGTCGCCTTCCCCAACCCTTCATTCTGCCTCGAGGGGCGTGGGGTGGGGGGCGGCTGGGCGGCTGCCACAGGGACATAGCTGAGCCTCTCCCCTCCGCCCGCAGATGAGCTGGCCCAGAAGCTGAAGCCCCTCGGGGAGCAGGAGCGGCCGTGATCCTGGAGCTAAAGAAGGCTGAGTGCCAGAGGCGGGGCCTGCACTTTGACGGGCCCATCAACGTCTAGGACCTGCGCTACTACATGAACCAGGGGGAGGAGACGCGCTACCACGTGGACCAGTACCTGCTCAATGAGTCCTTCCCCATGCAGGTGGTCACGCGCGGGCGGCTGGGCATCTCCCAGGAGCTGCTGGGGCTGACCTTCGACCTGGAGGAAGGCGCCAACATGCGTCACGAAGATGAAGATGTGAGGCTCTACACGGTCCGGGACGCGGCCTCGGGCAAGGTCATCCATCAGCAAGTTCTACCTGGACCTCTACCCTCGGTGCATGCGTGGGGGAACCTGTTGGCCGTGGGCCGGGGCTCCTCTGTGGTAGCGGGGGTAGCGGGGCCTCACCCGCGTCCCTCCCCAGGGAAGGGAAGTCCGGGCACATGGCCTGCTTTGGCCTGCAGCCGGGCTGCCTGCAGCAGGACGGGAGGTGCCAGATTGCCATCGCGGCCATGGTGGCCAACTTCACCAAGCCTACGCCCAACCCGCCCTCCCTGTTCCAGCATGATGAGCTGGAGACCTACTTCCATGAGTTCTGGCAAGCGATGCACCAGCTCCGCTCCCAGGAGGGTGCGGGCGAGGGGCTGAAGGCAGGGGGCGGGGAGGGCCCGGGCTCTCCCGTGGTCCTCAGGCAGGCCCTCGCCACGGGATTCTTCCGCTGATGTCACCCCGCACGAGGAGACGCCCTCGGTGTCAGTTTCCATCATCAAACCCCACGCACTGGGCGCGTAAACAACGGAAGTGGATGTCCTCGAGACTCTGGAGGCTGGAAGTCCCAGATCAAGGAGTCAGGACTGGTTCCCTGCAATGTTAAATACAGGTATTCAAGAGTTGCCTTTAAAAAAGACAAAATAGAAGAAAGGAACGTTGCATGCAAGGCTGGTGACAGGCGGTGATGAGAACCAGAGGTTAGGCTCTGGGGCCGGGAGCACCACGCCCTGTGAGGCCCTGGGGCTGCTGCCAGTCTCGGTGGAGGCTCAGCAAGTCCCAGTGACTTCCCAATGTGGGGGGGGTCCCCAGATGAGCGTCTGGGCCCAGGACCCAGTGCTCGTTCAGTCTTCCTGCAGTCAGCCCTTCGTCCTGAGAGCGATGCTCTCACAGACTGCAACCGGAGCGCGTGGGGACACTTTACTGAGCTGTGCAGCCGTCACTACTGCCCTGTTCTGGAACATTTCCCTCACCCCAAAAAGGTCCCTCACGCCCTTAGTTATCATTCCCTCCCCTCCCCTGTCCCTGACAACCAGGAACCCACTCTGACTCTGTGGATCTACCTGTTCTGGACGTTTCCCCTCAGTGGGGTCACACCCTGTGTGTCCTTCTGTGTCTGACTTCTCTCGCTGAGCACCGTGTTCTCACGGTGCATCCACGTGGCAGCGAGTGGCAGGGCTTCACACCTTTGCGTGGTCGAGGGCCGGAAAAAAGACAAACGAAAAGAAGGGCACGTTGCCTGCGACTCTGGTGACAGCCGGGGATGAGAACCAGAGGGTAGGCTCTGGGGCCGGGAGCGCCGCGCCCTGTGAAGCCCTGGCGCTGCTGCCAGTCTCGGCGGGGCACGAGCAGCGCCGTCCCCCAGGAGCTGCTGGACAAGCTCATCAAGTCCCGGCTGGCCAACCCCCGTGCGGCCGGGCCGAGGGAAAGGAAAGGGGCTCCCGGACCGCCCGGCTGGAAAGCGCGGCCTGGACACAGTGCCAGCGCCCCCGTCTCCTTCCTCCCGCCCTCCAGGCCTCTTCAACCTGCGCCAGATCGTCCTGGCCAAGGTGGACCAGGCCCTGCACACGCAGACGCCCTCGGACCCGGCCTAGGACAATGCCCGCCTCTGCCAGGAGATCCTCGGGGTCCCAGCCACGCCAGGTAGCCAAGCGCACGCCGGGCCCACCTTAGCGGTCGGTTGGCGGCTACTGCCCAGGTCAAGAGGATCCTCTGGTGGTGTGTGAAGGGGGACCGACTGACGGGCTCTGGTCGAGGCTCGCTGACCTCTGGCCTCTTCCTGCCTGGGTTCCTGGGCTGGTCCCTCCAGCTGTGGCCCGCGGAGTCCGAGGGTGGGCTGGGCGTATCTGCACGTGCTTTCTGGAGAGCCTGGAAGAGGCAGGAGAGGGCTTCATACCCTGGACGGAACGCGTCGACGAGGTTTGCCCGAGCGTGTCGGTGCGGAGACGCAGTTCACTCCCTCGTGAGCGCTTTAACCCGCGCTCTCCCCGTGCTGGAGGGCGAGCCCTGACTCATCCCTCGGAGCCTCGGGCAGCTGTCCCTGTAAGAGGCTTAGGGGTGAACCCTCGTGAGCTTCAGCAGAAAGTCGGCAAAGATTGATTTGTGTCCCTCCACTGAGTTGCCCGCAAGGTCCCCGTTTTCTAGAAGTGTTGGGCCAATACTCCCTCTAGTGGCAGGGGACTCAGACAGGGCTGCTTTGAGGCCCCAAGCTCTGGGCTCTGGGGAAGGGGCACGGAGCGGCCAGGGGGCCGGGCAGGAGCCTCTCCGCGTGTGTCCCAGGGACCCACCTGCCTGCGACCTTCGGCCACCTGGCAGGAAGCTACGACGCCCAGTCCTATGGCTACCTGTGCAGCGAGGTGTACTCCGCGGACACGGTCCACACACTCGTTTCAAGCAGGAGGGCGTCCTGAGTGGCAAGGTGAGAGGCCGGCCTGCCGTGCAGACCAACACGGAGGTCCTTGGCCTGGGCCTAGATGCTTGTGCCGCCCGCCTGGGCCTGCCAGGCTCTGAGGGCCCTGCCCAGAACCCCCTGCTCCCCTGCCCTTTGTTGAGTCACAGCAGAGGTGGCCACATCCACACCCTCCGTGAAGGGGGTGCTCCACCCTCCTGCAGCCCCGCCCCCTCTCCTCAGGTTGCCATGGACTACAGAAGCTGCATTCTGAGGCCAGGGGGCTCCGAGGATGCCAAGGGCATGGTGAAGCTCTTCCTGGGTTGTGACCCCATGCAGGACGCCTTCCTCCTGAGCAAAGGGCTGCAGGTTGAGGGCTGCAAGCCGCCGGCCTGCTGACGGCACGGGGTTTTGCCCCCCCAGGCGGGCCGGGTGCCTTAGCGCCCCGTCGGGGCGGGGGAGGGGCCGTGTGTCCTCCCAGCCCCCGAGTCCCCGGCGGCCGGCCTAGGCCAAAAGTCTCCACCTGGAAGTGTCTGGAAAGCCTGGCATCAAGGCTCCCCCTTGTTGCACTAATGCAATCCCTTCCTGGGGAGCTTTCCTGGTAACAAAACGGTTCTTTGAAAACGCAGCCATTAATAAAAAAGACTCTACTCCTGGTCTCTGCCTGCCGTCCCTTCCACCACAGGAGTGGCATGGGGGCCGTCACACTGGGGGGAGTTCTGACCTTGGTCGGGGATCAGCCCTGGGGCCGTGGTGACGCGTCTGGGTCACTGGGAGACGGCTGAGCTGTGGGGTGAGTTCAGACGGGGATGGTGCCCCGCACCCCGACCGGGCAGGCTCTCCAGTGAGGGGGTGTCAGTTTCCTGCCGGCCTCTCGCCCGTCACTGTTTGGCATCTCGGGGGCTGTGACTGGCTGGAGCTGGTTCTGGCGGTGGGCACAGCTGCGGGAAGCCCGGCTGTGGCTGTCCCTGTCCCCGTGTCCTGTCCTCCTGCTCACGGCCGGCCGGCTGGCTCCCTCTGGTCATCGGCAGCTGCTGAAGTCTGGACCACAGCAAGGGGCCGCCTTCCTGGGTCCTAGCAATTCTTCCCAAAGGCCTTAGGGATGTGTTTTGGTGGCAGTAGGAATTCAGAGAGGGTGCTGCACCACTGGAGCGGTAGGGTGGCTCTGGACCGTCCCGTGTGTCCTTCCCTGGCCTTTGAGCTCCTTGGGAGCCCTGCCTCCACAAAGGACGCCAGGCAGCGGAACGAGGGCGCGGGCGGCGCCCCGACCTTCTCCCCGTGGCCCAGGCGGGCAGGCCGTGCCACGCTCTGTCCTCCCTTCAGCCTGCCCGCCCGTTCTGTTGTTATTTTACCAAAGAGGACACAGACATTCAGAGAGGCTAGGGTCCATGCCTGAGGTCTCATATCCAGTAAGTGTCAGAGCCGGGGTTTGAACCCAGACAGCCTGTCCCGGAGACCACGCCCTTACCTCTACACAAACCACCTCCTGGTTCCCTTTATTAGCACAAGACTCATTTCCCTGACAAGCCCAGGCCCCATAAAGGCAACCCTGCCTCCCCCACGTGACCAGCCCTTGCCAACTACTTACCCCAGTGGCAGAGGGACGAGCCACACAGGGGACCCGCCCATCTTGGCCATGGGGACACAGACACCCACTCACACCCAGAAGGACCTCCTCTTTACCTTAGGCCACACGCCCATGCCGAAGGAGCTGCTGTCTGCCAGCTGGTGCAGGTACAGTTCTGTCCTGGAAACAGAGAAGGGACCAGAAGTAAGGGAGGACCCACCCACACCAGTGGCCTGGCAGGGCAGGTGGGCATCATGGCATGGGGCTCCACAGAGTGCCCCAGGTGGCCCTGGGGTCTGCCTCAGGCCCTGGCCCTGCCTCCCGAATATTCCTCACTTGCTGCCCTCAATGGGCCCTTCTTAAGTGAAGGCCTTCCAGAAGCTTCCTTACTCCTCAGTTACCCTGCTCTGAAAACTGGGAGTTTCCTCCCTAATCTGCCCTCTCTCCAAAGGGTAAGGTGCCCCTCTGGCCTTAGCCAAGAGGCTCAGGACAGGTTGGGCCTGCCCTTCAGACGGGGGTGGAAGGCAGGAGACAAATGATGGGGGACGCAGAGGCAAATTGAAAATTATCACCCCTCGCCTGGGGTGAGCACTCCCTGGAGCTTCACTAGATAGAACCTTACTCATTCGTTCAACAGATGAGGAAACCAAGGCTCAGAGACAGGGAGCCACATGTCCAAGAATTCCCAGGAGTCAGCGAGGGGCAGAGATGACTCCCTGGGCCACCTCCCCCAGAAGGCCCTCCCAGATGAGTCTTGTGGCTTCTCTGCTGTTCCACCTGGTGCCTCCTCGCCCTGAGCTACCTCAGGTGCACCCAAGGCTCTCACAGAGTTTAGGAGCTTCTGGAAGATTTGGGGTCTGCTGTTCCTTGCCCACCTCCCACGCTGCTGTCAGAACCTGTACCAAAATGTCACCGTCACAGCAGACACCCACCACCACCCCCCAGCGTGTATAAAGAGCCATATGTGAATTATCTCACTTAATCCTGTAAGGTCAGCAGTCAAGGTACTATTTCCACTTTACAGAGGAAGAAACGGAGGTTCAGAGCAGGTGACACCTGGCCAGGTTCACCCAGCCCAGGAGCAGTACCAGGCAGCAAGAATCAGAGGCCAGATTCCTAACCACTGGGCTCCACTGCCTCTCACCTCTGGGCAGAGGCAGGGCTGGGGCCCTGGAGAGCGGAGGCCCTTTGTCTCACTGCCCTCGGCTGTCCCTGCTCAGCCCAGTCGCTCACCTGAGAGCCAGGTCCAATCCGGATAGCATCTGGGAGAAAACCTCGAAATTGCCTTCCCCTTCCAGCTGCGGGGCCACGTGGCTCTTCTCCAACAGCATCGTCTGCCAGGGGAGAGGACAGGCGCCGGTCAGCACGAGGCCCCGCTAGGCTGCCCGCACACCCCCACCAACCCCCAGGCCCACTCTTCGAGGCAGCACCTCAGGCCCCAACTTGGCTGGACGCCTCCAAATCAAAACGTGCCAGGCCTTTGTCTCACTGATTCAGAGTCCACGCAGGCAATCAACGAATGCAACGGGCTCATTCCGATGAAGGAATCCAAGGGTACTAACAATTAACCCAGAGCCGCCCTCCAACACACTCTTATGCAACCGAAGCCCTTAATAACTTGACCCACATGGTGATGCACGGTAGACTTTCAGGGCCGGGACAGAAAGGGATTTATCGTGCACCAGCGAGTCTGGGTATTCTCCTAGCTCCACATACAAACAACCCTTCTAATAACCTAATCCTGTTTTCTGTTCAAACAGAATGTTGGTGGGGGCGGGGGGGGGGGGGAAGGGGAGGAGCCAGGTGATTTCAGAGAGAGGAACAAACAGACCATGTGCCTGTCACACACGGGCTGCCGCAGAAGGCCAGCGAGCGCCTGTTTAATTTCAGCTTACGCTTTTAAGACCCAGCTAATGAGCGGCTGAATTATGTATCTACTCATGAATATTTCATCCCTGTGATACTCCGAGGCACAGACGAGCTGGCCTGCTCCAGGAGGAGATGTCTGGGCACTGAGTGAGGTGGGAAGGAGCTGGCCTTGGCCTGGGGAGCGATGACCATTTAGACACATTCCAGGGTCCCAGCTGGAGGCGTGGGCCCTGCTGAGTGGGGCTGAGGCTACTGCAGCCCTAAAGAGCCCCCTCTCCCTCCCACCCAGAGGCCTCACCTGGAGCTGGGCGGCCGTGACTCGGCCTGTGGCGTTCAAGTCCAGTGACATCACCATGGAGCACCGGGTGGCACGGCGGCTGTGGCCGGTGAACACGGAGCCAAAGGCCCGGAGGACAGTGAAGGTGGCTCGAATCTTCTCCACTGGTGGGGCACAGACAGGGCATCACCCGTGGCCCGGG
The DNA here is from genome assembly GCF_965194805.1 of Balaenoptera borealis. Taxonomy (NCBI): domain Eukaryota; kingdom Metazoa; phylum Chordata; class Mammalia; order Artiodactyla; family Balaenopteridae; genus Balaenoptera; species Balaenoptera borealis. The sequence goes on from NW_028123696.1 coordinate 241,301, forward strand.
TGCTGCCACCCCCACCTCTCACAGGACCCCATTCTGGCCCCAGGCCCCAGCAGGGGCCCCTCCACTCCCCCAACTCAGCTCTAAGCCACACCTCTTCCGCTGCTGGGCTGGCCCTGTGCTGCAAGCAGGGGCGCGGGGTGAGCAAGAGTGAGCCCAGAAGGGGAGATACACACACCTAGGATTGGTACGATCTGAGTGACAAGGGCTGCCCTAGGGCCTCCTGGGCCTGGTGGAGTCTAGGAGGAGGGCAGAGCATTAACATTCTTGGACCTGCTGTCGGGGAACGCCCATCACAGCCAGCTCAAAAAGCCCAGCAGTCCCAAGCTTTTTAACATAACTATTTAACAAGCACCCACTATGTGCTAGGCACCTGGATACAGCCTAGCCTGACTCCCACTCCCCCAACACACACTTTCAGCAGATCTACATTCTGGGAGGGCCTCTCCTTGCTGTATCCCCAGCTCCTCACAGGGCTCTAACCTGGGCCAGGTGCAGAACAGGTGATCAATAAAGCATTGGAATAAGCCCAGTGGAGAAGCAGGATAGTACAATGGTTAAACAAGCTTGAATATGGCCTCTCCCCGTTGTTAGTCACCTGATTTGGAGCGAATAAATTAACCCCCCTGTGCCTCAGATACCCCATCTATAAGATGGGGGTAATAATAGTACTTACTTACCTCATGTGGTTGCCACAAAGACTAAAAGCTTTAATAATGTAAAGTGCTCAGAACATGCTCCAAATGTGGTGGTGTTAGTATTGTTTGTTATTATTAGAAAAGCAATACTGCCTGGGCCATATATTCTCAGCAGGGGGAATACTGCCCCCAAGAGGGCAGAAACTGATTCTTGAGGATGGGGGCAGTTTTCCTTTCTTATGTATAGAATAGAGCACAGATACACACACACACACACACGTCTGTGTGTGTCTGTATATATATACACACATACACACACACTGCATAAACAAATATATGGTGAATCTATGGCATTAACTTTTCATGGTGGGAGACGATTAGGAGAAAGAACAACTAAAAAGGCTCCTCAGAGGGGCAACAATACATTGAGAACACTGGCCCAGGGGTAACAGCTCTGGAGCCAAACTGTCTGTGTTTGAATCTCGGTGCTAGGATGTATGAGCTGTGTGGCCTTGGGCAAGCTGGTTAACCTCCCTGCGTTTTAATGGCCTCATCTATAAAATTCAAATAATAATAATGTCTACCTTATAGGGATGTTTTAAATAATAAATAAGTTAACCTGCTTGGAATAGAGCCTGGCGCGTAAGTCCTCAGCAAGCATTTACCACGATCCCCATCAATATTGTAATTATTATCACCAACTGACACTATTTTTTATTGAAGTATAGTTGATTTACAATGTTGAAACTCTTTCTTTAATGCCCAGCTCAAACATCATTTCCTCAAGGAAGCCCCCCGGCCCCTTCTCTGTGCTCCCTCCGCCTCTCCCCTCCCCAGCTCGGCCAGCAAGCGGTGCAGAGCACTGGAGTCTGGCACAGATGTGCAGCTGAGTCTCCCTTCCGGCTGTCAGTGCCTCCTTGTCTTTGTTTTTACTTATCGGGTCCTCTGCACAGTCCAGTGGGCTGTGCGCTGCACAAGGACACCACACCTAAGGGCACAGCATTTATATCAGATAGCCATAGGCCTGTATACTTATTAGGATGATGGCCCAGAACGTGGTGGTCAAGTGTTTGGTTCTAACAATGTCAATGCGTGACGACGGTTCCACATGTGGCAGTGAGTGTCTTAGGCAAGGAGTACCTGTTTCTAATTCACACAAAAGTACCCAACAGACTAGGGGTGGCCCTGCCCAGAAGCCAGCACAGGGTCTGCACACAGGTGCTCAGTGAACGCTAGCTGAGCAGATATAAGAAAGAGCCGCCCAGCACCCCCTCTGACTCTCCCTTCCCTTCCCCCACGCCACCGCCCCCACCACGTCCCAGCTGCACGTCACCTGGAGACCACTGTACCTGAGACCCTGCCATCCACACTGCCTGCCATCCCCACCAGGTGCTCCAGGACCTGCTCGCAGCAGGTGGTCTTGCCAGCACCGCTCTGGCCCAGGGCCACGATGCTCTGGTCCCTCTGCTGGCTCAGCAGAGCCCAGTACGCCCGCTGGGCCAGGGAGCCAACGTGGGCGGGTAGGCCATCCCAGCAGCTCCTGGGCACCTGCAGGAAGAGCGCCGGCATCAGCCTTCCCACCCAGCCGGGGCCCAGGGAGCACTCCACAATGCTCCAACCCGGCCTCAGGCCCAGATCCACGTCCATGCCTCCCATCCTACTCCAGCCTTGTCAGAGACGTCGTGCATTTTTCTGGGGAGAGCCCAGCCTGGAGATCTAGTCCTGCCACTGGCTCGCTGTGAGTCCTTGGGCAGCCTTGGACCCTGCTCTGAACCTGGCCTCTTCTTCAGCCAATGAGAGGCTTGAACTAAAGCTGCATTAGCTCATGGGGCTCATCTCACTTGCTACACAAAGGACTGGATCGTACCTGTCTGAAATGAAGCAGGTGGATAAAATGGCTCAATTGATGAGTGACGTCTGCCATGGAAACAGAATGGGGCATGGGGGAATTGGCGGTACGTGTGCTATGTATTTGCTATAACAGATTTAGATACCGGAAGCCCCTTTGACTTCATTCATTCATCCATCCATACATCCATTCACTCAGTAAAAAAAAAAAAAATTCATTGAGTGTCTACTACATAGCAGGCACTAACCCAGGCACTGGGGGCACAACACTACTCAAGGCGAATAAAGGAAATCTCTGCCAACCGTGAGGAGATATCATTATACACCTATTAAGATGGCTAAAAAACCGGTTTTTAATTTTTTTTGACACACTACCAAGTTCTGGTTAAGATGCAGAGCAAGTGGAATTCTCCCACAATGCTACACAATACAGCCACTCTGGAGAACAGCTTGGCAGCCTCTTTTACAGTGATACGTACACTCGTCATCCAACTGAGCAACCCCACTCCTAGGTATTTACCCAAGAGAAATGGACATTTGTGTTCACCAAAAAACCCTCTGTCACTGGTTATATTGAGTAGGTATTCAAAATCATCAACAACCTAGAAACAACCCAAATGTCCCTCAACTAAAGAACTAAGATAACCAACCACCCTGGTTTTAGCACTGAAAGTCCCATGTCCCAGAAAAACCATTCCCTCCCACGGAAACCAGGACAACTGGTCCCCCTCCGAACAGATAAACAAAGCTGTGCAATAAAATACAATAGAATAAAAGAACTAACGGCTCACAGCTGCAACAATATGGGTGAATCTCAAATGCGCTGTGCATTGTGATAAGTGGAAGAAGCCGATTCCAAAGGTTACACGCAGTACAATCCCATTTATATGACTTTTCAGAAAAGGCACAACTAGGGAAAAGGGACAAAAGAACAGATTAGTGGCTGCCCAGGGCGGGACATGGGGGAGGGGATGACCACAAGGGTATGGAGAACTTTTGGGGGTGATGGGAACTGTCCTGTAATTGACGGCAGAGACAGTTTCACAACTATACGTGTTTGTCAAAAACTTACAGAAGTGAACACTAAAAAGGGTGACATTAACTGTATGTAAATTATACCTTAATAAACCTGACTTAAGACAAAAAAAGCCCTGCCTGTAGAGCTTGCTTTCCTTTGGGAGAAGACAGATGATAAAAAACCAACTAATTAAATTATACTCAACGGGAGTCATTTGAAAGCCATGAGCTTGGATGAGATCACCAAGGAAGTGGGCGTTTAAAGAGGGAGACAGAAGAGGTGTAGGGATGGGGCACCCAGACTTGGAGAGATCAGGGACCAGCAAAGGAGGCTGAGAGGGAGGGCCAGCGGGACAGAAGGAAAACCAGGAGAGCGGAATTCCTGAGCTGCGGAAGGGAGTGATGGCAGGAGGAGGGAAGGACCAGCCCCTGAAGTGCTGCTGAGGGTCAAGTCAGAGGAGGCCGGAGAATTGTCCACTGGGCTTGGCAGCATGGAGGTCACTGTGACCTTGACAAATGTCTGCTTAGCGTGGTTTTCAGGGAGAACGGAAGAGGGCGGTGGAGGTAGTGAGGGCAGTAGAAAGGCACCAAAGGGAGCAGGGAAACGGGCCTGGCTGGAGGAGGACCTTGGAAGCCCAGGATGCTAAGCGGGTGACAAGTGGGCTAGCATCCACCCTCCCAGTGGCTTGGCAGGACCAGGGGCACAAACTCCGGTGTGGCGGCCCTCCCCCTCCCCGAACCCCCAGCCTGGGGCTAAGGAGCACCCCCAGTGCACTGTTGGCCTTTCCTACCCCGAGGCCCCCAGGAACAGCAATGAGTCCCCATCCTGACACAAATCAAAAGGCTCACAGACCTACTAGAGAATGGACCTGAGGATATGGGGAGGGGGAAGGGTAAGATGTGACAAAGTGAGAGAGTGGCATGGACATATATACACTATCAAACGTCAAATAGAGAGCTAGTGGGAAGCAGCCGCAGAGCACAGGGAGATCAGCTTGGTGCTTTGTGACCACCTAGAGGGGTGGGATAGGGAGGGTGGGAGGGAGGGAGATGCAAGAGGGAAGAGATATGGGAACATACGTATATGTATAACTGATTCACTTTGTTACACAGCAGAAACTAACACACCATTGTAAAGCAAGTATACTCCAATAAAGATGTTAAAATAAATAAATAAATAAAAAAGGCTCAGCAGGACCCCAAACCTGGCAAAGTAGGACAAGCCGCCACACTGGCTGGACACAGCCTAAGGGAACGCAGCGGGCAGGGGGTCCTGAGGTCCGAGCCTCGGAGCCACCTGCCGCTTTGGAAACATAAAGTTCAAGGGCCAGGCTATCCCAATCGTCAGCCTTCTCAGGCCTGCAGGGGAACAGGGAGGATTCTGCAGACCCAGGCCCCACAGTCACACACAGGTACCCCCTGCATGCTTGCACACGGGCATGCTCAAGGGCACACGCACCCAACAGCTGCAGAGGCCTCTGCACACAGGTGTGCCCATCTACACCCCACGCAGTCACAGCACACTCACCCCAAAAGAGGCCTGCACCCCCAGGCACGCACCCAGCTCCCAGCCACCCGGCAAGCCCAGACCCCCAGTGAGAGAGGCCCCCAGCCCTGCCTGGAGCCCTCCTAGCCCATCTTCAAGGAGGCCTCAGTCCCAGCCTCACCGCAGGTCTCTGCTCCCACCTGGTGGCCATTTGAGGAACCAGAGGGGACTCAGCCAAAGACAGAAGGAAGCTGTGGGTGTGGGAGGCAGCGTGACTTGAGGGGGACCCACGCCCACCGCAGGGTTACAGGGGCTTAGGGGGATCACGGGACTCAAGTTCCTCCTACCAGGTTGGGTCCCAATCCCCGCACTTTTAGGCTCTTTGACCCAGGCCGTGTAGCAGACGCCGCAATCGAGGACAGTCACGGTCGAGAGAACTGGGCTTGCGGAGAGACCTGTGACAAACACCCCTCCCAGGGGCCCCTAAGGAACCAGAGCAGGCTCTCGGGGCCTTGGGCTGCAGTAACAGAAGCACAGCCTGCCTGGCAACAGAGGGGAGAGTGCAGCGTCGCCCTTCCAGGCTAATGAGAACCTACTGTATAGCACAGGGAACTCTACTCAATGCTCTGTGGTGACCTAAATGGGAAGGAAATCCAAAAAAGAGGGGATATATGTATATGTATAGCTGATTCACTTTGCTGTACAGCAGAACTACGCTCAAATAAAATTAATTTTTTAAAAAAGGTGCCTTTTGTTATGTTAATGAGGTGACTTTTGGAAAGCCAAATATATATGAGATGACCAAATATATATATATATATAATATTTTTTTTTCCTTTCTAGATTACCAGTTTATTATAAAAAGATCTAACTCAGGAACAGCCATATGGAAGAGACGCACAGGGCAAGGTATGGGGAAAGGGGTGCAAAGCTTCCATGCTGTCCCACCTGGCACCTCCCTGGGTACACCAATCCAGAAGCTCTCCAAACTCCATTCTTTTTTTTTTTTTTTTTAATAATTTTGAAGAACTTTTTTTAAAAATTATTTATTTATTTATTTATTTTAGTTGTGTTGGGTCTTCGTTTCTGTGCAAGGGCTTTCTCTAGTTGTGGCAAGCGGGGGCCACTCTTCATCGCGATGCGCGGGTCTCTCACCATCGCGGCCTCTCTTGTTGCGGAGCACAGGCTCCAGACGCGCAGGCTCAGCAGTTGTGGCTCACGGGCCCACTTGCTCCGTGTCATGTGGGATCTTCCCAGACCAGGGCTCGAGCCCGCGTCCCCTGCATTGGCAGGCAGACTCTCAACCACTGCGCCACCAGGGAAGCCCCAAACTCCATTCTTTTAATTTCACTGAAGCTTCGTTATGTAGACAGGATTAACTGATTCAACCTCAAGCCCCTCTCCCCTTCAAGGGGGTGGGGGGGAGGGTGGAAGAGACTGAAAGTTCCAATCCTCTAATTCTGGTTGGTTCCCCTGGCAACCAGCCCCTTCCTTAGGGGCTTTCCAAAAGTCACCTCATTAACACAAACTCAGGTGTGGTTGAAAGGGTTTTGTTATGAATATCAAAAGACACTCCTATCTGGAAATTCCACGGGGTTTAGAAGTTTTGTGCCAGGAATGAGGGACAAAGACCAAATATATATTTTATTATACCTACTGCCTAATACTAAATCTTACTGCTAATAAGGTAAGTACAATTAAAACGATAGTGAAATACCATTTTCACCTATCAAATTGGCCACATGGAAAAGTTTGATATTACTCTGTGTTGGTGAGGATACTGGGGAACAGGCAATCTCATACACTGCTAGTGCAAGTATGAAGGGCAGCATCTGCTGAAATTTTCAATGCATATTTCCTTTAATCCAGCAAGTCCACTTTTGTGGGCAATTCAGAACCCTCTCTAGAATAAGGGTCCGCAAATTTTTTTTTTCCAAAAAGGGCGAAAATGTAAATATTTTAAGGTTTGGGCCACGTGGGAGATGGCCAAATATATATTTTTGGTCTGAATGACCAAATATGTATTTTTCTTCATAAATCACAATATTGCACCCAGCTCAATAAAAATCTCCAAATGCTTTGCACATCAGCTGGCTTTGACAAGTCTTCACCTCTCCCCCCACCCCCTTCCTCTCTCCCTAAATCATGCTCTGAGTGTTTCTTGAAGAAATAGAAAAATCTTGGCTCCTCCAGCACATTGCCTCTCCACTCTCCATATTTGTGGTTGCCTCACTGACCCAGGTTGGCCACACGTCCCTTGCCAGCCACCTTACAGCCTGGTGAGATCCTGGACCTCCCAGATGGGCCTCCTGGCCTAGGGATGACCAGTAATATTTCTCTCAAATGCTAGCATCTACTGATCTGTAGTTGGGGACTGCCTGGAGTGTTGTATTGAGAAGGATCCTGAGCTATGGCTGAACTAGCAAGAAAGTGTGTGGTGATTGACTAGCAATGTCTGCCATGGGCGCAGGAATGGTTCGGAGTGGTGCCTGTGCCAAGTATTTGCCATTTCCAGCCTGGGGCTTCCCCTGCCACAGTGAGGCAAGAGGCTGGTCAGTCTTTTGCTGGGAGGCTCCCCTGACTGCTCCATCACAGGGCTGTCTTTCTACCCCTGCTCCCTTGCTACCTGGAGTTTTGCTGTCTAATACGGCAGCCACTAGCCACATGGGGCTATTTCAATTTAAATGAATTAAAATTAAATTAAAACCTCAGGGGCTTCCCTGGTGGCACAGTGGTTAAGAATCCGCCTGTCAATGCAGGGGACACGGGTTTAAGCCCTGGTCCGGGAAGATCCCACATGCCTCGGAGCAACTAAGCCCGTGCACTACAACTACTGAGCCTGCGCTCTAGAGCCGGTGAGCCACAACTACTGAAGCCCACGCACCACAACTACTGAAGCCCGCGTGCTACAGCCCGTGCTCTGCAACAAGAGAAGCTACCACAGTGAGAAGCCCTCACACCACAACGAAGAGCAGCCCCCGCTCGCCGCAACTAGAGAAAACCCGTGCACAGCAACGAAGACTCAACGCAGCCAAAAATAAATAAATAAATAAATAAATAATTTAAAAAACACACACGTAAGATGATTTTTTTAAAAAAGATCTGTATGTAGAACACTGAGCACCTAAGGGCTCGATTATGGGCTGTTATCATTCAAACGGGACTGATACAGAACTTTTCAAAGCTTCTGCTTCTGAGGTTTACATGTGCTGCTATGCGTAAGCCGGAAACTGATCATCACCATCTTTACATCACTTTGTGAAGTCATAACAATGGTGTTATGCATCTAGGGTTTTACAGGCAGTCCCAATTTCACATATTTAACACATTCTCCTGCCAAGAACCAAATACTTTATTTCAAAAATAAAATTACACTTCAGAACATAATATGGTAACCAGAGCCGAACCTAAGCTCCCACAATAACAACCAGAAAACTGGACAAAGTATATGAAGTAACTGTTTTCAGACACAGAAGGGGCTAGAGTCCCTGAAAGAAGGGAAGCAAACTAGGAGGACCCCAGGCTGCGTCAGCTCTTCGCCTGGAGGCACTTTCTGAAATGTGGTGCTGGGAGGGGGACCCAAGCAGACCATGGTGGTCCTGCCGAGGCAAAGGCACCAGGAGTTCATGGAAGACGAGGTGCCTGGAAACACCAGAAAAATAAATGAAATGAAGAGCTATATAGCTATTATAAGCCAGTGGTGATGACAACTTACTAGGATATACTCAATCCAAAAGAAGACTGGAGAAGAAAAAAGCAACAAGGAAACAAATAATACATACGAGATTTAAATCCAACTAAATTGGTAATTATTCAAGTGTAAATGGTCTAAATAGTCTAATTACAAGGCAGAGGTCAGAGAATAGACATACCATGCAAACACTAATATCAAGAAAGCTCGAGTGATTATAACAATATTAGACAAAGTAGACGTCAGAACAAATATATTATTACCAGGACAGACTTCTCATCATGATAAAAGTGGTAGATTCATCAAGATGACATAACAATCATAATGTGTGTGTACTGGGAATTCCCTGGCGGTAAGTGGTTAGGGGTCCATGCTTCCACTGCAGGGGGCACAGGTTCAATCTCTGGTCGGGGGACTAAGATCCCGCAAGCTGCATGGTACGACCAAAAAACAAAAAAATACCGTGTGTACCTATCACAGGAGATGCAACAATGCCTCTCCTAGGCACTTACCAAAGAGAAATGACAGCATTTGTTCACAACAAGACTTGATGAAAAATATCCATAGCAGCTTTACTCATAATTTCCCTGAACTGGAAACAACCCGATGTCCATGAAAAGTGAAGTGTGTTAATAAGTCCATACATTGGAATACTATTCAGCAATAAAAGAAACAAAAATCCCAACACAAGCAACATGATAATGAACCTCAAGGAAGAACATGGTGCTGAGGCAAAGGGGCCAGACCCAAAAGAGTGCATAGGATTTGATTCTATTGATAGGATGTTCTAGAAAAGGCAAATATAATCTATTGTGACTGGAAGCAGAAGCAGATCAGTGTTTGCCTGGGGCTGGGTGGGATGAGCTATTTAGAAACGGGCCCAGAGTGTACTTTTTAAAGTGATGGAAATGGTCCATATATGGATCGTGGTAACAGGTACGCGGGTGCACACTTTTGTCAAAACTCAAACTCTATACTTAAATTGGATGTATTTTATTGTGAGTGTTTTATACCTCAATAAAATTGCTTTTTAAAAGAACAAAAGCATACAGCATATTTATCAGTAAACAAAGAAAAATTAAGTAACAACTGGATCCTTAGACATGTGGTATCTCACGAGAAGGAAATCAGGCATATTCTGAAAGAGATAAGCTAAAAAGTTAACACTAGAAGAAAAGGGCCCAAATCAATGTTCCCAATAAGCTATCCTATTTCAAGTTCTCTTCCATCACCAATTCTGAACCCACTTCTTGGTTTAAAAGTAGAAGCCACAAAACAAACCTAATTTCAATCTTCTGAAATAGTCATAGATTATATGGTAAGCAAATGAATTCTGAAAGAGCAAACTTTGAAGACAATGAATTAAAAAATAAAATCAAAGCAGTGAAATATTTCCAGTAAGGAAAAAAAAAAAAGATTTCTTTGGAGAGTAAGTGCCTCTTACAAGGGAAGAAAGAATATGTGCTTCTTGAAGAAGCTGTCCTAGTTGCTCTCACTGTGTTCTACTGTTATAAACAGTCTCTTTGAGGGACTAAAGCAATTCTCTCTGCCCCCACCTCCATCCACACTTTGCTGGGATTTCTCTTGGAAACCACCAAATCACAAGAATCTTCTCTGTTCATCAGCGAGCAGAGTTGGGACAAAGCTCTGAACTCTAAGGCTGACCTAAAAGCATCACGCAGAACACAGAGCGGGTGTGACAATACTCTTCAGCAGACGGCCCACTGTGCAAAGCAAGCAAGTCACCTTAATTCCGAGATGCATGAACACAGTCATCGCCCTACACCCTCAGGCTCTTGCCTGAGCCTTTCTTTCACCTTCTGACCCCAGCTGAACCCAAGCACATGGTACCCTGCAAGCCCCTGTGCCTCCCACCCGCTTTTGTACCACAGCACAATTCACTGCAAATCTATCCTCCCATCTTCAGATGACTTCTCACCACCTCCACTGCTGGCCGCTGGTCCCAAAGCCGGGATCATCTCTTGCTGAGCGCTGCAGCATCTCCTGCTTCTTGCTTCCACAGCACCGAGACGATGCTGCATGAGCACTTGAGTCAGGGTGTGCCGCCCCAGTGCTCAAACTTTCCTGTGCCCCATCCCAGGACCAGTAAAAGTGGAGATCCTCGTGATTGCCTAAAAAGCCTCGCCAACCACCCCCCACCTGTCTCGCGGTCCCTCGCACTCAGCCCCTTGGCTGCAGCCACCTTGCTCTTCCTCCACCACGTGGTTCCAGTCTTAGGGTCTCTGCCCTGCTGAGCCCTCTGCCTGGACCCACTTCCCCCCAGTACACAGGGGCTCAGCCCTCACACCTCCCCAGGACGCTGTTCAACCGTCCCTTTATAAGTGGTGCCTTCTCCAAACACCCTTTTGAAACTGCCGCACATACCGGCAAGCCCTGCCCCCCTCTGGCCTCTACAATTCTCCACAACATTTACTACTGTGCGGACAGTGTGTATTCGTTGGTCTGTCTCCCGCCCCCCCCCCAACCCCCCGGTAGAATGTTAGCTCCAGGGACTTCCCTGGTGGTCCAGTGGCTAAGTGCAGGGGGGCCCGGGTTCGATCCCTGGTCAGGGCACTAGATCCCACATGCCACAACTAAGAGTTCGCATGCTGCAACTAAAAGATCCCACGTGCCACAACTAAGACCCAGCGCAGCCAAATAAATAATTAAATAAATATATTAAACAAAGAATGTCAGCTCCATAGGGGCACCCATAGCAGTACTACTCACGGATGCATGGTACACAGTGAAAGTCACTGAACGAATGACGGAATTTTTAGTAGATTTCAAACAAAGCCCGAGAACCACCTCATAGCATATCTCTACATTTCCTGGTCTTGACTTTGACTAGAAGTAGGAATACTAAAATAAATCAAAAATAATGTATAAAACCCTCAGAAAAGGTATCTCCCAAAGAGCTAAAACCAGGGGATATTAATGACAGTGCACTGCCACCTGGAATTTCAGGCGTTTGGGGCTCCTAAAGTCCTAAACCCGCCCAATCATCCCTCTACTGTCAGTTCAAAAAGCTGACGGTCAACTTTTCCAGTAGAGGTGATGTTTCCTGGGTCCTTAGAACTCTCTAGGAATATATATTAAGACCCCAGCTTTGCTAATATTGCTAGAGCATGTAGCATTTTCCCTTAATTATGTGGACCCAGGCAACGAGACAGCTACAAAGTTGAGTCAGTTACAGATGTTGGCTGATTGGCTAGACTTTCCTTTTGGCTAAGAGTGGTTTCCCCACACTTGCCGTGGGATCTAAACTCATGGCGCTGAAACATCACCAGTAGCCCCTTCCAAGAATTTCGGAGACTTCTGGGCAGTAGTAAACACTCCTTACAGCTGTCTGATACTGGCATGCCAGAGGTCTGTGGGTTTCACATCCATCCTTTTGCAGAGTGAGCTGGTGGCAGGTGGAAAGTCCTCTGTGGCCTGACGCTGTTCTAGTCTCCCCTATGTGCTGTTTTGTTTAATAAGACATTTCCAGTGGAGCACTTAATATATATTAGATTCTCAATGTCTCATTCAACAAAGCACATAAAGCAGAGACCTGTGCACTGCCCCCAAATTCTGGATTTTAGTATCATGATATATTAACTAGGAATTGTATAGTTTATACGCTTTTTTAAAAAACAAACTCCAGCACTACTTACAATAGCCAAGACATGGAAGCAGCCTAAATGTCCGTCCACAGATGAATGGATAAAGATGATGTGGTATATATCAATATATACACAATGGTATATTATGCAGCCATGAAAAAGAATGAAATAATGCCATTTGCAGCAACATGGACGGACCTAGAGATGATCATACTAAGTGAAGTGAGTCAGACAGAGAAAGACAAATATTACATGGTATCACTTATACATGGAATCTAAAAAAATGATACAAATGAACTGATTTACAAAACAGAAATAGACTCACAGACATAGAAAACAAACTCATGGCTACCGAAGGAGAAACGTGGTGAGGGATAAATTAGGAGTTTGGGATTAACAGATACACACCATTATATATAAAATAGATAAACACAAGGACCTACTGTATGGCACAGGGAACTACATTCAGTATCTTGTAATAACCTATAATGGAAAAGAATCTGAAAAACAATATATATATGTATAGCTGAATCACTTTGCTGTACACCTGAAACTAACACAACATTCTATCAACTATACTTCAATTAAAAAAAAACCCAGGGCTTCCCTGGTGGCGCAGTGGTTGAGAATCTGCCTGCCAATGCAGGGGACACGGGTTCGAGCCCTGGTCTGGGAAGATCCCACATGCCGCGGAGCAACTAGGCCCGTGAGCCACAACTACTGAGCCTGCGCGTCTGGAGCCTGTGCTCCGCAACGAAAGGCCACGATAGTGAGGCCCACGCACCGCGATGAAGAGTGGCCCCCACTTGCCGCAGCTAGAGGAAGCCCTCGCACAGAAACGAAGACCCAACACAGCCAAAACTAAATAAATAAATAAATAAATAAATAATAATTTAAAAAAAAGAACTTTGTAAGGTAGCAATTTCTGTCTTTCCAATGTATCCTTTTTATAATGAAACATACATTTTTTTTTCAAAGTCCATGGCAAGTATATTTCTTATGCCTTAGCCCCAAACGCCAAATATAATTTATGCATTCTTTCAACCCGAATGTTCTTTGAAAGCATGCTAAATATGTTTGAGACCAACGTTAATAAATATTTAAGAAATTAAAGTGAAAAGGAAAAATCGAAAAGAAAAGGCACCAGACTGGAAAGAAAGGAGTACATTTGTTTTTATTCAGAGACAGGATCTTACATGTAGAAAATCCTGAAGAACTCACACACATACACACATACACAAATCTACTAGAACTAATAAATTAGTTCAGCAAGATTGTAGGATACAAGATCACCATACAAAATCCAATTCTATTTCCATGTACTAGCAATGAACAACCAAAAATGAAATTAAAGAAACAATTTCATCCATAATAGCATCAAAAACATTAAAATATTTGTGAATAAATTTAAGAAGACACATAAGACTGAAAACTACAAAGCACTGCTGAGAGAAATTAGGGACGACGTAAACAACTGTAGAGACATTTCATTCATGGATTGGAAGACTTAATGTTGTTAAAATGACAGTTGTCTCCAAATCTATACATTCAACAAAATCCCTACCAAAATCTGAGTAGGCTTTTTTTTGAGGGGGGGCAGAAATTGAAAAACTGATGCTAAAATTCATATGGAAATGCAAAGGATCCAGAAGAGCCAAAAACAAGTTTGAAAAAAAAAAAGAAAGAAAAGAATAAAGTGAGAAGATTTTTATTTCCTGATTTCAAAACTTACTATAAAGCTACAGTAATCAAGACACTGTGGGACCAGCATAAGGACAGACATATACATCCACAGAACAAAACTAAGAGTCCAGAAATAAGTCCTTAAGTTTATGGTCAATCAATTTTCAACAAAGGTGCCAAGACAATCCAACGGGGGAAGAAAACGTTTTTATCTTCAAACAAAAAAACAAACATTTTTCAGACAACTAGATAGCTACATGCAAAAAAAGATGAATTTAGACCCTTACCTCACGTTATACATGACAACTCAAAAATCAAACAAAGACCTAAGAGCTAAAATGCTAAAACACTTCTAGAAGAAAAAGAGAAAAAAATCTTTGGGGAATTCAGTTAGGCAAAAAGTTCTTAGATAAGACACTAAAATTCATTCCAAAAAGTTGTAAACTGGACTTCAAAATTAAAACCTTCTGTACTTCAAAAGTCACTATGAAGAAAATGAAAAAGAAGCCACTGACTGGGAGGAAGTATTTGTGAATTATACACATGATAAATAACATAAATAAAGACAATCAATTTTTTAAATGGGCATAAGATTTAAATAGATATTTCACCAAAGAAGATATAAGAATGGCTAATCACCACAAACATGTCCAATATCACTAACTGTTAGGGAAATGCAAATCAAGACCCCAATGAAGCACCACTTCACACCCACTAGGAAGGCTAGAATCAAAGACAACAGCAAGTGTTGATGAGGCTATGGCAAACCCGGAACTCTCATAAAATGATGGTGAGAATGTAAATGTAGTATAATTTAGAAAGCAACTAGTGATTCCTTAGAAAGTTAAACATGAATTCACCATACAGCCCAGCAATTCCACTCCTAGTTACATACCCAGGAGAAATGAAAACATACATCCACACTTGTACGTGAATGTGAACACAGCAGCATCGTTTGTAATAGACCAAAAGTGGGAATAATTCAAATGTCCATCAACTGGCGAAGGGATAAACAAAATGTGGTCTATCCACGTAATGGAATATTATTCAGCAACAAAAGGGAACGAGAGACCGGAACACACAACGTGGATCAACCTCCAAAACCTGGTGTTAAATGAAAGAAGCCATGTGCAAAAGACAAACAGTCTACAACCTGTAAGATTCCACTCATATGAAATGTTCAGAAAAGGAAAATTACTATAGAGACAGAAAGCAGATTATTGGTTGCCTGGGGATGGGAGCAGGAAGTGACTACAAGTGGGCACAGGGGGTCTCTTTGACACATGGAAATGTTTTAAAATTAGACTGTGGTGCTGGCTGCACAACTCAGAGTTTACTAAAACTCATCAAATTTACACTCATAGTGAGTGAATTTTATAACATGTAATAGCATGCCTCGATAAAGCTGTTTTTCAAAGAGTAAAAGTTGCAAAATTTTGTTTTGACCAAAACCATGTTTCAAAGACACCAATTCTCACACGAATTCAAAAAGATCAATATTCAGACTCTGGATTAAGCTCTGAAGTCAGTGTGAGAAAATGAAATGTCTTCCATGGCAATAATGATGTGACGTCATAGTACTTTAACCATGATGTTCTTTATATATGAGAGTAACATTTGCATACTTTATGAATTAAGCATCTATTTTGGAGTCTCCTTATAATCGGAAACATCCTTCTCTAACAGGAGAGGGTATGCAGTCAGAGAAGTGAGTAGATTGTCAACAGACAGATGGAATTTATCAAATGTTATGTGCCCCACTTGCATATGATGAAATTATTTCAGTATATCACAGAAGAAAATGGTAGCAAAACATCTTAACCATACAAATTGATTTTAACCGACAAATTGATTTTACTGTCTATTTGATAACCAGTATCCCTTTAAAACCATTCTTTCAATGAGCCAAACCCAGGACACTTGTCAATCTCTAAATGAGTAAGTTTTACTGACAGCAAATTAGGAATCCACTTCATTGATGTCCGTTAAGACGTATGGTTTCTATGTTAGGATGAGGAAGATAAAGGCAGCTGTCATTTACTTAACCTTTTTTATTCTGGAAACCGGCAATTAAAAACAAAGAAGTTAAGCATTGATCCTGCTCTATTAGTCTTCTATTGCTGTGTAACAAACACCCACAAACTCAGTGACTTAAAAACACCGCTAATAAATACCTCCCAGTTCTGGAGGTCAGAAGTCCTGGCTGGCTCTGCTGGGTTTTCTGCCTAGGGGCTCACAAAGCCAGAATCAAGGTGCTGGCAACCTGGGTTCTTATCTAGAGGCTCCAGGGAGGAATCTGCTCCCAAACTCATTCATGCTGTTGGCAGAATGCAGTTCCGAGGGCTGTAGGACTGAGGTCCCCGTTCCCTTGCTGCCTGCCAAGGAGGAGGGGTCACCCTCAGCTCCTCGACACACTCACAATCCTTCTCATGGGGCCCCCTCCACCTGCAAAGTTGCCAAGGGTGCGTCCCACCTTTCTCCTGCTTCAATCTCTCTGACTTCTGCTGCCGGCCTGAGGACATTCTCTGCTTTTAAAGGGCTGGTGTGAGCAAATTCAACCCACCCAGAACACAACCTTAATTATATCTGCAAAATCTCTTTCAGCGGGTTACCCCTGGGAGTAACCCCTGGAGGCTTTTAAAAGTCACGGGAGACGTCGCAGAAATCTGCCAACCGCACCTGACTGTCTTTACAGGCAAATATATAGCGCAAGTGGATGAGTAAAAAGCAGTCAACGTGGAAGGAATGGCATGATTAGCAAACTCACCGCTTCCTAACTTCCTAATAAAATAATCGATTTATGCAGAGATCGTCAGTGAAAATGAAACGAATGGCAGATGACAGCTGAGTGAGGAGCCGGAGAGCTGAGCGCACCTGAGCCCACTTTAGAGAAGTGACGGACGGCAGAGCGGCCCCTACGTGTCATGTGCCTCTTGCTACAAAGTCCGAACCTAACACGCTAATCCAGCTGTTGGAGCTGGCTTTCAGCTCATAGGAAATTTAGGAAGCAGAAGTGCAATTTAAATGACACCACGAAAAAGCAAACAGAGAAATCCAGAATGTGGAACACTCTACAGCCGGCCCAGTTTCTTCAATACGTCAATTACCTGGGGGTGGGGGTGGGGGTGGGGTGGGGGGCTGTTCTGGATTAATGGGATGTTATTACCAATTACAATACAAGAACAATATTTGGATCCTGATTCAAAAAACACAAGAGTAAAAGGACATTTTAAAGTTAATCAGAAAAACCTGAATATGGACTCAGTATTAAAGTAAGAATCATCATTTTCATTGGTTGGCATAAAGGTCTTAAGGTTGTATGAGAAAACATTCAGATTTTTTAGAGACGCACATAGGGCTGAAATGCTACGAGGGGTTTGCTAATTGCTTTAAAATATTCCGGCAACCACAAGAAGAGGGGATGGACAAAGCAGGTACACAAAATGTTGAAACATACCGAATCTGGCTGATGTATATGCATGGGGGCTCATTGTTCTGGTCCACTTTTACCCCGGACTAAACATTTTTATAATAAACGATTTCATTTAAGAGATTTCATTCATTGAGCATCTGCTGAGAATCAATCACTGTGCTCAGGGCTTCGCATCCACTTCCTGCTGGATCCTCACTACGGCCTTATGAAGCAGGTACCATTTGTATCCCCACTTTTATAGCTAAGAATATGAAACAACGACCAGTGTGGGGTGTAGCCGACAGGCCTGCCAATTGCCCGCCACCCCAGCGAAGCCTCAGAGGCCAAGGAAATGAAAGATTTCTACATTTTTTGGTTTCACAAAGCAGTCTGACAAGTCGCCTGCAGCCCGCGTTGGAGGGCGATCCCCCAAACCATGCGCCAACCGCAGCACAGGGGATGCTGGAAGGCTCGGAAGGAGACAAAAGGCGGAGACAGGTAGAGGGTGAAAGAGAAACAGAGGGACCACAGAAAAGCAACAAGGTGGAAACACAGGGAGACAGTCACGGAAAGGGGCGGAGGGAAGAGATGGGGAGACAGTGGGGAAGAGGGATGTGCTTGAAGGGGGATGTCACAGACCTAGAGTCAGACAAAGCTACTGCAACCTTGGTCCACCTTCCACTCTGCCCCACCCCTCACACCAACCAGAAAACGGGAACGCCTCGGAGCAAAGGAGGGACCAGACACGTTCAGTATAGAGCTCTGTCCACGTGTAGTTACAGATCCGTGTCAGGCACGGTTACCTTGTCCCCTCTCCCCATCCCCCAGCCCCCATCCCGTGACCTTCTCCCCAGACAGCTCACCAGCTCCAAGCTCAGAGCCAGGAGGAAGGGAAGGAGGAGTTATTTATTTATCTAAACCATGTTTCAGTTTTTTAACGGCCTAACTGAGATAAAAGTCACAGACCCTCAGTGCCCAGCAAAGCTGTTCTCAGCGGGGAAAGTCTGTGAGGCTGAAGTTAATAGCACGAGGGCCACGTTAATGCCACTAGGGGGTTCAGATCAGAGGCTCCTGGAGGCGGCTTCAGGTGACGGTTTAATCACAACGGAAAAAACGGGTCTGGGGTTTGCAACGTGTGACTGGGGGGGTGGGGGGAGTGGGGATGGCAGAAAGGGGTTACAGGAGGGAGCGTGGGGAGCAGAAAACACAAAGGAAGACAGAATCCTCAAACAGAATCCTCAATGCCTTTCAGAGACTGGAACTAGACCTGCAGAGGAGGGCAGGCCTGTCACACCGACCCCCCACCCCGCCCCGGGCATGTTAATAACACGGAACCACTTGCTCAAATTACACGTTAAAAAACACCTTCTTGGCCTTCCCTGGTGGCGCAGTGGTTACGAATCCGCCTGCCAACGCAGGGGACACGGGTTCGAGCCCTGGTCCCGGAAGATCCCACATGCCGCGGAGCAACTAAGCCCGTGCGCCACAACTACTGAGCCCGCGTGCCACAACTACTGAAGCCCGCGCACCCTAGAGCCCGTGCTCCACAATAAGAGAAGCCACCACAATGAGAGGCCTGCGCACTGTAACAAAGAGTAGCCCCCGCTCACCGCAACTAGAGGAAGCCAGTGCGCAGCAATGAAGACCCAACACAGCCAAAAATAAAATAAAATAAAAAATAAAATAAATTAAATTTAAAAAAAAACTGTAAATGACGCCTGCCCTCAAAAAATGCTCTGGGGTAGGGCATAGGCAAGGAAATTCAACACATGACAAATTTTTCAAGAACTCAATATGAAGAGGGAAGGTGTAGTCACTCTTTAAAAAAAAAAGGAAAAGAAAAAAAAGGACATGCCTAAAGTTCACTATAAGGAATTCTTAGCCATATGCAAATCCAACGTCCAAAAAGGTTTCAGCTCACACCAGTCAAATGACCATCAGCAAAAAGTCTACAAACTATAAATGCTGAAGGGCTTTTAGAGAACTGTGTACCTTCTAGCTGCTGGTGGGATGTAAAGTGGTAACAGCACTAACACAAACTGAATGGAGCTGCTTTAAAAGGTAAAAATTCAGCTACCATATGATGCGGCAGGGCACCTTTTGGGCCTATAACCTAAGGCCACCAGAATCGGAAAGACAGAGGCAGGCAAATGTGCACTGCAGCAATATTGAAATAGCCAAGATATGGAAGCAAAAAAAAGGTCCATAAACAGATGAATGGACAAAGAAGAAGTGGTATATAGACAGAATGGAATATAAGTCACGAAAAAAAGTAAAAGAATGGCATATGCAGCACCACACATGAGCCTAGAGATAATCACACAACGTGAAGTAAATCAGAATGCGAAAGACAAATGCCTTTTGATATCACTTATGTTATCTGAAAATTCATAAAAATGAACATATTTCCACAGAGAAAGGCAATCTCAGATTGAGAAGACAAACTTATGGTTAAGCCAAAGAAAAGGTGTGAGGAATGGATAAATTAGGATATTGGGGTTAACACACATATACTAATACATATAAAATATATAATCCCCAAAGACCTATGGAATACCAAGAGTGGTCTACTCAACACTCTGTAATAACCTACATGGAAAAGAACCCAAAGATCAATAGATATATGTATATGTGTAAATGAACAAGATTCTGTACACCTAGAAAAAAAGACATTTTTCAATCAAGTTTGCTCTGATAAAAACTACAACTTAAAGACACAGACAAGAATTAAGGAGGCTAAAACTTATGGGGGTTTGTCCTGGCACATTCCACTCTAATCTGTAACCTAAAAGCACAACTTGCAGCAAGGTTCTGTTTCCCTAGCAAGCAGAGTTGGCAACGTAGAAGTCTTCCCACCCTAAGGCCGTTTCCTCAAACAGCAGCTCAAATCTACTGCTAATGGTCACTAATATTCACAAGGACTGCAGGGCTGTAAATGACTCATGCCCTCAAAAAATATCCTGGGGCAGGGAATGGCCAAAAAATCCAAACGCGGCAAATTTTTCAAGAAGGCAATTAGAAGTTGTAAGTTTAGCTCAATCTTAAAAAAAAATGAAAAGGACATTGATAAACGCAAAACATCAGGAATTGTCAGACGCATGGAAACCCAATCTACACAAAGGTATCACCTCACACCAGTCAGAATGACCATCAGCAAAAAGTCAACAAACAATAGATGTTGAAGAAGTTGTGGAGAACAGCATAACCTCTCGGTCTAAGTGGGATGTAAACTGGTAACAGCCAATAATAGGAACAGAATGGCAGTGTGTTTAAAGGTAAAAAGTGAGTCACCATATGATCTGGAAGGCCCACTATTGGGCCTGTCACCTGTGAAAGCCAGAATCCAAAAGACACGGGATGGAAAATCGTGTATTGCAGCAGTATTTACAATAGGCAAGACATGGAAGCAAACAAAATGCCCATCAACAGATAAATGGACAAAGAAGAAGTGGTATACGTACCGAATGGAATAGTAGCCTCGGGAAAAAAATGAACAATGCCGTTTTCAGGACTACACATGAGCCTAGAAATAATCATATTAGGTTAAGTCAGTCAAAAGGGAATGACAAATATCCTATGATATCATTTATACATGTTATCCTAAGATTGCTACCAATGAACATATTTCCACAGAAAAAGACACTCACAGACTTATAAAACAAACTAATGGTTAACCAAAATGAAAGGTGGGAGGATGGATAATTTAGGACTAAGGGGCTAACATACATAGATTAATGTATGTTAAATGTATATAAACATATAACATATAAACTATATGAATTATATAATCACTAATACATAGAAAATATATAATGACAAAACACCTACCAAATACCAAGGGAGGTCTACTCAACATTCTGTAATAACATACATGGTAACAGGATCCGAAGATGAACAGACATATGCATGAATCATTGAGCAGATTCTGTACAGCCAAACAATCACAACACTCTAATCAAATTTACTCCGATAAGAAATAGAAATTAAATTTAAAAAACAAACATAAGTAAGGAGACATAAACTTCTGGGGGCTTGTCCCAGCACATTCCACTCTAATTTACAACCTTGGAACGCTACCTCCAGGAAGACTCTGTTGCCCTAGTAACAAGAGTTGAGAACGAAATAATGCTGCCACCTTGTGGCTCTTTCCCACAACAGCAGCTTTAAACCCAGTGCTAATGGTAGCTTAATAGTCACAAGGACTGCTGGGCTGTAAATGACGCCTGCCCTCAAAAAATGCCCTGGGGTAGGGAATAGGCAAGGAAATTCAACACATGACAAATTTTTCAAGACGTCAATATGAAGAGGGAAGTTGTAGTCACTCTTTAAAAAAAAGGAAAAGAAAAAAAAGGACATGCCTAAAGCTCAGTATAAGGAATTATTAGCCACATGCAAATTCAACGTCAAAAAGGTTTCAGCTCACACCAGTCAAATGACCATCAGCAAACACTGCAGGATTCCACTCCCTGTGCTTTGTGGCTGCTTCCCAATAGCTATCTAGTTTACATTTGGTAGTGTATATATGTCCATGCCACTCTCTCACTTCATCCCAGATTACCCTTCCCCCTCCCTGTGTCCTCAAGTCCATTCTCTATGGCTGAGTCTTTATTCCTGTCCTGCCCCTAGGTTCTTCATAACCATTTTTTTCTTTTTTTTTAGATTCCATATATATGTGTTAGCATACGGTATTTGTTTTTCTCTTTCTGACTTACTTCACTCTGTATGACAGTCTCTAGGTCAATCCACCTCACTACAAATAACTCAATTTCATTTCTTTTTATGGCTGAGTAATAGTCCATTGTATATATGTGCCACAGCTTTATCCATTCATCTGTCGATCCTGCCAACAGTTTTACTTTACTCAACTGAGACCAATGTCAGACTTGTAAGGTAATAAATTTACGATACTTTGAGTCACTCAATTTGCGGTAATTCGTATGAAAGCAATAAAAAACAAATACAGACGTCCTACAAGAGCCAGGCTATATATTTATATTTAAGTATTTCTAAAATGAATTTAACCCTGTGATTCACAGCAGCAGCAGCTTCCAAGGGATCCCACCACACACCTGAGGCGAAAGCAGCCTAATAAAGAAGCAGTGACAGCAGCAGGTCACTGCCCCACACTTGAGGTAGAGGGGGATTTGATCTACTGTAGCAGCAGCGTAGCCTGAATGGGAATGCATCCTCCTGTGGCACTAGTCCCATCAGCATTAGTCTAATCTGCTAGCATCTGCTGTGCCAACAGGCCCAACGTATACAAACCCTCCAACTCAGTAGCATTAAGTGAGCCAGGCTCAGTGTTTCCTGAAACTCATATCCAATGGCACTGGAAAGCCCAGATATCACCTACTGTTATGAAAACATAAAAAACAATAACAGAAGACTGGCAACTTCAGAAAGAAAAGGGGAAAAATGGAATGGGTGAAAACAAGTGGGATAAATATAAGAGACTATCATTAGCCTCATGAGTTTCTTAAATTCCCTATGACGGTCAAAGCAAAAATTATGACACCATCTGATGTGGTTCTCAATGTATATAAAGGAAATACTACAGAAAATCATACTTTAAAACTGGGGACTATTAAGAGACCTAAATGGAAGTAAAATTTTGAAACTTCACTTGAAGTAATAAAAGACAGATTCCAGTAGGCTATGATAAGTTACATATGTATAGTGTAAGGCCAAAAGCAACCACTAAGAAAACTATACAAACAGTATACACAAATGATTATAAATAAATTAGATTAAAATGGACTTACCAAAAAATGTTTAAGTAACCCACAAGAAGGCAAAATAAGAGAAACACAGGATTGAGAAACTAAGGTAAAAGACAAAACAAAAAATAAAATGGTAGACCTAATCTTTAACATAGCAATAATTACATTAACTGTAAACGATCTAAATAACCAAGTCAAAGACAGAGATTGGAAGAGTAGATGAAAAAATCACAAGCATGATCCAACTCTATACTGTCTATAAGAAGCTTACTTTAAACATCATGATATAGGTAGTTCAAAGTAAAAGGATGAAAAAGGTATATCATGTGAACATTCATCAGAAAAAGCAGGAATGGCTATATTAATATCAGATAAAGTAGATTTCAGAGCAAAGGAAATTATTAGGGGCAAAGAGGGTCATTACATAAAGATAACAGGAATAATCCACCTAGATGACCTAGTGATACTAAATGTGTGTGCACCAAACAACAGAACTTCAAAACACATGAAGCAAACACTGAAAAAGGTAAAAGGAGAGAATTTCAAATCCACAAGTATTATTTGAGACTTCAACACAGCAATTTATAGAACTCCCAGAGACAAAAATCAGCAAGGGTATGGAAGAACTGAAAACATCATCAATCAACAGGATATAACTGACATTTAAAGAACACACTCAATAAAAGCAGAATACATATTCAAGTGTCCATGGAACATTCACTCATATACCATACACTGGGTGATAAAAAAAAACATTAGCAGATTTAAAAGAATTAAAATCATAGAGAGTATATTCTCTAGCCATAATGGAACCAGACTAGAAATCAATAACAGAAAGACAACAGGAAAATCTTCAATCACATGAAAACTAAACATCACAATTCCAAATAACTCATGGGTAAAAAGTCAAGGAAAAATTTTTAAATGCATAGAATAAAAGAAAATGGAGATATAACAGATCAACATTTGTGGAATGAAGTGAAAGCAATGCTGAAAGGGAAGTCTATAGCACTAAATTGGGAAAGAAAATATTTCAAAGAAATAGTCTAATTTTCTATATTAAAATAGTAAAAACGGAAGAGGAAAAAACACTAAACAAGCAGAAAGAAGGAAATAATAAAGATGAAACAAAAATCCATGAAACTGAAAACAGGAAAATGGGGGGGGGGGGAGGAAATCAATGAAACAAAAGGCTGGTTCTTCAAAATAAACAATCTCATCAAGAAAGATGTAGCAAGACTGATCAAGATAAAAAGAGAGATGGCACAAATCACAGATATCAGAAATGCAACCAAGGATACCATGACATATCCTGCAGGTTAATAAGGGACAAGTTATTATGAACAAGTCTACACTATAAATTCAAAAATGTGGATGAAATGGACCAATGCGTCTACACCCAAAACTACCAAAACTCAGCCAAGATGAAAGAGACAATCTCAATTTTCCTGTAACTATGAGAAACACTGATTTTTCATTTAAAAACTCCCAAAAGAAATATTCAGGCTTAGATGTTTCACTTTTACCCAAGACTTAAAGAATTAACACCAATTTTACATGACTTGATAAGAAACAGAAGTAGAGGGAACAGTTCCTAATTAATTTTATGAAGCCAGTATTACCTTGATACCAAAACCAGACTGGGATAGTATAGAAAGAAGAAAACTACAGGCCAGTATTTTTTATGAAATTGGCTGTAAAAATCTTCAGCCAAATATTAGCAAATTAACTCCAGAAATATATAAAAAGAATAATATACCATGACCAAGTGGTATTTATTCCAGTTATGCAAAGTTGGTTAAATATTTGAAAATCAAACAATGTAATCTACCATATCCAATAGATTAAGGGGGAAAAGTCATGTGATCCTAATCATTAATGCAGAGAAAGCATTTGACAAAATCCAATCCCATTCATGATTTAAAAAAAAAGAAGAAAAGAAACTCCAAGCAAACTAGGAATAGAAAAGGAACATACAGAAACTCATAAAGATGATCTACAAACAACCTATACCGACATTATATTTAACTGTGAAAGACTGAACGCTTTCTCTGTAAGATCAGAAACAAGGCACCGATATCTGCTCTCACCACTTTTATTAAATATATTACTGGGGGTTCTAGTAAGAAAATAAAGCAAAAATAAATAAATAGATAAATTTAAAAGTTAAATTTTTAAAAAGTTTATTTAAAAGATGAAAGAACTATTCCTACTATGTTGAATAGGAAGGAATATATCCTCCTGAATGTTGAATAGTAATATATCCTATTATATTGAATAAGGAAAACTAAAACTGTCTATATCTGAAGATGAGATGATAATCTAAATGGAGAAAATACCAAGGAATCCACATAAAGCTTGAGAAATAATATTAGTTTGTAAATGTTTTAGAGTACAAGATCCACACAATTTTATCAAATTATATATTAATAACAAATGTGTAGAAGCTTAAATAAAAATATGTGATGCCATTTACAACTGACCTAAATAAATACTTAAATAGAAGCCCAATAAGACATTTATAGGACCTCTATACTGAAAATTACAAAATGCTGATGAAGAAAATTTTAAAAGTCCCAAACAAAGAGGGAGACATACCTTGTTCATGGATTAGAAAACACAACATAATAAAGCTGTCAATTCTCCCCAAGTTAAGAGGCTTAACACAATTACTCTTAAAATGCCCTCAAGGTTTTTGTGGATATAGACAAGCTTATTCTAAGATTTATATGGTAGGAAGAGGCTGAAGAACAGCTAAAACAATTTGTAAAGGAAGATTAAAATGGGAGGAATTAATCTACCCAATTTCAAGATTTCGCAGTAGTGATGGAGGGTAGATACATAGATCAATGGAATGGAACAGAGAACCCAGCAATAGACTGACACAAATACATTTAACTTGGTTTTGACAGCAGTGCAAAAGCTATCAAGGAAGAATAGACTTTTCAAAAAATGGTACTGAAACAGTTGGACATCCCTCGACAAAAACAAACAAACAAACAATGAACCTTAACCTAAACCTTACACATCTTACACAAAAATTAAATCAAAGTGGATCATAATCTTAAATGTAAAAGCAGGACATTTTTAGAAAAAAAAAAATAGGAGAAAATCTTTGGCATCTACAACTAGGTGAATAATTCTTAGACTTGACACCGAAAGTATGATCAATAAAAGCAAAAACTGATCAATTGGATCTCATCAAAATGAGTTAAAGATGCTTCATAGAAGATCCTTTTAAGTGGATGAAAACTCAAATTACACAGTGGGAAAACATATTTGAAAATCCCATAGGAGACAAATGACTTGTATCTATAATATACAAAGAACTCTCCAAACAACTTAAAAAAATCCAACTAGAGAATAGGCAGAAGACAGGAACAGACATTTCATGGAAGAGAATATACACATGGCAAAGAAGCACATGAAAAGATGTTCAACATCGTTAGCCATCAGGGAAATGCAAATTAAGACCATAATGAGATATCAGAGAATAACTAAAATTAAAGTATAGTGACAACATCAAATGCTAGCGAGTACGTAGAAAAATTATATCACATCACTGGTGGGAAAATAAAATGGTTTAGCCACTCTGAGAAACAGCTTGACAGTCTCTTTTAATCCTAAAAGTAGATTCACCCTACAATGCAGTAATTGTACTCTTGAGCATTTATCCAAAAGAAACAAAAACTTAATGAAGTTCCCACAGAAACTTACACATAAATGTTCATAGCAGTTTTATTTCTAATAGCCACAAACTGGCAACTCCCCAAATGTCTTTCAATGGGTGAATGTTGAAACAGATTGTGATAAAATCTTATGATAGAATACTACCGAGCAACAACAAGGAACAAATTATTAATATATGCAAAAATTGAAATGAACTTCAAGGGAATGATGCCGAGGGAAAAGTTTTTAAAAGCCAATCTCCGAAGATTAAGTAATTCATGATTATGTTTACATATTATTCTTAAAATAACAAAACTGTGGAGATGGAGAACAGATTAGAAGTTGCCAAGGGTTAGAGATGGGGGTAGAAGGTACAGCGGGGGAACTCTGTGAGGTTTTTGTGGTCCCAGTACAAATAATACAGCAATCTTGGTTTTAATCCCTAAAGATTTTTAAAAGCAATTCCTAGTAAGAGGTGTCCAGATATTTAGCAATGGCAGCAGATTAGAGGTATAGCTCCCCAACATGACAACTTCGAAAGAGATCTATACTATCAATACTAATTTAATGCATATGTTAATTTTTAAAAGGCCAGTCACAATACTTAAATGGTACATATCTTAACGATATTACTCTGGGTATCCAGCTATACCAGATGGACTAGCAGGATTTTCTGTCCATTCAATCTTATTTAAGACAGTAAATCTTATAATAAGACAGTTAAAAAAAGAAAAAGAAAAACAACAAACCTCAACTACAGTTGGATATTCTCACAGCAAGATGAGGTGAAAATACGTAGCAGCGGTTCAAAAGCTTAAGCAGTGGCACCTAAATTTGGCTGCACATTAGAATCCTCTGAAGCACTTTTTAAAAACCCTCACACCGACGGTTGGTCATACTAGACCAATACAATCCTTTTAACTCTCCTCAGACGATGCCAATGTCTAGCCAGAACGGAGAACCAGCGGACTAAGCAGAAGGGGATGTTTCTACAAAGATCTCTTAACAATAAGTCCTCTCACCCAATCAAGATTTACCTCCCCGCAAAGGGGTAAAGAAGGCTAGATGTTGTCCATACTTGCTTAGCTTTAATTAGCACTTGTGACTTGCCCAAAACCTAGATCATGTTTCCCCTAAATTTCACGTTATTCCCTAAGTTTATCAAACCCAAGGCTAAGGGGTTTGCCAGGATGAGATTTTAAGTGCTCACACAGGGGAAGTCCCTGGCAAACCAGGACAGCGGTCACTCTACACTGCAATGTAAAGCATCCTAAATAACCCTGCCACTGCTCCCAGATACTAGTCTGTGCCAACCAGTGGAGAAAAGGCATTCTCCATTACTACCATGGCAAATGCTACTGTACTTACCTTGGCTAGTCCCTATCTTTTCCAGGCGCCACTCCCCTTCACCTGCTGGTGGACGCTTCGGCCAGCTGACAATGCAGATATTTTCAAACTTTAAGGTGAATAAAAATCATCTGGAGGGCCTGTTGTAACAGAGATCACTGAGCCCCACCAGAGTTGCTGATTCCATAGGGCTGGGACCGGGCCCTAAAACTTGAATATCTAACACATTATCAGGGGATGCTGGGAAAGCTGGTCAGGTAATGGTAAAGCTGGCCAGGAAAAAGAAACCCGACGTGTCAGATCATAAAGTATGGAAGGGCAAGCCTGCCGGCAGTCCAGGCCGGGGGGCGGGGGGGCGGACCTGGGTCCCCAGCCCTACAGGGCCAACGGCAGACCGGCGCGGGCGCCCCTCGGAAGCGCGGGGTCCCCGCTGCCGAGTCTGTGGCCCCGGCCGGCCCCGGCTCCCCTCTGCCCACCCTGCGCGCGGGGGCTGGAAACGGCCGCGGAGAACCAGGCAGGGCGGGAAGGGGGGCTCCAAAGAGGGTCTGGCGACTCGAGTCGCTCCGTTACTCGGTGGGCTCAGCGCGCGCCGTGGGGGAAGAGAGGTGGAGGTCCGGGAAGAGGGGACGGGCGGCACTCACGTAGACCAGCAGCAGCCATGGGTAGACGGCGGGCTCGGCCACCACGGGCGACTCCAGCCTCAGCTTCTCCCCCACGTTTTCGCGCGCGGCCCCCGCACCAGGCTAGTCTGGCGGTTGGGGGAGGGGCGGGGCGCCGCCGGCGGGGGCGGGACAGGCGGGCGGGCGGGCGGGAGGCTGAGGGGAGGGAGCCTGGCCTGGGCCTCAGCCGGCGCCGCCGCCGCCGCCGCCGCCGGCCTGCTCCCGTCCGGCCCCCGGCTCCCTCTTTGTGGTCACAGGCCCGGGGCCTCCAGCGCTGCTGCCAACTGGGGCCGGCGTGAGGCAAGCACAATGAGCCGGGGCCCGGCTGAACCACTCACTCGCAGCGAGCGCCTCCCGCCCCGTGGACCCGCCCCCACGCACGCACGTACGCACGTACGCACGTACGCACGCACGCACGTTCGCACGCAAAGCACGCACGCACGTCTTCAGCTGCCCCCCCCCCGGCCACACCCACCGGCCCGAAGTGGAGACCCGGTGAGACCCCTCGGGGCCTGGGGTGGCGGGTTCGACTCCCCCCCTTGACGTACCGTGACACCTCCCCCCCCAAAATGTTTCTAGGTATTATATGTATATATGAATATACTATTATATACACACTTGCGTATGAATTTATATGTGTATGTACATGCGCATATTTACATATAGGTGTGTGTGTGTACACATTGTATATATGTATGTGTATATATCTTATATATATGATATATGTATGTATATATACGATGAATTTCTATATACAGTACATATATATTTTTATGCTATATGCTTTTATATGTAGGTGTATATGTGTGTCTATATGTATGTACGTGTATGTATTGCATATATTATATGTGTATGTATGTATACTGTCTATATGCACACCTAAATATCTTTGTATGTGTGTATATATGTATGCTATATATGTACCTAGGTGTGTATATTGCATATGTTATACGTATGTGTACATACTGTATACATACCAACTATGCATTTTATATGTGTGTATGTATAGTGTATATGTATGTGTGTATTGTCTATATTGTGTGTATATGTGTGTATACATACTGTATATATACGAACTGCATTTTATATGTGTGTATATATGTATGTGTGTATTGTATATACTATGTGTGTATATGTGTGTACACATACTGCATATGTACACAGCTGTATATTTTTGTATGCTTGTACATATGTACGTGTGTGTGTATATACACACACACCCCATATGGATTCTGTTTGTCTGGAGAACCCTCACTGATACGGACACTTATGACAATTGAGTACCTGCTCTTTGCCAGCCAGGGAGCCAAAGGCTTGTCTTTCGGTGTCTCCCTTAAGTATCACGAGTCCCAGGAGGGAAGGTGATGCTGCTCCTACCAGTTGAGGTGCCTCAGGGTCAGTTAGGTGGACAGGGCGGGGGGCTGGAGCCTGGTGGAGCCCAGGTGGAGTTCTAGCAGCAGTACAGCCTAGCAGTCCCACTTCCCCGGGTGCTTCTCACAAAGACGCCGAGGGAGAGTCAGGACCTGAAGGAGGGAATGAGGAAGCTTCCGTGGGTCCGCAAGCCCAGACCAAGGCTGACTCGTCAAGAGTGTTAGAGGTCAGGACTGTGGTTACCCTGGGGGTGGGCTTACACAGAGCCATTCATATCCTGAAAAAGTATCCATTCTGCTCTTGTTTGTATGGTTACCCCCCTCCCCCAAATCTTTTAAAAACAGATTCTCTTGGTTGCTGGGAACACACACGGGGAAGTTGTGTGTGAGGGGGTATGATCCAGGGGACAGGGAGGATAAGCCCCCCACTCGTAGGGCAAGGAGTGGCTCAGCTTTGTGAGCTGAGGATGGCCCACGAGGTTCCAGAGAGAAGGGTCCCTGCTCCGTTCCTGCTCTGTGCACCCCATTCCCAGCCTGAGAAGCCCAGAGCCACCCACCCCCCCGCAACACACACACACCAGGGAGGAGAGCCAGTCACCCTGGCTCCCAGCCTCCGGCTCCAAGGCTCCCGGCACTAGGAGCTATTTTCAGCTTTCATGCCCTAGGACACGGCCAGAGCTATTGTCTCCGGAAACTCTCTGTCTGTCTCTCGCCCGGCCTCCCTCCCTTCCTCCCTCCCTCCTCCGCTTCTTCCCCTCCAGCTCCATCTGTCCTCCCCTCCACCCTGCATTTCTACCCAGGATGGCTCACAGACAGCTGCTCCCCGTGCCCACCTGCCACCATTCCATGGATGTCAAAGCAAGCCCTGGGGACTTCCCTGGAGGTCCAGTGATTAAGACTCCGAGCTTCCACTGCAGGGGACGCGGGTTCGATCCCTGGTCAGGGACATAAGATCCCACATGCCACACAGCACGGCCAAAACAAAATGAATAAATAAAGTTATAGTGATGAAACAGCCCTAGTGGTGCAAGGATGGGACGTATAGCTCTATGGTATAGAAAAAAGGTCCAGAAACAGATATATGAGAACTTGATATGATAGAAAGTGGGGAAATTAAGGAGTTTTCAATAAATGGCATTAGGACAATTGCATATCCATGTGGGGAAAAGTAAATTAGAAAAAAAAAAAAAGCAAGCCCTGGTCAGGTGTGACCTTGGGCCCAGGGCCATTGGCACAGGTTGTCATGTGGGATGTTCTTCCTTAGACTCCTCCCTCCCTCCTGTGTCACTGTCACTTCCTCCAGAACCTTCCTGGACTCCCCTCCACAAGCCCAGGGTGTGCCCTCACCCGCCCTGGATCACCAGAATTCCAATCCCGGCCCACCCTTCCCCGCCAGGTAGAGAACTGTGCATGGTCAATAAGACCGTAGAGGTCATTGGCCATTGCTATTGCAGCTGGAATTGTTACTGTGTTTAGATAGGGTGACCAACACCCGCCCCCAGTTTGCCCAGGACCGCTCAGGTTTGAGCGCTGGAACTCTGGGGAAACTCTCAGTCCCGGGGAACCCCAGAAGGCTGGTCAGCCTATTTAGGACAGATCTTTCACTTGATCTCCCAACCCCCGAGAGCCAGAAAGGGAATCTCCCCCCTCCTTCCATTGTAACCTTCATTCATTCATCCACTCATCCCTTTATTCAACTCCTTTATTCAGCAAGTATTTATGAAGCATCTACTACACAGCAGACACTCTTCTAGGTGCTGGGGACATAACAGCATCCCTGTCCTCAAACAGCTCACGTTCTAGCGAGGGCAGCAAACAGTAAACTGAGAAGGTGTGATTTATTACATGGGGATGATGTCTCGGAGACCACTGCAGGGCAGGGGAGGTGGGAGAGGAAAGGGGCAGTTCTAAATGCAGGCGCTGACGGGATTGGGGCAGACCTTGCCCTGGGCCAGGCTGGTTGCTTCAACACAGCTGTCCTCGCCCAGAGCCATCCTGCCCCCGCCTCACCCAGTTCTTCCGTGATGTGTGGGGAAAATCTGTGGTTGTCACAACTGGGAGGGAGGGCCCCTGGAATCAAATGGGTGAGGCCAGGGATGCTGCTAAACCCCACACAGTGCCCAGGAGGGGCCCTCAGCAGAGGATGACCCGCCCCGAATAACCCCAGTGCCACGGGGGAGACCCTGCACTAGTATTATTCAGACCCGCTGGTGCCCCGATTCCTGCACAGGCAGGGACTCTAACCGGCTCACCTCTGTATCCCGAGGTGACCTAGAGTGGGGCAGCCACGAGGGCTGAGATGAGTATCGGGGGTGAAATGACAAACCTCTGCACCCACTCTCCCCTCCGCACCCCAGGGGCGATGGTCTCTATCTCCTCCCCGTGCAGGTAGCTTTTCCCTGAGCCATTTCTTCTTGTCAAGGTCCCTGTCGCAGGTTGGGTTCCCCGAAGATGACGTTGAGAGCAAGGATTGGAGTGCAGGTGGTTGATGTGAGGCGTGCAGGAACAGATACAGCTGCCATAGGGTCCCACAATTCCACTCCCGGGCATAGATCCGGAGAAAACTCTAATTCAAAACTATACATACACCCCTGGCATTTCCCTGGTGGTCCAGTGGTTAAGAATCCATGCTTCCAGTGCAGGGGGCGTGGGTTCCATCTCTGGTCAGGGAACTAAGATCTCACATGCCGTGTGACAATAAAAGAAGAAAGAAAAAAGAAAGAAAGAAAGAGAGAAAGAGAGAAAGAAAGAAAGAAAGAAAGAGAAAGAGAGAGAGAGAAAGAAAGGAAGAAAGGAAGAAGGAAAGAAGAAAGAAAGAAAGATACATGCACCCCAACGTTCATTGCAGCACTATTTACAGTAGCCAAGACATGGAAGCTACCTAAATGTCCACTGATGGATGAATGGATAAAGAAGATGTGGTACATATATACAATGGAATATTATTCAGCCATAAAAAGAATGAAATAATGCTATTTGCAGCAACGTGGATGGACCTAGAGATTATCATACTAAGTGAAGTAAGTCAGAAGAGAAAGACAAATATCATATGATCTCACTTATATGTGAAATCTAAAATACGACACAAATGAACTCGTCTACAAAACAAAAACAGACTCACAGACATAGAGAACAGACTTGTGGTTGCCAAGGGGGAGAAACAGTGAGGGAGGGTTGGATTGGGAGTTTGGGGTTAGCAGATGCAAACTATTAAATATAGGATGGATAAACTACAACGTCCTACTGTCTAGCACAGGGAACTATATTCAGTATCCTGTGATAAGCCATAACGGAAAAGAAAAAAGTTTTATTTATAGGTTCCATCCCTAACTGAGCTGGCCCATCCCCTCCCATGTTTCTAAGTGCAGCCCGAGGCTGCAGACTTCCCACCGTGGTCTTCAGCTCCAGAGCAAGCCACCTGCGAACCACCCACATCTTCCCAGGGGCTGGCAACTCTCCTTTGCTACTGATTCCAAGACACATCCAAATAGCAAAAATGTGACCATGAAAAGAAACTCAGGCATGTTCAAATCAGGGAAATAACATTCTTAGCTCTGTTCAGTACTCGCTTAATTTTACAAGAGCTTAGAGTTACAAAAAAGTTGCAAAGATCTGTACAGAGTGTACAGAGTGCCGTGGACCCTGACCCAGTACCCCTATTTCCAACTCATTAGTACCTTAGTGTGACATGTTTATCCAACTAAGGAACCAAGATGGATACATTGTTATTAACTAAAGTCCACACTTTATTAGAATTTCCCTAGTGTTCCCCTAACATCCTTTTTCTGTCCCAGTCTCCTCTGGGCTGTGACATTTCTCAGACGTCGCTGGGTTTTGATACCTTGAAAGTTTTGAGGAGGACTGGTCAGGTGTTTTGTCCCTCAATTTGTTAGTCTGTTTGTTTTCTGATGTTTTCTTATGGTTGGTCTGGAGCTATGGGGTTTGGGGCGGAAGACCCAGACAGAGATAAAAATGCCATTCTCCTCAGGTCACATCAAGGATACACACCATCAACGGGACTTATGACAAACGATTTTACCCTTGATCACCTGGCCAGTATCGTCTTTTTTTTCTTGCTGCGTTGGGTCTTCGTTGCGTGTGGGCTTCTGTAGTTGTGGCACGGGGGCTCAGTAGTTCTGGCTCCCAGGATCTAGAGTGCAGGCTCAGTAGTTGTGGCCCACGGGCTTAGTTGATCTGCGGCACCTGGGATCTTCCCGGACCAGGGCTTGAACCTGTGTCCCCTGCATTGGCAGGCGGATTCTTTTCTTTTTTTCTTTTGCAACCAAAACGTTAATCCCAAGGATTCTCACAAAACATATTACCAATGACAGCATGAAAAAAAAAAATTGCACAGTAACTCAAAGTTCAGCTCTACAATATACTCTTAATCTGGCAGGACATTGGTATCTTGATAATCTCAAATTTCCAAAAAATATTACAAAGAGCTATGTATTCATGTACAGCAACCACAGAGGGGACGTATGACCTAACTCAAAGGTAAACTAACTTCCTTGAAACTTCTTAGATTTTAAACTCCCTGGACAATCTCTTGTCCGGTGTGAAGACTAGTGGAATTTTTAAACCTCTAATCTAGGGTAAGGGTGCGGCTTTCATTTTTACCTGCTGGCTTGGGTTCACAGCACCTTTTAAAGACTGCTTGCTTAACTACAGCTGCATACCATATCCCAGCTACAGAAAGTCTTTTCAATGTTTGCCAGTGTTGTTTCCATAATAGTAAACATCACACTTTAGGTGGGCAGGAGTTAGAGTTTTATTATCAGTCTAGGCAAGACCAAAAATTCAAAGCAAGTTCAATTTTGCTTAAGGGAACATTGTAAGGTAACAATTCTTCATATTACATGCCTCCCAGGACCCATTTCAAACCATAGAGAATGACACCTTTATGTGTCACTGTCCCAAGAGACAAACAAATGTGAACAACTAAAACATTTAAAAAGTGCACCAAGCTTCGGAAGTCTCAAACAAAACTTGAATTTTCTGTACATACTCCTGCCAAATGAAGTTATTGCCTGTACACCACTCCTCTTGCAAAGTGGTCTTCTATTTCCTTTCATCTGACCTAGATCGGCTAGGAGACCTAGAGAAAGATCAGGACGGCTTGTGATTTCTCTCTTGGGACAGGGATCTCTCTCTTCTCCTATATCTAGAAAGGGACCTGCTCTGGCTGACGGAGAAGGCTCTCCATCTTGGAGATGTGCGGGAGGTGGAGGACTCCTTCTCCCATAATCATCTTGAGGGCGACGACCCCAAGAAGGAGGCGGTCACGATTTCGACTTCTCTTTTCCCCATTCGACAGGTCCACTCTTACTCGGCAGCCACATAGTGTTCTCCCATCTAGTTCTCGGACAGCATCGGCTGCATCTCGGGGATCTTCACATTCAACGAGAGCGAAGCCGGGAGGGTTTTTAGCACCCCACACACTTCAGAGTGGTCCATAATAGCCTAAAGCTCGTTCCAATTCAGCCTTGTTACCACTGTTTCCAAGATTCCCTACACAAACTTTACAGTCCAACGGACAGGAATCACGTTGCAAGACCCTCGTGGCTCCTGGGTTTCACGGGCCACAGGGTGGTCCCGGGCCTCTAGAATCTGGTAGCTGAATCTGCTCGCACAAGCTGTCCTGTGGGGATGCGTTTTCCCCTATGTGTCCAGCCCGGGGCCCTGCTCTCTTGGCCCGGCCTCCCGGGTGAGAGGGTGAACCCCAGCTCCCTGGAGCAGACACTCAGAGCCCTGGTGACCGGACTCACGGCTGACGGGGCTGGAGCGGCGGCTGGACACGTGTGGCCAGCCTGGTGGTGTTTGGCCCCGTCTGCAGTTCCAGTTCCAGCTGAGAAAGAGCCTCCCTGTGTTACTTTCTCCTGGTTGTGTAAGGATCCCCGGTGTCATTTGACAGAAATGTAGACGGTGTGTTCTTTCTCTCTTTTCTCCCTGCTTCCTCTCCTCCCTCTCTGCCTCCCTCTCTCCCTGTACCTCTTTCCCTGTTCCGCTCTCCCTCTACCTCTTTCCCACTCCCTCTCTGTCTCTCCCTCTGTCGCTTCCTCTCTCCCTCCCTCTCTCCCTCTCCCTCCCTCTC
Source organism: Balaenoptera borealis (assembly GCF_965194805.1). Lineage (NCBI taxonomy): Eukaryota > Metazoa > Chordata > Mammalia > Artiodactyla > Balaenopteridae > Balaenoptera > Balaenoptera borealis. Next base: position 277,537 of record NW_028123696.1, read on the forward strand.
CCTCTCTCTTTCCTCTCCCTATCTCCCTCTCTCCTCTCTCCCTCTTCCCTCTTCCTCTCCCTCTTCCCTCTGCCTCTTTCCTCTCTTTCCTCTCCCTCTTCCCTCTCCTCTTTCCCTCTCCTTCTCTCCCTCCCCCTCTCTCCCTCTCCCTCTCTCCCCCCTCTCTCTCCCTCTTCCTCTCTCCCTCTCCCCTGTCTCTGCCTCTCCCTCCGTCTCTCCCTCTGGGAGGGAGTGAGGGAGATGGAGAGATGGAGGGAGCGGGAGAGTTGGAGGGAGAGGGAGAGGGAGAAGAGGGAGGAGAGGGAGGGAGGAGATGTCTCTCCCTCCCTCCCTCCCTCTGCCTCCCTCCCTCTCCTCTCTTTCCCTCTCCCTCCGTCTCTCCGTCTCCCTCACTCCCTCTCAGAGAGGGAGAGACGGAGGGAGAGGCAAAGACAAGGGAGAGGGGGAGAGGGAGAGAGGGAGGGGGAGAGAGAGGGGGGAGAGAGGGAGAGCTCTCTTCCTCCCTCCCTCTCCCTCTCTCCTCCTTCTCTCCCTCTCTCCCTCACCCTCTCTCCCTCTCCCTCCCTCCATCACTTTCCCTCCTTCTCCCTCTCCCTCTCTCCCTCCCAGAGAGGGAGAGACAGAGGGAGAGGGAGAGGGGGGAGACAGGGACACGGAGAGGGAGGGAGGGAGGGAGGGAGACAGAGAGGGAAGCAGGCACCCTCTCGCCTTCTCCCTCTCCCTACCTCCTTCTCCGACTCCCCCTCTCCTCTCCCTCTGTCTCTCCCTCTCCCTCCCTCCCTCTAGGAGAGGGAGAGGGAGAGGAAGGGAGGGAGAGGGAGAGAGGGAGGGGGAGGGAGACGGAGAGGGAGAGACGTCTCGCCCTCCTTCCCTCTCCCTCCCTCGCCCTTTCCCTTCCTCTCTCCCTCTCCCTCCCTCTGTCTCACCCTCTCCCTCCCTCTCTCTCTCCCTCTCCCTCACTCCCTCCCAGAGAGGGAGAGATGGAGGGAGAGGGAGAGACGAGGGAGAGGGGGAGAGGGAGAGAGGGAGGGGGGAGAGAGGGAGAGGGAAGAGGGAGAGTGGGAGAGAGGGAGAGAAGGAGGAGAGAGGGAAAGGGAGGAAGAGACCTCTCTCTTTCTCCCTCTCTCCGTCTCTCCCTCTCTCCCCCTCTCTCTCCCTCTCCCTCTCTCCCTCTTCCCTCTCTGCCTCTTCCCTCTGCTTCTTTCCTCTGCCTCTTTCCTCTCCCTCTTCCCTCTCCTCTTTCCCTCTCCTTCTCTCCCTCCCCTCTCCCTCTGGGAGGGAGTGAGGGAGATGGAGAGATGGAGGGAGCGGGAGAGTTAGACGGAGAGGGAGAGGGAGAGGGAGAAGAGGGAGGAAAGGGAGGGAGGAAACGTCTCTCCCTCCCTCCCTCCCTCTCCTCCCTTTCCCTCTCCCTCCATCTCTCCGCCTCCCTCACTCCCTCTCAGAGAGGGAGAGACGGAGGGAGAGGCAAAGGCAAGGGAGAGGGGGAGAGGGAGAGAGGGAGGGGGAGAGAGAGGGGGGAGAGAGGGAGAGCTCTCTTCCTCCCTCCCTCTCCCTCTCTCCTCCTTCTCTCCCTCTCTCCCTCACCCTCTCTCCCTCTCCCTCCCTCCATCACTTTCCCTCCTTCTCCCTCTCCCTCTCTCCCTCCCAGAGAGGGAGAGACAGAGGGAGAGGGAGAGGGGGGAGACAGGGACACGGAGAGGGAGGGAGGGAGGGAGGGAGACAGAGAGGGAAGCAGGCACCCTCTCGCCTTCTCCCTCTCCCTACCTCCTTCTCCGACTCCCCCTCTCCTCTCCCTCTGTCTCTCCCTCTCCCTCCCTCCCTCTAGGAGAGGGAGAGGGAGAGGGAGAGGAAGGGAGGGAGAGGGAGAGGAAGGGAGGGAGAGGGAGAGAGGGAGGGGGAGGGAGACGGAGAGGGAGAGACGTCTCGTCCTCCTTCCCTCTCCCTCCCTCGCCCTTTCTCTTCCTCTCTCCCTCTCCCTCCCTCTGTCTCACCCCCTCCCTCCCTCTGTCTCTCCCTCTCCCTCACTCCCTCCCAGAGAGGGAGAGATGGAGGGAGAGGGAGAGACGAGGGAGAGGGGGAGAGGGAGAGAGGGAGGGGGGAGGGAGGGAGAGGGAAGAGGGAGAGTGGGAGAGAGGGAGAGAAGGAGGAGAGAGGGAAAGGGAGGAAGAGACCTCTCTCTCTCTCCCTCTCTCCGTCTCTCCCTCTCTCCCCCTCTCTCTCCCTCTCCCTCTCTCCCTCTCCCTTGTCTCTGCCTCTTCGTCTCTCTGTCTCTGGGAGGGAGTGAGGGAGATGGAGAGACGGAGGGAGAGGGAGGAGAGGGAGCGAGGAAGAGGGAGAGAGGGAGGGAGAGAGGGAGAGAGGGATAGAGGGAGGGAGGGAGAGATGTCTTTGTCTTTCCCTCCCTTCCTCTATCACTCTCTCCCTCTTCCCCCTCCCTCTCCTGCTCCCTGTCCCTCTCCCTCCCTCTATCCCTCTCTCCCTCTCCCCCCTCCCTCTCCTGCTCCCTGTCCCTCTCCCTCCACCTCCTTCCCTCTCTGGAGAGGGAAGGAGGTGGAGGGAGAGGGAGAGGGAGAGGGAGCACGAGAGGGAGAGAGGGAGAGGGAAAGAGGTATAGGAAGAGCGGAACAGGGAAACAGGGAAAGGGGGACAGGGAGAGAGGGAGAGGGAGAGGGAGAGCAGAGCAGGGAAACAGGGACAGGGAAAGAGGGAGGCAGAGAGGGAGATGGAAACGGGGAAAGGGAGGGGGGACGGATAGAGGGAGAGGGAGAGAGGGACAGGGAAAGAGAGACAGGGATGGAGGGAGGGAGAGAGGGACAGGACAGGGCAAGATGGACAGGGAGAGAGGGAGGGAGAGAGGGAGGGAGAGAGGCAGAGGGAGAGATGGAGGGAGAGTGAGAGGCAGGGAGGTAGAGGGAGGGAGGGAGGGAGGGAGACAGAGAGGGAGACAGGGAGAAGGGCTGATGGGGGCTCCCTCCCCCTCCCATCCTCTGCCCACTGCTTTCTCTTTTTTCTGCTTCAACAAACACCAGGCGCCTTTCAGATCAGCCCTGAAGTCAACGTTGATGCTTGGGACGGCCTGACCTCCCCGCTGCCTTCCAGCCCAGGACCACAGCTGGGAGATGAAGTCTGCGGGGCCCTGGGGGGGGGGCAGCGGCGGCGGAGGTGGTGGAGGCAGGCACCTCCTCTGACGCCCAATCTCTCCTCGTTTACGAGGCAGCCGCCAGCTCCCCTCCCTGACTCCCCAAGATTTGGGGCCATTTTAATATGTGTCGATAATGCCATGAGCTACTATTTAACTTTTCCACGAGGACCCATCTCCCGAAATGCAGTGGTTTTCAGGCTTGGCTGCACTAGAGAACCCCCAGGGAAAGGAGAGACGTCTGTACCTCCCTCTCTCTCCCTCTCCCTCCGTATCTCCTTCTGGCTCTCTCCCTCTCCTTCTGGGGTGATGCCCGATGAGCTCAGATTCGCAGATGTTCCCCCCATCCCCTCTCTGTGCCTTGCGTGGGGCCTGGGCCTTCTCACTGTGGCCCGGGAACAGCCTCGACATTCAGACATCGGTTCCTGCAAGGACACTTGCGTTTGGTCCATACCGCATGTGGCTGCAGTCTGTGCTTCTCCCGTTTAGCATCTTCAGTAGATGGGGGCTGTGCATGAGCCCTTCATCTTCCCCGCAGACACCACTGGTGCTTGCTCGGCCTCGCGGGTGATGTCCACGGGGGACAGACCTGTGTCCCCACCTTCTTGGGCTGCAGACAGGCCACGTTGGTCCTGTGGTGACTGGGGGCTCCCAGGAGAACCCCACCGCAGACCCAGAGAGGTGGCCCCAGAGAAGGTGGCGTACGCCTGGGGCCAGGCCTCACCAGCCAACCACGGGGCACCTGCAGCAACAGGTCTCTCGCCGTCCAGGGGCTGGGTGTTCGGGCGCCGTGGGGATGAGCTGCTGTCTGCACGGCAGCCAAGTTTGTATTGTTGAGCCCGGGGAGGCCCCTGGGTGGCTCCTGGAGAGCCTGGTCACATTTCTTCCTGCCCTTGGCCTTAGAGCTCATCATGGTTCACGCCGTTTCTGGTTCCAAAAGGACCTGTGTTCATAAAGACCACATGTTAGGACAGCACCAAAGTGTCTAGAAATCCAGGCCAGGAGGAGGAGGGAGGGGGTTTGGCTGTGCCCGCCAGTGGCCTGAGAGCCCTCCCACCCACAGAGACCTGGCCCGGGGCCTGTGGGGAGGGCGTGGCCCACGGTCCCCAGCGCTGGCTGTCTCTGGGTTCCAGGAGAACTGCGCGATCCTCGGGGAGCTGGTAAGGCTGCAGGCTCAGAAGTCCCGCCTGCTGGGATTCAGCACGCGTGCCGACTCTGTGCTGGAGATGAACATGGCCAAGACCAGCCAGGTGGTGGCCACTTTCCTAGGTAACCCCGCCTCCCCGAGTCCCAGTGGGGACGGGGGTCAGGTGGACCTTGACTGGACGTGGTGCTGCCTGAGACCCCACTGTGTCAGCCCTTGGGGGTCGCCTTCCCCAACCCTTCATTCTGCCTCGAGGGGCGTGGGGTGGGGGGCGGCTGGGCGGCTGCCACAGGGACATAGCTGAGCCTCTCCCCTCCGCCCGCAGATGAGCTGGCCCAGAAGCTGAAGCCCCTCGGGGAGCAGGAGCGGCCGTGATCCTGGAGCTAAAGAAGGCTGAGTGCCAGAGGCGGGGCCTGCACTTTGACGGGCCCATCAACGTCTAGGACCTGCGCTACTACATGAACCAGGGGGAGGAGACGCGCTACCACGTGGACCAGTACCTGCTCAATGAGTCCTTCCCCATGCAGGTGGTCACGCGCGGGCGGCTGGGCATCTCCCAGGAGCTGCTGGGGCTGACCTTCGACCTGGAGGAAGGCGCCAACATGCGTCACGAAGATGAAGATGTGAGGCTCTACACGGTCCGGGACGCGGCCTCGGGCAAGGTCATCCATCAGCAAGTTCTACCTGGACCTCTACCCTCGGTGCATGCGTGGGGGAACCTGTTGGCCGTGGGCCGGGGCTCCTCTGTGGTAGCGGGGGTAGCGGGGCCTCACCCGCGTCCCTCCCCAGGGAAGGGAAGTCCGGGCACATGGCCTGCTTTGGCCTGCAGCCGGGCTGCCTGCAGCAGGACGGGAGGCGCCAGATTGCCATCGCGGCCATGGTGGCCAACTTCACCAAGCCTACGCCCAACCCGCCCTCCCTGTTCCAGCATGATGAGCTGGAGACCTACTTCCATGAGTTCTGGCAAGCGATGCACCAGCTCCGCTCCCAGGAGGGTGCGGGCGAGGGGCTGAAGGCAGGGGGCGGGGAGGGCCCGGGCTCTCCCGTGGTCCTCAGGCAGGCCCTCGCCACGGGATTCTTCCGCTGATGTCACCCCGCACGAGGAGACGCCCTCGGTGTCAGTTTCCATCATCAAACCCCACGCACTGGGCGCGTAAACAACGGAAGTGGATGTCCTCGAGACTCTGGAGGCTGGAAGTCCCAGATCAAGGAGTCAGGACTGGTTCCCTGCAATGTTAAATACAGGTATTCAAGAGTTGCCTTTAAAAAAGACAAAATAGAAGAAAGGAACGTTGCATGCAAGGCTGGTGACAGGCGGTGATGAGAACCAGAGGTTAGGCTCTGGGGCCGGGAGCACCACGCCCTGTGAGGCCCTGGGGCTGCTGCCAGTCTCGGTGGAGGCTCAGCAAGTCCCAGTGACTTCCCAATGTGGGGGGGGTCCCCAGATGAGCGTCTGGGCCCAGGACCCAGTGCTCGTTCAGTCTTCCTGCAGTCAGCCCTTCGTCCTGAGAGCGATGCTCTCACAGACTGCAACCGGAGCGCGTGGGGACACTTTACTGAGCTGTGCAGCCGTCACTACTGCCCTGTTCTGGAACATTTCCCTCACCCCAAAAAGGTCCCTCACGCCCTTAGTTATCATTCCCTCCCCTCCCCTGTCCCTGACAACCAGGAACCCACTCTGACTCTGTGGATCTACCTGTTCTGGACGTTTCCCCTCAGTGGGGTCACACCCTGTGTGTCCTTCTGTGTCTGACTTCTCTCGCTGAGCACCGTGTTCTCACGGTGCATCCACGTGGCAGCGAGTGGCAGGGCTTCACACCTTTGCGTGGTCGAGGGCCGGAAAAAAGACAAACGAAAAGAAGGGCACGTTGCCTGCGACTCTGGTGACAGCCGGGGATGAGAACCAGAGGGTAGGCTCTGGGGCCGGGAGCGCCGCGCCCTGTGAAGCCCTGGCGCTGCTGCCAGTCTCGGCGGGGCACGAGCAGCGCCGTCCCCCAGGAGCTGCTGGACAAGCTCATCAAGTCCCGGCTGGCCAACCCCCGTGCGGCCGGGCCGAGGGAAAGGAAAGGGGCTCCCGGACCGCCCGGCTGGAAAGCGCGGCCTGGACACAGTGCCAGCGCCCCCGTCTCCTTCCTCCCGCCCTCCAGGCCTCTTCAACCTGCGCCAGATCGTCCTGGCCAAGGTGGACCAGGCCCTGCACACGCAGACGCCCTCGGACCCGGCCTAGGACAATGCCCGCCTCTGCCAGGAGATCCTCGGGGTCCCAGCCACGCCAGGTAGCCAAGCGCACGCCGGGCCCACCTTAGCGGTCGGTTGGCGGCTACTGCCCAGGTCAAGAGGATCCTCTGGTGGTGTGTGAAGGGGGACCGACTGACGGGCTCTGGTCGAGGCTCGCTGACCTCTGGCCTCTTCCTGCCTGGGTTCCTGGGCTGGTCCCTCCAGCTGTGGCCCGCGGAGTCCGAGGGTGGGCTGGGCGTATCTGCACGTGCTTTCTGGAGAGCCTGGAAGAGGCAGGAGAGGGCTTCATACCCTGGACGGAACGCGTCGACGAGGTTTGCCCGAGCGTGTCGGTGCGGAGACGCAGTTCACTCCCTCGTGAGCGCTTTAACCCGCGCTCTCCCCGTGCTGGAGGGCGAGCCCTGACTCATCCCTCGGAGCCTCGGGCAGCTGTCCCTGTAAGAGGCTTAGGGGTGAACCCTCGTGAGCTTCAGCAGAAAGTCGGCAAAGATTGATTTGTGTCCCTCCACTGAGTTGCCCGCAAGGTCCCCGTTTTCTAGAAGTGTTGGGCCAATACTCCCTCTAGTGGCAGGGGACTCAGACAGGGCTGCTTTGAGGCCCCAAGCTCTGGGCTCTGGGGAAGGGGCACGGAGCGGCCAGGGGGCCGGGCAGGAGCCTCTCCGCGTGTGTCCCAGGGACCCACCTGCCTGCGACCTTCGGCCACCTGGCAGGAAGCTACGACGCCCAGTCCTATGGCTACCTGTGCAGCGAGGTGTACTCCGCGGACACGGTCCACACACTCGTTTCAAGCAGGAGGGCGTCCTGAGTGGCAAGGTGAGAGGCCGGCCTGCCGTGCAGACCAACACGGAGGTCCTTGGCCTGGGCCTAGATGCTTGTGCCGCCCGCCTGGGCCTGCCAGGCTCTGAGGGCCCTGCCCAGAACCCCCTGCTCCCCTGCCCTTTGTTGAGTCACAGCAGAGGTGGCCACATCCACACCCTCCGTGAAGGGGGTGCTCCACCCTCCTGCAGCCCCGCCCCCTCTCCTCAGGTTGCCATGGACTACAGAAGCTGCATTCTGAGGCCAGGGGGCTCCGAGGATGCCAAGGGCATGGTGAAGCTCTTCCTGGGTTGTGACCCCATGCAGGACGCCTTCCTCCTGAGCAAAGGGCTGCAGGTTGAGGGCTGCAAGCCGCCGGCCTGCTGACGGCACGGGGTTTTGCCCCCCCAGGCGGGCCGGGTGCCTTAGCGCCCCGTCGGGGCGGGGGAGGGGCCGTGTGTCCTCCCAGCCCCCGAGTCCCCGGCGGCCGGCCTAGGCCAAAAGTCTCCACCTGGAAGTGTCTGGAAAGCCTGGCATCAAGGCTCCCCCTTGTTGCACTAATGCAATCCCTTCCTGGGGAGCTTTCCTGGTAACAAAACGGTTCTTTGAAAACGCAGCCATTAATAAAAAAGACTCTACTCCTGGTCTCTGCCTGCCGTCCCTTCCACCACAGGAGTGGCATGGGGGCCGTCACACTGGGGGGAGTTCTGACCTTGGTCGGGGATCAGCCCTGGGGCCGTGGTGACGCGTCTGGGTCACTGGGAGACGGCTGAGCTGTGGGGTGAGTTCAGACGGGGATGGTGCCCCGCACCCCGACCGGGCAGGCTCTCCAGTGAGGGGGTGTCAGTTTCCTGCCGGCCTCTCGCCCGTCACTGTTTGGCATCTCGGGGGCTGTGACTGGCTGGAGCTGGTTCTGGCGGTGGGCACAGCTGCGGGAAGCCCGGCTGTGGCTGTCCCTGTCCCCGTGTCCTGTCCTCCTGCTCACGGCCGGCCGGCTGGCTCCCTCTGGTCATCGGCAGCTGCTGAAGTCTGGACCACAGCAAGGGGCCGCCTTCCTGGGTCCTAGCAATTCTTCCCAAAGGCCTTAGGGATGTGTTTTGGTGGCAGTAGGAATTCAGAGAGGGTGCTGCACCACTGGAGCGGTAGGGTGGCTCTGGACCGTCCCGTGTGTCCTTCCCTGGCCTTTGAGCTCCTTGGGAGCCCTGCCTCCACAAAGGACGCCAGGCAGCGGAACGAGGGCGCGGGCGGCGCCCCGACCTTCTCCCCGTGGTCCAGGCGGGCAGGCCGTGCCACGCTCTGTCCTCCCTTCAGCCTGCCCGCCCGTTCTGTTGTTATTTTACCAAAGAGGACACAGACATTCAGAGAGGCTAGGGTCCATGCCTGAGGTCTCATATCCAGTAAGTGTCAGAGCCGGGGTTTGAACCCAGACAGCCTGTCCCGGAGACCACGCCCTTACCTCTACACAAACCACCTCCTGGTTCCCTTTATTAGCACAAGACTCATTTCCCTGACAAGCCCAGGCCCCATAAAGGCAACCCTGCCTCCCCCACGTGACCAGCCCTTGCCAACTACTTACCCCAGTGGCAGAGGGACGAGCCACACAGGGGACCCGCCCATCTTGGCCATGGGGACACAGACACCCACTCACACCCAGAAGGACCTCCTCTTTACCTTAGGCCACACGCCCATGCCGAAGGAGCTGCTGTCTGCCAGCTGGTGCAGGTACAGTTCTGTCCTGGAAACAGAGAAGGGACCAGAAGTAAGGGAGGACCCACCCACACCAGTGGCCTGGCAGGGCAGGTGGGCATCATGGCATGGGGCTCCACAGAGTGCCCCAGGTGGCCCTGGGGTCTGCCTCAGGCCCTGGCCCTGCCTCCCGAATATTCCTCACTTGCTGCCCTCAATGGGCCCTTCTTAAGTGAAGGCCTTCCAGAAGCTTCCTTACTCCTCAGTTACCCTGCTCTGAAAACTGGGAGTTTCCTCCCTAATCTGCCCTCTCTCCAAAGGGTAAGGTGCCCCTCTGGCCTTAGCCAAGAGGCTCAGGACAGGTTGGGCCTGCCCTTCAGACGGGGGTGGAAGGCAGGAGACAAATGATGGGGGACGCAGAGGCAAATTGAAAATTATCACCCCTCGCCTGGGGTGAGCACTCCCTGGAGCTTCACTAGATAGAACCTTACTCATTCGTTCAACAGATGAGGAAACCAAGGCTCAGAGACAGGGAGCCACATGTCCAAGAATTCCCAGGAGTCAGCGAGGGGCAGAGATGACTCCCTGGGCCACCTCCCCCAGAAGGCCCTCCCAGATGAGTCTTGTGGCTTCTCTGCTGTTCCACCTGGTGCCTCCTCGCCCTGAGCTACCTCAGGTGCACCCAAGGCTCTCACAGAGTTTAGGAGCTTCTGGAAGATTTGGGGTCTGCTGTTCCTTGCCCACCTCCCACGCTGCTGTCAGAACCTGTACCAAAATGTCACCGTCACAGCAGACACCCACCACCACCCCCCAGCGTGTATAAAGAGCCATATGTGAATTATCTCACTTAATCCTGTAAGGTCAGCAGTCAAGGTACTATTTCCACTTTACAGAGGAAGAAACGGAGGTTCAGAGCAGGTGACACCTGGCCAGGTTCACCCAGCCCAGGAGCAGTACCAGGCAGCAAGAATCAGAGGCCAGATTCCTAACCACTGGGCTCCACTGCCTCTCACCTCTGGGCAGAGGCAGGGCTGGGGCCCTGGAGAGCGGAGGCCCTTTGTCTCACTGCCCTCGGCTGTCCCTGCTCAGCCCAGTCGCTCACCTGAGAGCCAGGTCCAATCCGGATAGCATCTGGGAGAAAACCTCGAAATTGCCTTCCCCTTCCAGCTGCGGGGCCACGTGGCTCTTCTCCAACAGCATCGTCTGCCAGGGGAGAGGACAGGCGCCGGTCAGCACGAGGCCCCGCTAGGCTGCCCGCACACCCCCACCAACCCCCAGGCCCACTCTTCGAGGCAGCACCTCAGGCCCCAACTTGGCTGGACGCCTCCAAATCAAAACGTGCCAGGCCTTTGTCTCACTGATTCAGAGTCCACGCAGGCAATCAACGAATGCAACGGGCTCATTCCGATGAAGGAATCCAAGGGTACTAACAATTAACCCAGAGCCGCCCTCCAACACACTCTTATGCAACCGAAGCCCTTAATAACTTGACCCACATGGTGATGCACGGTAGACTTTCAGGGCCGGGACAGAAAGGGATTTATCGTGCACCAGCGAGTCTGGGTATTCTCCTAGCTCCACATACAAACAACCCTTCTAATAACCTAATCCTGTTTTCTGTTCAAACAGAATGTTGGTGGGGGCGGGGGGGGGGGGAAGGGGAGGAGCCAGGTGATTTCAGAGAGAGGAACAAACAGGCCATGTGCCTGTCACACACGGGCTGCCGCAGAAGGCCAGCGAGCGCCTGTTTAATTTCAGCTTACGCTTTTAAGACCCAGCTAATGAGCGGCTGAATTATGTATCTACTCATGAATATTTCATCCCTGTGATACTCCGAGGCACAGACGAGCTGGCCTGCTCCAGGAGGAGATGTCTGGGCACTGAGTGAGGTGGGAAGGAGCTGGCCTTGGCCTGGGGAGCGATGACCATTTAGACACATTCCAGGGTCCCAGCTGGAGGCGTGGGCCCTGCTGAGTGGGGCTGAGGCTACTGCAGCCCTAAAGAGCCCCCTCTCCCTCCCACCCAGAGGCCTCACCTGGAGCTGGGCGGCCGTGACTCGGCCTGTGGCGTTCAAGTCCAGTGACATCACCATGGAGCACCGGGTGGCACGGCGGCTGTGGCCGGTGAACACGGAGCCAAAGGCCCGGAGGACAGTGAAGGTGGCTCGAATCTTCTCCACTGGTGGGGCACAGACAGGGCATCACCCGTGGCCCGGGTGCTGCCACCCCCACCTCTCACAGGACCCCATTCTGGCCCCAGGCCCCAGCAGGGGCCCCTCCACTCCCCCAACTCAGCTCTAAGCCACACCTCTTCCGCTGCTGGGCTGGCCCTGTGCTGCAAGCAGGGGCGCGGGGTGAGCAAGAGTGAGCCCAGAAGGGGAGATACACACACCTAGGATTGGTACGATCTGAGTGACAAGGGCTGCCCTAGGGCCTCCTGGGCCTGGTGGAGTCTAGGAGGAGGGCAGAGCATTAACATTCTTGGACCTGCTGTCGGGGAACGCCCATCACAGCCAGCTCAAAAAGCCCAGCAGTCCCAAGCTTTTTAACATAACTATTTAACAAGCACCCACTATGTGCTAGGCACCTGGATACAGCCTAGCCTGACTCCCACTCCCCCAACACACACTTTCAGCAGATCTACATTCTGGGAGGGCCTCTCCTTGCTGTATCCCCAGCTCCTCACAGGGCTCTAACCTGGGCCAGGTGCAGAACAGGTGATCAATAAAGCATTGGAATAAGCCCAGTGGAGAAGCAGGATAGTACAATGGTTAAACAAGCTTGAATATGGCCTCTCCCCGTTGTTAGTCACCTGATTTGGAGCGAATAAATTAACCCCCCTGTGCCTCAGATACCCCATCTATAAGATGGGGGTAATAATAGTACTTACTTACCTCATGTGGTTGCCACAAAGACTAAAAGCTTTAATAATGTAAAGTGCTCAGAACATGCTCCAAATGTGGTGGTGTTAGTATTGTTTGTTATTATTAGAAAAGCAATACTGCCTGGGCCATATATTCTCAGCAGGGGGAATACTGCCCCCAAGAGGGCAGAAACTGATTCTTGAGGATGGGGGCAGTTTTCCTTTCTTATGTATAGAATAGAGCACAGATACACACACACACACACACGTCTGTGTGTGTCTGTATATATATACACACATACACACACACTGCATAAACAAATATATGGTGAATCTATGGCATTAACTTTTCATGGTGGGAGACGATTAGGAGAAAGAACAACTAAAAAGGCTCCTCAGAGGGGCAACAATACATTGAGAACACTGGCCCAGGGGTAACAGCTCTGGAGCCAAACTGTCTGTGTTTGAATCTCGGTGCTAGGATGTATGAGCTGTGTGGCCTTGGGCAAGCTGGTTAACCTCCCTGCGTTTTAATGGCCTCATCTATAAAATTCAAATAATAATAATGTCTACCTTATAGGGATGTTTTAAATAATAAATAAGTTAACCTGCTTGGAATAGAGCCTGGCGCGTAAGTCCTCAGCAAGCATTTACCACGATCCCCATCAATATTGTAATTATTATCACCAACTGACACTATTTTTTATTGAAGTATAGTTGATTTACAATGTTGAAACTCTTTCTTTAATGCCCAGCTCAAACATCATTTCCTCAAGGAAGCCCCCCGGCCCCTTCTCTGTGCTCCCTCCGCCTCTCCCCTCCCCAGCTCGGCCAGCAAGCGGTGCAGAGCACTGGAGTCTGGCACAGATGTGCAGCTGAGTCTCCCTTCCGGCTGTCAGTGCCTCCTTGTCTTTGTTTTTACTTATCGGGTCCTCTGCACAGTCCAGTGGGCTGTGCGCTGCACAAGGACACCACACCTAAGGGCACAGCATTTATATCAGATAGCCATAGGCCTGTATACTTATTAGGATGATGGCCCAGAACGTGGTGGTCAAGTGTTTGGTTCTAACAATGTCAATGCGTGACGACGGTTCCACATGTGGCAGTGAGTGTCTTAGGCAAGGAGTACCTGTTTCTAATTCACACAAAAGTACCCAACAGACTAGGGGTGGCCCTGCCCAGAAGCCAGCACAGGGTCTGCACACAGGTGCTCAGTGAACGCTAGCTGAGCAGATATAAGAAAGAGCCGCCCAGCACCCCCTCTGACTCTCCCTTCCCTTCCCCCACGCCACCGCCCCCACCACGTCCCAGCTGCACGTCACCTGGAGACCACTGTACCTGAGACCCTGCCATCCACACTGCCTGCCATCCCCACCAGGTGCTCCAGGACCTGCTCGCAGCAGGTGGTCTTGCCAGCACCGCTCTGGCCCAGGGCCACGATGCTCTGGTCCCTCTGCTGGCTCAGCAGAGCCCAGTACGCCCGCTGGGCCAGGGAGCCAACGTGGGCGGGTAGGCCATCCCAGCAGCTCCTGGGCACCTGCAGGAAGAGCGCCGGCATCAGCCTTCCCACCCAGCCGGGGCCCAGGGAGCACTCCACAATGCTCCAACCCGGCCTCAGGCCCAGATCCACGTCCATGCCTCCCATCCTACTCCAGCCTTGTCAGAGACGTCGTGCATTTTTCTGGGGAGAGCCCAGCCTGGAGATCTAGTCCTGCCACTGGCTCGCTGTGAGTCCTTGGGCAGCCTTGGACCCTGCTCTGAACCTGGCCTCTTCTTCAGCCAATGAGAGGCTTGAACTAAAGCTGCATTAGCTCATGGGGCTCATCTCACTTGCTACACAAAGGACTGGATCGTACCTGTCTGAAATGAAGCAGGTGGATAAAATGGCTCAATTGATGAGTGACGTCTGCCATGGAAACAGAATGGGGCATGGGGGAATTGGCGGTACGTGTGCTATGTATTTGCTATAACAGATTTAGATACCGGAAGCCCCTTTGACTTCATTCATTCATCCATCCATACATCCATTCACTCAGTAAAAAAAAAAAAAATTCATTGAGTGTCTACTACATAGCAGGCACTAACCCAGGCACTGGGGGCACAACACTACTCAAGGCGAATAAAGGAAATCTCTGCCAACCGTGAGGAGATATCATTATACACCTATTAAGATGGCTAAAAAACCGGTTTTTAATTTTTTTTGACACACTACCAAGTTCTGGTTAAGATGCAGAGCAAGTGGAATTCTCCCACAATGCTACACAATACAGCCACTCTGGAGAACAGCTTGGCAGCCTCTTTTACAGTGATACGTACACTCGTCATACAACTGAGCAACCCCACTCCTAGGTATTTACCCAAGAGAAATGGACATTTGTGTTCACCAAAAAACCCTCTGTCACTGGTTATATTGAGTAGGTATTCAAAATCATCAACAACCTAGAAACAACCCAAATGTCCCTCAACTAAAGAACTAAGATAACCAACCACCCTGGTTTTAGCACTGAAAGTCCCATGTCCCAGAAAAACCATTCCCTCCCACGGAAACCAGGACAACTGGTCCCCCTCCGAACAGATAAACAAAGCTGTGCAATAAAATACAATAGAATAAAAGAACTAACGGCTCACAGCTGCAACAATATGGGTGAATCTCAAATGCGCTGTGCATTGTGATAAGTGGAAGAAGCCGATTCCAAAGGTTACACGCAGTACAATCCCATTTATATGACTTTTCAGAAAAGGCACAACTAGGGAAAAGGGACAAAAGAACAGATTAGTGGCTGCCCAGGGCGGGACATGGGGGAGGGGATGACCACAAGGGTATGGAGAACTTTTGGGGGTGATGGGAACTGTCCTGTAATTGACGGCAGAGACAGTTTCACAACTATACGTGTTTGTCAAAAACTTACAGAAGTGAACACTAAAAAGGGTGACATTAACTGTATGTAAATTATACCTTAATAAACCTGACTTAAGACAAAAAAAGCCCTGCCTGTAGAGCTTGCTTTCCTTTGGGAGAAGACAGATGATAAAAAACCAACTAATTAAATTATACTGAACGGGAGTCATTTGAAAGCCATGAGCTTGGATGAGATCACCAAGGAAGTGGGCGTTTAAAGAGGGAGACAGAAGAGGTGTAGGGATGGGGCACCCAGACTTGGAGAGATCAGGGACCAGCAAAGGAGGCTGAGAGGGAGGGCCAGCGGGACAGAAGGAAAACCAGGAGAGCGGAATTCCTGAGCTGCGGAAGGGAGTGATGGCAGGAGGAGGGAAGGACCAGCCCCTGAAGTGCTGCTGAGGGTCAAGTCAGAGGAGGCCGGAGAATTGTCCACTGGGCTTGGCAGCATGGAGGTCACTGTGACCTTGACAAATGTCTGCTTAGCGTGGTTTTCAGGGAGAACGGAAGAGGGCGGTGGAGGTAGTGAGGGCAGTAGAAAGGCACCAAAGGGAGCAGGGAAACGGGCCTGGCTGGAGGAGGACCTTGGAAGCCCAGGATGCTAAGCGGGTGACAAGTGGGCTAGCATCCACCCTCCCAGTGGCTTGGCAGGACCAGGGGCACAAACTCCGGTGTGGCGGCCCTCCCCCTCCCCGAACCCCCAGCCTGGGGCTAAGGAGCACCCCCAGTGCACTGTTGGCCTTTCCTACCCCGAGGCCCCCAGGAACAGCAATGAGTCCCCATCCTGACACAAATCAAAAGGCTCACAGACCTACTAGAGAATGGACCTGAGGATATGGGGAGGGGGAAGGGTAAGATGTGACAAAGTGAGAGAGTGGCATGGACATATATACACTATCAAACGTCAAATAGAGAGCTAGTGGGAAGCAGCCGCAGAGCACAGGGAGATCAGCTTGGTGCTTTGTGACCACCTAGAGGGGTGGGATAGGGAGGGTGGGAGGGAGGGAGATGCAAGAGGGAAGAGATATGGGAACATACGTATATGTATAACTGATTCACTTTGTTACACAGCAGAAACTAACACACCATTGTAAAGCAAGTATACTCCAATAAAGATGTTAAAATAAATAAATAAATAAAAAAGGCTCAGCAGGACCCCAAACCTGGCAAAGTAGGACAAGCCGCCACACTGGCTGGACACAGCCTAAGGGAACGCAGCGGGCAGGGGGTCCTGAGGTCCGAGCCTCGGAGCCACCTGCCGCTTTGGAAACATAAAGTTCAAGGGCCAGGCTATCCCAATCGTCAGCCTTCTCAGGCCTGCAGGGGAACAGGGAGGATTCTGCAGACCCAGGCCCCACAGTCACAGTCACACACAGGTACCCCCTGCATGCTTGCACACGGGCATGCTCAAGGGCACACGCACCCAACAGCTGCAGAGGCCTCTGCACACAGGTGTGCCCATCTACACCCCACGCAGTCACAGCACACTCACCCCAAAAGAGGCCTGCACCCCCAGGCACGCACCCAGCTCCCAGCCACCCGGCAAGCCCAGACCCCCAGTGAGAGAGGCCCCCAGCCCTGCCTGGAGCCCTCCTAGCCCATCTTCAAGGAGGCCTCAGTCCCAGCCTCACCGCAGGTCTCTGCTCCCACCTGGTGGCCATTTGAGGAACCAGAGGGGACTCAGCCAAAGACAGAAGGAAGCTGTGGGTGTGGGAGGCAGCGTGACTTGAGGGGGACCCACGCCCACCGCAGGGTTACAGGGGCTTAGGGGGATCACGGGACTCAAGTTCCTCCTACCAGGTTGGGTCCCAATCCCCGCACTTTTAGGCTCTTTGACCCAGGCCGTGTAGCAGACGCCGCAATCGAGGACAGTCACGGTCGAGAGAACTGGGCTTGCGGAGAGACCTGTGACAAACACCCCTCCCAGGGGCCCCTAAGGAACCAGAGCAGGCTCTCGGGGCCTTGGGCTGCAGTAACAGAAGCACAGCCTGCCTGGCAACGGAGGGGAGAGTGCAGCGTCGCCCTTCCAGGCTAATGAGAACCTACTGTATAGCACAGGGAACTCTACTCAATGCTCTGTGGTGACCTAAATGGGAAGGAAATCCAAAAAAGAGGGGATATATGTATATGTATAGCTGATTCACTTTGCTGTACAGCAGAACTACGCTCAAATAAAATTAATTTTTTAAAAAAGGTGCCTTTTGTTATGTTAATGAGGTGACTTTTGGAAAGCCAAATATATATGAGATGACCAAATATATATATATATATAATATTTTTTTTTTTCCTTTCTAGATTACCAGTTTATTATAAAAAGATCTAACTCAGGAACAGCCATATGGAAGAGACGCACAGGGCAAGGTATGGGGAAAGGGGTGCAAAGCTTCCATGCTGTCCCACCTGGCACCTCCCTGGGTACACCAATCCAGAAGCTCTCCAAACTCCATTCTTTTTTTTTTTTTTTTAATAATTTTGAAGAACTTTTTTTAAAAATTATTTATTTATTTATTTATTTTAGTTGTGTTGGGTCTTCGTTTCTGTGCAAGGGCTTTCTCTAGTTGTGGCAAGCGGGGGCCACTCTTCATCGCGATGCGCGGGTCTCTCACCATCGCGGCCTCTCTTGTTGCGGAGCACAGGCTCCAGACGCGCAGGCTCAGCAGTTGTGGCTCACGGGCCCACTTGCTCCGTGTCATGTGGCATCTTCCCAGACCAGGGCTCGAGCCCGCGTCCCCTGCATTGGCAGGCAGACTCTCAACCACTGCGCCACCAGGGAAGCCCCAAACTCCATTCTTTTAATTTCACTGAAGCTTCGTTATGTAGACAGGATTAACTGATTCAACCTCAAGCCCCTCTCCCCTTCAAGGGGGTGGGGGGGAGGGTGGAAGAGACTGAAAGTTCCAATCCTCTAATTCTGGTTGGTTCCCCTGGCAACCAGCCCCTTCCTTAGGGGCTTTCCAAAAGTCACCTCATTAACACAAACTCAGGTGTGGTTGAAAGGGTTTTGTTATGAATATCAAAAGACACTCCTATCTGGAAATTCCACGGGGTTTAGAAGTTTTGTGCCAGGAATGAGGGACAAAGACCAAATATATATTTTATTATACCTACTGCCTAATACTAAATCTTACTGCTAATAAGGTAAGTACAATTAAAACTATAGTGAAATACCATTTTCACCTATCAAATTGGCCACATGGAAAAGTTTGATATTACTCTGTGTTGGTGAGGATACTGGGGAACAGGCAATCTCATACACTGCTAGTGCAAGTATGAAGGGCAGCATCTGCTGAAATTTTCAATGCATATTTCCTTTAATCCAGCAAGTCCACTTTTGTGGGCAATTCAGAACCCTCTCTAGAATAAGGGTCCGCAAATTTTTTTTTTCCAAAAAGGGCGAAAATGTAAATATTTTAAGGTTTGGGCCACGTGGGAGATGGCCAAATATATATTTTTGGTCTGAATGACCAAATATGTATTTTTCTTCATAAATCACAATATTGCACCCAGCTCAATAAAAATCTCCAAATGCTTTGCACATCAGCTGGCTTTGACAAGTCTTCACCTCTCCCCCCACCCCCTTCCTCTCTCCCTAAATCATGCTCTGAGTGTTTCTTGAAGAAATAGAAAAATCTTGGCTCCTCCAGCACATTGCCTCTCCACTCTCCATATTTGTGGTTGCCTCACTGACCCAGGTTGGCCACACGTCCCTTGCCAGCCACCTTACAGCCTGGTGAGATCCTGGACCTCCCAGATGGGCCTCCTGGCCTAGGGATGACCAGTAATATTTCTCTCAAATGCTAGCATCTACTGATCTGTAGTTGGGGACTGCCTGGAGTGTTGTATTGAGAAGGATCCTGAGCTATGGCTGAACTAGCAAGAAAGTGTGTGGTGATTGACTAGCAATGTCTGCCATGGGCGCAGGAATGGTTCGGAGTGGTGCCTGTGCCAAGTATTTGCCATTTCCAGCCTGGGGCTTCCCCTGCCACAGTGAGGCAAGAGGCTGGTCAGTCTTTTGCTGGGAGGCTCCCCTGACTGCTCCATCACAGGGCTGTCTTTCTACCCCTGCTCCCTTGCTACCTGGAGTTTTGCTGTCTAATACGGCAGCCACTAGCCACATGGGGCTATTTCAATTTAAATGAATTAAAATTAAATTAAAACCTCAGGGGCTTCCCTGGTGGCACAGTGGTTAAGAATCCGCCTGTCAATGCAGGGGACACGGGTTTAAGCCCTGGTCCGGGAAGATCCCACATGCCTCGGAGCAACTAAGCCCGTGCACTACAACTACTGAGCCTGCGCTCTAGAGCCGGTGAGCCACAACTACTGAAGCCCACGCACCACAACTACTGAAGCCCGCGTGCTACAGCCCGTGCTCTGCAACAAGAGAAGCTACCACAGTGAGAAGCCCTCACACCACAACGAAGAGCAGCCCCCGCTCGCCGCAACTAGAGAAAACCCGTGCACAGCAACGAAGACTCAACGCAGCCAAAAATAAATAAATAAATAAATAAATAATTTAAAAAACACACACGTAAGATGATTTTTTTAAAAAAGATCTGTATGTAGAACACTGAGCACCTAAGGGCTCGATTATGGGCTGTTATCATTCAAACGGGACTGATACAGAACTTTTCAAAGCTTCTGCTTCTGAGGTTTACACGTGCTGCTATGCGTAAGCCGGAAACTGATCATCACCATCTTTACATCACTTTGTGAAGTCATAACAATGGTGTTATGCATCTAGGGTTTTACAGGCAGTCCCAATTTCACATATTTAACACATTCTCCTGCCAAGAACCAAATACTTTATTTCAAAAATAAAATTACACTTCAGAACATAATATGGTAACCAGAGCCGAACCTAAGCTCCCACAATAACAACCAGAAAACTGGACAAAGTATATGAAGTAACTGTTTTCAGACACAGAAGGGGCTAGAGTCCCTGAAAGAAGGGAAGCAAACTAGGAGGACCCCAGGCTGCGTCAGCTCTTCGCCTGGAGGCACTTTCTGAAATGTGGTGCTGGGAGGGGGACCCAAGCAGACCATGGTGGTCCTGCCGAGGCAAAGGCACCAGGAGTTCATGGAAGACGAGGTGCCTGGAAACACCAGAAAAATAAATGAAATGAAGAGCTATATAGCTATTATAAGCCAGTGGTGATGACAACTTACTAGGATATACTCAATCCAAAAGAAGACTGGAGAAGAAAAAAGCAACAAGGAAACAAATAATACATACGAGATTTAAATCCAACTAAACTGGTAATTATTCAAGTGTAAATGGTCTAAATAGTCTAATTACAAGGCAGAGGTCAGAGAACAGACATACCATGCAAACACCAATATCAAGAAAGCTCGAGTGATTATAACAATATTAGACAAAGTAGACGTCAGAACAAATATATTATTACCAGGACAGACTTCTCATCATGATAAAAGTGGTAGATTCATCAAGATGACATAACAATCATAATGTGTGTGTACTGGGAATTCCCTGGCGGTAAGTGGTTAGGGGTCCATGCTTCCACTGCAGGGGGCACAGGTTCAATCTCTGGTCGGGGGACTAAGATCCCGCAAGCTGCATGGTACGACCAAAAAACAAAAAAATACCGTGTGTACCTATCACAGGAGATGCAACAATGCCTCTCCTAGGCACTTACCAAAGAGAAATGACAGCATTTGTTCACAACAAGACTTGATGAAAAATATCCATAGCAGCTTTACTCATAATTTCCCTGAACTGGAAACAACCCGATGTCCATGAAAAGTGAAGTGTGTTAATAAGTCCATACATTGGAATACTATTCAGCAATAAAAGAAACAAAAATCCCAACACAAGCAACATGATAATGAACCTCAAGGAAGAACATGGTGCTGAGGCAAAGGGGCCAGACCCAAAAGAGTGCATAGGATTTGATTCTATTGATAGGATGTTCTAGAAAAGGCAAATATAATCTATTGTGACTGGAAGCAGAAGCAGATCAGTGTTTGCCTGGGGCTGGGTGGGATGAGCTATTTAGAAACGGGCCCAGAGTGTACTTTTTAAAGTGATGGAAATGGTCCATATATGGATCGTGGTAACAGGTACGCGGGTGCACACTTTTGTCAAAACTCAAACTCTATACTTAAATTGGATGTATTTTATTGTGAGTGTTTTATACCTCAATAAAATTGCTTTTTAAAAGAACAAAAGCATACAGCATATTTATCAGTAAACAAAGAAAAATTAAGTAACAACTGGATCCTTAGACATGTGGTATCTCACGAGAAGGAAATCAGGCATATTCTGAAAGAGATAAGCTAAAAAGTTAACACTAGAAGAAAAGGGCCCAAATCAATGTTCCCAATAAGCTATCCTATTTCAAGTTCTCTTCCATCACCAATTCTGAACCCACTTCTTGGTTTAAAAGTAGAAGCCACAAAACAAACCTAATTTCAATCTTCTGAAATAGTCATAGATTATATGGTAAGCAAATGAATTCTGAAAGAGCAAACTTTGAAGACAATGAATTAAAAAATAAAATCAAAGCAGTGAAATATTTCCAGTAAGGAAAAAAAAAAAAGATTTCTTTGGAGAGTAAGTGCCTCTTACAAGGGAAGAAAGAATATGTGCTTCTTGAAGAAGCTGTCCTAGTTGCTCTCACTGTGTTCTACTGTTATAAACAGTCTCTTTGAGGGACTAAAGCAATTCTCTCTGCCCCCACCTCCATCCACACTTTGCTGGGATTTCTCTTGGAAACCACCAAATCACAAGAATCTTCTCTGTTCATCAGCGAGCAGAGTTGGGACAAAGCTCTGAACTCTAAGGCTGACCTAAAAGCATCACGCAGAACACAGAGCGGGTGTGACAATACTCTTCAGCAGACGGCCCACTGTGCAAAGCAAGCAAGTCACCTTAATTCCGAGATGCATGAACACAGTCATCGCCCTACACCCTCAGGCTCTTGCCTGAGCCTTTCTTTCACCTTCTGACCCCAGCTGAACCCAAGCACATGGTACCCTGCAAGCCCCTGTGCCTCCCACCCGCTTTTGTACCACAGCACAATTCACTGCAAATCTATCCTCCCATCTTCAGATGACTTCTCACCACCTCCACTGCTGGCCGCTGGTCCCAAAGCCGGGATCATCTCTTGCTGAGCGCTGCAGCATCTCCTGCTTCTTGCTTCCACAGCACCGAGACGATGCTGCATGAGCACTTGAGTCAGGGTGTGCCGCCCCAGTGCTCAAACTTTCCTGTGCCCCATCCCAGGACCAGTAAAAGTGGAGATCCTCGTGATTGCCTAAAAAGCCTCGCCAACCACCCCCCACCTGTCTCGCGGTCCCTCGCACTCAGCCCCTTGGCTGCAGCCACCTTGCTCTTCCTCCACCACGTGGTTCCAGTCTTAGGGTCTCTGCCCTGCTGAGCCCTCTGCCTGGACCCACTTCCCCCCAGTACACAGGGGCTCAGCCCTCACACCTCCCCAGGACGCTGTTCAACCGTCCCTTTATAAGTGGTGCCTTCTCCAAACACCCTTTTGAAACTGCCGCACATACCGGCAAGCCCTGCCCCCCTCTGGCCTCTACAATTCTCCACAACATTTACTACTGTGCGGACAGTGTGTATTCGTTGGTCTGTCTCCCGCCCCCCCCCCAACCCCCCGGTAGAATGTTAGCTCCAGGGACTTCCCTGGTGGTCCAGTGGCTAAGTGCAGGGGGGCCCGGGTTCGATCCCTGGTCAGGGCACTAGATCCCACATGCCACAACTAAGAGTTCGCATGCTGCAACTAAAAGATCCCACGTGCCACAACTAAGACCCAGCGCAGCCAAATAAATAATTAAATAAATATATTAAACAAAGAATGTCAGCTCCATAGGGGCACCCATAGCAGTACTACTCACGGATGCATGGTACACAGTGAAAGTCACTGAACGAATGACGGAATTTTTAGTAGATTTCAAACAAAGCCCGAGAACCACCTCATAGCATATCTCTACATTTCCTGGTCTTGACTTTGACTAGAAGTAGGAATACTAAAATAAATCAAAAATAATGTATAAAACCCTCAGAAAAGGTATCTCCCAAAGAGCTAAAACCAGGGGATATTAATGACAGTGCACTGCCACCTGGAATTTCAGGCGTTTGGGGCTCCTAAAGTCCTAAACCCGCCCAATCATCCCTCTACTGTCAGTTCAAAAAGCTGACGGTCAACTTTTCCAGTAGAGGTGATGTTTCCTGGGTCCTTAGAACTCTCTAGGAATATATATTAAGACCCCAGCTTTGCTAATATTGCTAGAGCATGTAGCATTTTCCCTTAATTATGTGGACCCAGGCAACGAGACAGCTACAAAGTTGAGTCAGTTGCAGATGTTGGCTGATTGGCTAGACTTTCCTTTTGGCTAAGAGTGGTTTCCCCACACTTGCCGTGGGATCTAAACTCATGGCTCTGAAACATCACCAGTAGCCCCTTCCAAGAATTTCGGAGACTTCTGGGCAGTAGTAAACACTCCTTACAGCTGTCTGATACTGGCATGCCAGAGGTCTGTGGGTTTCACATCCATCCTTTTGCAGAGTGAGCTGGTGGCAGGTGGAAAGTCCTCTGTGGCCTGACGCTGTTCTAGTCTCCCCTATGTGCTGTTTTGTTTAATAAGACATTTCCAGTGGAGCACTTAATATATATTAGATTCTCAATGTCTCATTCAACAAAGCACATAAAGCAGAGACCTGTGCACTGCCCCCAAATTCTGGATTTTAGTATCATGATATATTAACTAGGAATTGTATAGTTTATATGCTTTTTTAAAAAACAAACTCCAGCACTACTTACAATAGCCAAGACATGGAAGCAGCCTAAATGTCCGTCCACAGATGAATGGATAAAGATGATGTGGTATATATCAATATATACACAATGGTATATTATGCAGCCATAAAAAAGAATGAAATAATGCCATTTGCAGCAACATGGACGGACCTAGAGATGATCATACTAAGTGAAGTGAGTCAGACAGAGAAAGACAAATATTACATGGTATCACTTATACATGGAATCTAAAAAAATGATACAAATGAACTGATTTACAAAACAGAAATAGACTCACAGACATAGAAAACAAACTTATGGCTACCGAAGGAGAAACGTGGGGAGGGATAAATTAGGAGTTTGGGATTAACAGATACACACCATTATATATAAAATAGATAAACACAAGGACCTACTGTATGGCACAGGGAACTACATTCAGTATCTTGTAATAACCTATAATGGAAAAGAATCTGAAAAACAATATATATATGTATAGCTGAATCACTTTGCTGTACACCTGAAACTAACACAACATTCTATCAACTATACTTCAATTAAAAAAAAACCCAGGGCTTCCCTGGTGGTGCAGTGGTTGAGAATCTGCCTGCCAATGCAGGGGACACGGGTTCGAGCCCTGGTCTGGGAAGATCCCACATGCCGCGGAGCAACTAGGCCCGTGAGCCACAACTACTGAGCCTGCGCGTCTGGAGCCTGTGCTCCGCAACAAGAGAGGCCGCGAGAGTGAGAGGCCGGCGCACCGCGATGAAGAGTGGCCCCCGCTTGCCGCAACTGGAGAAAAGCCCTCGCGTAGAAACAAAGACCCAACACAGCCAAAAATAAATATAAATAAATAAATTTAAAGAAAAAAATAAAATAAAAAAAAAAACCCCGAGGCGTGCTCATTTCCCCACTAACTTTTCCTGGTGACAGACGGAAAATAGCAGTTGTGAAGTGCCTACCTCCTATTCAGGCTCTGCTTTTTGGGGGATGGGCAAACTTGGTCACATTATTTTAACTAGCATAGAAAATACTAGTGCTGTGTTTAGTACACAGGTGGCCATCACTGTCTTAAACCAACAGTAATTCCCATCAACCACGGGCTCAGAAGAGCTCAGGGAAAATTAAATAGCAACCACCTACAAGATCAGAGAGAGAGTTGCCAGCCTGCAGATCAGGGGTCTGGTGGTCACATGCCAGGGTTCCTATAGTTCTAGTGATTAGCAGATGTTAAAGGATTGTGCCATTCCAGCAGAAGTGTAGCTCTTCTGAATTTTTCTGGGAAGAGATAATCATGGCTGATCTTAGAACCTGAATGATGTCTTGTAAGAGGAAAACCGGCCCAAATAAACTGGTTTAAAATAAACGAACAAAAAAGACAACGAAATTTCTCATAGGACTGGTTTAAGCCTTTTTACTCTCTTTGAAAGCTGCCACAATTTTCTCAGATGTCCCCAGTTTTCAGAGCCGCAGAGGCTGCGTGGCAGGGCAGGTGGCGTCTCCAACCCGGGGCGCCAATACCCAGGCTTGTGGGAGCCAACACAGATAAGGAGTCAGCCCAAAGGACTGCCTACCAGTGGGGTTTGGACTCACAGCCTTTCCCTCTTCTTCAGTGTCTTTCCTCTCTAGGCGGCATTTCTGTCTAGAGATGCAAGTTGAAAGTGCAGAATCTGTGTCCATCATTTCTGTGGGTTCCTCACCACCCGTTGCCTGTGGCTGCCTGGCCTCTTCAATTGAAAATCCAATCAGCTGTGCTTAGCCAAGTGTTTACCTCTGCTGTTTGAAAGTTTAAATGGATCTTTAACTCTTTCCCTCACTAGAAGTCTCCACAAAGCCATGGATAATTGATGCAGGGTTGAATGGGGCCTCAGGTTTTCTTCCCTTTTGGGGCTGGTGGCTCTCAGCTGGAGGAAGTTTTACACGTCAGACAGGGTGGGACGGCGGCCATCTGTGACTGTCAATCAGGGAGGCTGTTTGTCTGGGGAAGGCCCTGCACAGGGACACAAACAAACTCTTCCAAACAAAGGTGGAAACAAAAGAGAAAACAAAGCCTGAAGGGGGGTTCCCAGGTTAAGATTTCCCTCTCTACGACCACAAGCAAAAGGGCTCGATGTTCTATCATTTAACTCTGCTCTTCAAGTCAGAAGTTGCACAGAGGTTAAGTATTTGCAGATTTTAGCCACCTACCATGTTTTGAAGCACAAAGCACTTCGAGCAATAATTTTATAATCATAAAATAGGCTGGTAACTTTGTTCCTTGAAACTGACAAAAAAGTAAACCTAAAATGTTTTCCTCTGTGTCGCTTATTTTTTTTTCAGTACTTCTGTGGTCCTGTATTTTGCATATAATTACCAAATTATAAAAGAGGTCTCTATGTCATGTCTGTGTCCATCTTTCTTTCTACAGGCCTGCTTAGAAAATCCTTTTAAAAAGAACTTTGGGGCTTCCCTGGTGGCGCAGTGGTTGAGACTCTGCCTGCCAATGCAGGGGACACGGGTTCGAGCCCTGCTCTGGGAAGATCCCGCATGCCGCGGAGCAACTAGGCCCGTGAGCCACAACTACTGAGCCTGCGCGTCTGGAGCCCGTGCTCCGCAATGAAAGGCCACGATAGTGAGGCCCACGCACCGCGATGAAGAGTGGCCCCCACTTGCCGCAGCTAGAGGAAGCCCTCGCACAGAAACGAAGACCCAACACAGCCAAAAATAAATAAATAAATAAATAAATAAATAATAATTTAAAAAAAAGAACTTTGTAAGGTAGCAATTTCTGTCTTTCCAATGTATCCTTTTTATAATGAAACATACATTTTTTTTTCAAAGTCCATGGCAAGTATATTTCTTATGCCTTAGCCCCAAACGCCAAATATAATTTATGCATTCTTTCAACCCGAATGTTCTTTGAAAGCATGCTAAATATGTTTGAGACCAACGTTAATAAATATTTAAGAAATTAAAGTGAAAAGGAAAAATCGAAAAGAAAAGGCACCAGACTGGAAAGAAAGGAGTACATTTGTTTTTATTCAGAGACAGGATCTTACATGTAGAAAATCCTGAAGAACTCACACACATACACACATACACAAATCTACTAGAACTAATAAATTAGTTCAGCAAGATTGTAGGATACAAGATCACCATACAAAATCCAATTCTATTTCCATGTACTAGCAATGAACAACCAAAAATGAAATTAAAGAAACAATTTCATCCATAATAGCATCAAAAACATTAAAATATTTGTGAATAAATTTAAGAAGACACATAAGACTGAAAACTACAAAGCACTGCTGAGAGAAATTAGGGACGACGTAAACAACTGTAGAGACATTTCATTCATGGATTGGAAGACTTAATGTTGTTAAAATGACAGTTGTCTCCAAATCTATACATTCAACAAAATCCCTACCAAAATCTGAGTAGGCTTTTTTTTGAGGGGGGGCAGAAATTGAAAAACTGATGCTAAAATTCATATGGAAATGCAAAGGATCCAGAAGAGCCAAACACAAGTTTGAAAAAAAAAAGAAAGAAAAGAATAAAGTGAGAAGATTTTTATTTCCTGATTTCAAAACTTACTATAAAGCTACAGTAATCAAGACACTGTGGGACCAGCATAAGGACAGACATATACATCCACAGAACAAAACTAAGAGTCCAGAAATAAGTCCTTAAGTTTATGGTCAATCAATTTTCAACAAAGGTGCCAAGACAATCCAACGGGGGAAGAAAACGTTTTTATCTTCAAACAAAAAAACAAACATTTTTCAGACAACTAGATAGCCACATGCAAAAAAAGATGAATTTAGACCCTTACCTCACGTTATACATGACAACTCAAAAATCAAACAAAGACCTAAGAGCTAAAATGCTAAAACACTTCTAGAAGAAAAAGAGAAAAAAATCTTTGGGGAATTCAGTTAGGCAAAAAGTTCTTAGATAAGACACTAAAATTCATTCCAAAAAGTTGTAAACTGGACTTCAAAATTAAAACCTTCTGTACTTCAAAAGTCACTATGAAGAAAATGAAAAAGAAGCCACTGACTGGGAGGAAGTATTTGTGAATTATACACATGATAAATAACATAAATAAAGACAATCAATTTTTTAAATGGGCATAAGATTTAAATAGATATTTCACCAAAGAAGATATAAGAATGGCTAATCACCACAAACATGTCCAATATCACTAACTGTAAGGGAAATGCAAATCAAGACCCCAATGAAGCACCACTTCACACCCACTAGGAAGGCTAGAATCAAAGACAACAGCAAGTGTTGATGAGGCTATGGCAAACCCGGAACTCTCATAAAATGATGGTGAGAATGTAAATGTAGTATAATTTAGAAAGCAACTAGTGATTCCTTAGAAAGTTAAACATGAATTCACCATACAGCCCAGCAATTCCACTCCTAGTTACATACCCAGGAGAAATGAAAACATACATCCACACTTGTACGTGAATGTGAACACAGCAGCATCGTTTGTAATAGACCAAAAGTGGGAATAATTCAAATGTCCATCAACTGGCGAAGGGATAAACAAAATGTGGTCTATCCACGTAATGGAATATTATTCAGCAACAAAAGGGAACGAGAGACCGGAACACACAACGTGGATCAACCTCCAAAACCTGGTGTTAAATGAAAGAAGCCATGTGCAAAAGACAAACAGTCTACAACCTGTAAGATTCCACTCATATGAAATGTTCAGAAAAGGAAAATTACTATAGAGACAGAAAGCAGATTATTGGTTGCCTGGGGATGGGAGCAGGAAGTGACTACAAGTGGGCACAGGGGGTCTCTTTGACACATGGAAATGTTTTAAAATTAGACTGTGGTGCTGGCTGCACAACTCAGAGTTTACTAAAACTCATCAAATTTACACTCATAGTGAGTGAATTTTATAACATGTAATAGCATGCCTCGATAAAGCTGTTTTTCAAAGAGTAAAAGTTGCAAAATTTTGTTTTGACCAAAACCATGTTTCAAAGACACCAATTCTCACACGAATTCAAAAAGATCAATATTCAGACTCTGGATTAAGCTCTGAAGTCAGTGTGAGAAAATGAAATGTCTTCCATGGCAATAATGATGTGACGTCATAGTACTTTAACCATGATGTTCTTTATATATGAGAGTAACATTTGCATACTTTATGAATTAAGCATCTATTTTGGAGTCTCCTTATAATCGGAAACATCCTTCTCTAACAGGAGAGGGTATGCAGTCAGAGAAGTGAGTAGATTGTCAACAGACAGATGGAATTTATCAAATGTTATGTGCCCCACTTGCATATGATGAAATTATTTCAGTATATCACAGAAGAAAATGGTAGCAAAACATCTTAACCACACAAATTGATTTTAACCGACAAATTGATTTTACTGTCTATTTGATAACCAGTATCCCTTTAAAACCATTCTTTCAATGAGCCAAACCCAGGACACTTGTCAATCTCTAAATGAGTAAGTTTTACTGACAGCAAATTAGGAATCCACTTCATTGATGTCCGTTAAGACGTATGGTTTCTATGTAAGGATGAGGAAGATAAAGGCAGCTGTCATTTACTTAACCTTTTTTATTCTGGAAACCGGCAATTAAAAACAAAGAAGTTAAGCATTGATCCTGCTCTATTAGTCTTCTATTGCTGTGTAACAAACACCCACAAACTCAGTGACTTAAAAACACCGCTAATAAATACCTCCCAGTTCTGGAGGTCAGAAGTCCTGGCTGGCTCTGCTGGGTTTTCTGCCTAGGGGCTCACAAAGCCAGAATCAAGGTGCTGGCAACCTGGGTTCTTATCTAGAGGCTCCAGGGAGGAATCTGCTCCCAAACTCATTCATGCTGTTGGCAGAATGCAGTTCCGAGGGCTGTAGGACTGAGGTCCCCGTTCCCTTGCTGCCTGCCAAGGAGGAGGGGTCACCCTCAGCTCCTCGACACACTCACAATCCTTCTCATGGGGCCCCCTCCACCTGCAAAGTTGCCAAGGGTGCGTCCCACCTTTCTCCTGCTTCAATCTCTCTGACTTCTGCTGCCGGCCTGAGGACATTCTCTGCTTTTAAAGGGCTGGTGTGAGCAAATTCAACCCACCCAGAACACAACCTTAATTATATCTGCAAAATCTCTTTCAGCGGGTTACCCCTGGGAGTAACCCCTGGAGGCTTTTAAAAGTCACGGGAGACGTCGCAGAAATCTGCCAACCGCACCTGACTGTCTTTACAGGCAAATATATAGCGCAAGTGGATGAGTAAAAAGCAGTCAACGTGGAAGGAATGGCATGATTAGCAAACTCACCGCTTCCTAACTTCCTAATAAAATAATCGATTTATGCAGAGATCGTCAGTGAAAATGAAACGAATGGCAGATGACAGCTGAGTGAGGAGCCGGAGAGCTGAGCGCACCTGAGCCCACTTTAGAGAAGTGACGGACGGCAGAGCGGCCCCTACGTGTCACGTGCCTCTTGCTACAAAGTCCGAACCTAACACGCTAATCCAGCTGTTGGAGCTGGCTTTCGGCTCATAGGAAATTTAGGAAGCAGAAGTGCAATTTAAATGACACCACGAAAAAGCAAACAGAGAAATCCAGAATGTGGAACACTCTACAGCCGGCCCAGTTTCTTCAATACGTCAATTACCTGGGGGTGGGGGTGGGGGTGGGGTGGGGGGCTGTTCTGGATTAATGGGATGTTATTACCAATTACAATACAAGAACAATATTTGGATCCTGATTCAAAAAACACAAGAGTAAAAGGACATTTTAAAGTTAATCAGAAAAACCTGAATATGGACTCAGTATTAAAGTAAGAATCATCATTTTCATTGGTTGGCATAAAGGTCTTAAGGTTGTATGAGAAAACATTCAGATTTTTTAGAGACGCACATAGGGCTGAAATGCTACGAGGGGTTTGCTAATTGCTTTAAAATATTCCGGCAACCACAAGAAGAGGGGATGGACAAAGCAGGTACACAAAATGTTGAAACATACCGAATCTGGCTGATGTATATGCATGGGGGCTCATTGTTCTGGTCCACTTTTACCCCGGACTAAACATTTTTATAATAAACGATTTCATTTAAGAGATTTCATTCATTGAGCATCTGCTGAGAATCAATCACTGTGCTCAGGGCTTCGCATCCACTTCCTGCTGGATCCTCACTACGGCCTTATGAAGCAGGTACCATTTGTATCCCCACTTTTATAGCTAAGAATATGAAACAACGACCAGTGTGGGGTGTAGCCGACAGGCCTGCCAATTGCCCGCCACCCCAGCGAAGCCTCAGAGGCCAAGGAAATGAAAGATTTCTACATTTTTTGGTTTCACAAAGCAGTCTGACAAGTCGCCTGCAGCCCGCGTTGGAGGGCGATCCCCCAAACCATGCGCCAACCGCAGCACAGGGGATGCTGGAAGGCTCGGAAGGAGACAAAAGGCGGAGACAGGTAGAGGGTGAAAGAGAAACAGAGGGACCACAGAAAAGCAACAAGGTGGAAACACAGGGAGACAGTCACGGAAAGGGGCGGAGGGAAGAGATGGGGAGACAGTGGGGAAGAGGGATGTGCTTGAAGGGGGATGTCACAGACCTAGAGTCAGACAAAGCTACTGCAACCTTGGTCCACCTTCCACTCTGCCCCACCCCTCACACCAACCAGAAAACGGGAACGCCTCGGAGCAAAGGAGGGACCAGACACGTTCAGTATAGAGCTCTGTCCACGTGTAGTTACAGATCCGTGTCAGGCACGGTTACCTTGTCCTCTCTCCCCATCCCCCAGCCCCCATCCCGTGACCTTCTCCCCAGACAGCTCACCAGCTCCAAGCTCAGAGTCAGGAGGAAGGGAAGGAGGAGTTATTTATTTATCTAAACCATGTTTCAGTTTTTTAATGGCCTAACTGAGATAAAAGTCACAGACCCTCAGTGCCCAGCAAAGCTGTTCTCAGCGGGGAAAGTCTGTGAGGCTGAAGTTAATAGCGCGAGGGCCACGTTAATGCCACTAGGGGGTTCAGATCAGAGGCTCCTGGAGGCGGCTTCAGGTGACCGTTTAATCACAACGGAAAAAACGGGTCTGGGGTTTGCAACGTGTGACTGGGGGGGTGGGGGGAGTGGGGATGGCAGAAAGGGGTTACAGGAGGGAGCGTGGGGAGCAGAAAACACAAAGGAAGACAGACTCCTCAAACAGAATCCTCAATGCCTTTCGGAGACTGGAACTAGACCTGCAGAGGAGGGCAGCCCTGTCACACCGACCCCCCCACCCCGCCCCGGGCATGTTAATAACACGGAACCACTTGCTCAAATTACACGTTAAAAAACACCTTCTTGGCCTTCCCTGGTGGCGCAGTGGTTACGAATCCGCCTGCCAACGCAGGGGACACGGGCTCGAGCCCTGGTCCCGGAAGATCCCACATGCCGCGGAGCAACTAAGCCCGTGCGCCACAACTACTGAGACTGCGCTCTAGAGCCCGCGAGCCACAACTACTGAGCCCGCGTGCCACAACTACTG
The DNA here is from genome assembly GCF_965194805.1 of Balaenoptera borealis. Taxonomy (NCBI): domain Eukaryota; kingdom Metazoa; phylum Chordata; class Mammalia; order Artiodactyla; family Balaenopteridae; genus Balaenoptera; species Balaenoptera borealis. The sequence continues at coordinate 309,564 of NW_028123696.1, forward strand.
AAGCCCGCGCACCCTAGAGCCCGTGCTCCACAATAAGAGAAGCCACCACAATGAGAGGCCTGCGCACTGTAACAAAGAGTAGCCCCCGCTCACCGCAACTAGAGAAAGCCAGTGCGCAGCGATGAAGACCCAACACAGCCAAAAATAAAATAAAATAAAAAATAAAATAAATTAAATTTAAAAAAAAACTGTAAATGACGCCTGCCCTCAAAAAATGCCCTGGGGTAGGGCATAGGCAAGGAAATTCAACACATGACAAATTTTTCAAGAACTCAATATGAAGAGGGAAGGTGTAGTCACTCTTTAAAAAAAAAGGAAAAGAAAAAAAAGGACATGCCTGAAGTTCACTATAAGGAATTCTTAGCCATATGCAAATCCAACGTCCAAAAAGGTTTCAGCTCACACCAGTCAAATGACCATCAGCAAAAAGTCTACAAACTATAAATGCTGAAGGGGTTGTAGAGAACTGTGTACCTTCTAGCTGCTGGTGGGATGTAAAGTGGTAACAGCACTAACACAAACTGAATGGAGCTGCTTGAAAAGGTAAAAATTCAGCTACCATATGATGCGGCAGGGCACCTTTTGGGCCTATAACCTAAGGCCACCAGAATCGGAAAGACAGAGGCAGGCAAATGTGCACTGCAGCAATATTGAAATAGCCAAGATATGGAAGCAAAAAAAAGGTCCATAAACAGATGAATGGACAAAGAAGAAGTGGTATATAGACAGAATGGAATATAAGTCACGAAAAAAAATAAAAGAATGGCATATGCAGCACCACACATGAGCCTAGAGATAATCACACAACGTGAAGTAAATCAGAATGCGAAAGACAAATGCCTTTTGATGTCACTTATGTTATCTGAAAATTCATAAAAATGAACATATTTCCACAGAGAAAGGCAATCTCAGATTGAGAAGACAAACTTATGGTTAAGCCAAAGAAAAGGTGTGAGGAATGGATAAATTAGGATATTGGGGTTAACACACATATACTAATACGTATAAAATATATAATCCCCAAAGACCTATGGAATACCAAGAGTGGTCTACTCAACACTCTGTAATAACCTACATGGAAAAGAACCCAAAGATCAATAGATATATGTATATGTGTAAATGAACAAGATTCTGTACACCTAGAAAAAAAGACATTTTTCAATCAAGTTTGCTCTGATAAAAACTACAACTTAAAGACACAGACAAGAATTAAGGAGGCTAAAACTTATGGGGGTTTGTCCTGGCACATTCCACTCTAATCTGCAACCTAAAAGCACAACTTGCAGCAAGGTTCTGTTTCCCTAGCAAGCAGAGTTGGCAACGTAGAAGTCTTCCCACCCTAAGGCCGTTTCCTCAAACAGCAGCTCAAATCTACTGCTAATGGTCACTAATATTCACAAGGACTGCAGGGCTGTAAATGACTCATGCCCTCAAAAAATATCCTGGGGCAGGGAATGGCCAAAAAATCCAAACGCGGCAAATTTTTCAAGAAGGCAATTAGAAGTTGTAAGTTTAGCTCAATCTTTAAAAAAAAATGAAAAGGACATTGATAAACGCAAAACATCAGGAATTGTCAGACGCATGGAAACCCAATCTACACAAAGGTATCACCTCACACCAGTCAGAATGACCATCAGCAAAAAGTCAACAAACAATAGATGTTGAAGAAGTTGTGGAGAACAGCATAACCTCTCGGTCTAAGTGGGATGTAAACTGGTAACAGCCAATAATAGGAACAGAATGGCAGTGTGTTTAAAGGTAAAAAGTGAGTCACCATATGATCTGGAAGGCCCACTATTGGGCCTGTCACCTGTGAAAGCCAGAATCCAAAAGACACGGGATGGAAAATCGTGTATTGCAGCAGTATTTACAATAGGCAAGACATGGAAGCAAACAAAATGCCCATCAACAGATAAATGGACAAAGAAGAAGTGGTATACGTACCGAATGGAATAGTAGCCTCGGGAAAAAAATGAACAGTGCCGTTTACAGGACTACAGATGAGCCTAGAAATAATCATATTAGGTTAAGTCAGTCAAAAGGGAATGACAAATATCCTATGATATCATTTATACATGTTATCCTAAGATTGCTACCAATGAACATATTTCCACAGAAAAAGACACTCACAGACTTATAAAACAAACTAATGGTTAACCAAAATGAAAGGTGGGAGGATGGATAATTTAGGACTAAGGGGCTAACATACATAGATTAATGTATGTTAAATGTATATAAACATATAACATATAAACTATATGAATTATATAATCACTAATACATAGAAAATATATAATGACAAAACACCTACCAAATACCAAGGGAGGTCTACTCAACATTCTGTAATAACATACATGGTAACAGGATCCGAAGATGAACAGACATATGCATGAATCGTTGAGCAGATTCTGTACAGCCAAACAATCACAACACTCTAATCAAATTTACTCCGATAAGAAATAGAAATTAAATTTAAAAAGCAAACATAAGTAAGGAGACATAAACTTCTGGGGGCTTGTCCCAGCACATTCCACTCTAATTTACAACCTTGGAACGCTACCTCCAGGAAGACTCTGTTGCCCTAGTAACAAGAGTTGAGAACGAAATAATGCTGCCACCTTGTGGCTCTTTCCCACAACAGCAGCTTTAAACCCAGTGCTAATGGTAGCTTAATAGTCACAAGGACTGCTGGGCTGTAAATGACGCCTGCCCTCAAAAAATGCCCTGGGGTAGGGAATAGGCAAGGAAATTCAACACATGACAAATTTTTCAAGACGTCAATATGAAGAGGGAAGTTGTAGTCACTCTTTAAAAAAAAAAGGAAAAGAAAAAAAAGGACATGCCTAAAGCTCAGTATAAGGAATTATTAGCCACATGCAAATCCAACGTCAAAAAGGTTTCAGCTCACACCAGTCAAATGACCATCAGCAAACACTGCAGGATTCCACTCCCTGTGCTTTGTGGCTGCTTCCCACTAGCTATCTAGTTTACATTTGGTAGTGTATATATGTCCATGCCACTCTCTGACTTCACCCCAGATTACCCTTCCCCCTCCCTGTGTCCTCAAGTCCATTCTCTATGGCTGAGTCTTTATTCCTGTCCTGCCCCTAGGTTCTTCATAACCATTTTTTTCTTTTTTTTTAGATTCCATATATATGTGTTAGCATACGGTATTTGTTTTTCTCTTTCTGACTTACTTCACTCTGTATGACAGTCTCTAGGTCAATCCACCTCACTACAAATAACTCAATTTCATTTCTTTTTATGGCTGAGTAATAGTCCATTGTATATATGTGCCACAGCTTTATCCATTCATCTGTCGATCCTGCCAACACTTTTACTTTACTCAACTGAGACCAATGTCAGACTTGTAAGGTAATAAATTTACGATGTTTTGAGTCACTCAATTTGCGGTAATTCGTATGAAAGCAATAAAAAACAAATACAGACGTCCTACAAGAGCCAGGCTATATATTTATATTTAAGTATTTCTAAAATGAATTTAACCCTGTGATTCACAGCAGCAGCAGCTTCCAAGGGATCCCACCACACACCTGAGGCGAAAGCAGCCTAATAAAGAAGCAGTGACAGCAGCAGGTCACTGCCCCACACTTGGGGTAGAGGGGGATTTGATCTACTGTAGCAGCAGCGTAGCCTGAATGGGAATGCATCCTCCTGTGGCACTAGTCCCATCAGCATTAGTCTAATCTGCTAGCATCTGCTGTGCCAACAGGCCCAACGCATACAAACCCTCCAACTCAGTAGCATTAAGTGAGCCAGGCTCAGTGTTTCCTGAAACTCATATCCAATGGCACTGGAAAGCCCAGATATCACCTACTGTTATGAAAACATAAAAAACAATAACAGAAGACTGGCAACTTCAGAAAGAAAAGGGGAAAAATGGAATGGGTGAAAACAAGTGGGATAAATATAAGAGACTATCATTAGCCTCATGAGTTTCTTAAATTCCCTATGATGGTCAAAGCAAAAATTATGACACCATCTGATGTGGTTCTCAATGTATATAAAGGAAATACTACAGAAAATCATACTTTAAAACTGGGGACTATTAAGAGACCTAAATGGAAGTAAAATTTTGAAACTTCACTTGAAGTAATAAAAGACAGATTCCAGTAGGCTATGATAAGTTACATATGTATAGTGTAATGCCAAAAGCAACCACTAAGAAAACTATACAAACAGTATACACAAATGATTATAAATAAATTAGATTAAAATGGACTTACCAAAAAATGTTTAAGTAACCCACAAGAAGGCAAAATAAGAGAAACACAGGATTGAGAAACTAAGGTAAAAGACAAAACAAAAAATAAAATGGTAGACCTAATCTTTAACATAGCAATAATTACATTAACTGTAAACGATCTAAATAACCAAGTCAAAGACAGAGATTGGAAGAGTAGATGAAAAAATCACAAGCATGATCCAACTCTATACTGTCTATAAGAAGCTTACTTTAAACATCATGATATAGGTAGTTCAAAGTAAAAGGATGAAAAAGGTATATCATGTGAACATTCATCAGAAAAAGCAGGAATGGCTATATTAATATCAGATAAAGTAGATTTCAGAGCAAAGGAAATTATTAGGGGCAAAGAGGGTCATTACATAAAGATAACAGGAATAATCCACCTAGATGACCTAGTGATACTAAATGTGTGTGCACCAAACAACAGAACTTCAAAACACATGAAGCAAACACTGAAAAAGGTAAAAGGAGAGAATTTCAAATCCACAATTATTATTTGAGACTTCAACACAGCAATTTATAGAACTCCCAGAGACAAAAATCAGCAAGGGTATGGAAGAACTGAAAACATCATCAATCAACAGGATATAACTGACATTTAAAGAACACACTCAATAAAAGCAGAATACATATTCAAGTGTCCATGGAACATTCACTCATATACCATACACTGGGTGCTAAAAAAAAACATTAGCAGATTTAAAAGAATTAAAATCATAGAGAGTATATTCTCTAGCCATAATGGAACCAGACTAGAAATCAATAACAGAAAGACAACAGGAAAATCTTCAATCACATGAAAACTAAACATCACAATTCCAAATAACTCATGGGTAAAAAGTCAAGGAAAAATTTTTAAATGCATAGAATAAAAGAAAATGGAGATATAACAGATCAACATTTGTGGAATGAAGTGAAAGCAATGCTGAAAGGGAAGTCTATAGCACTAAATTGGGAAAGAAAATATTTCAAAGAAATAGTCTAATTTTCTATATTAAAATAGTAAAAACGGAAGAGGAAAAAACACTAAACAAGCAGAAAGAAGGAACTAATAAAGATGAAACAAAAATCCATGAAACTGAAAACAGGAAAATGGGGGGGGGGGAGGAAATCAATGAAACAAAAGGCTGGTTCTTCAAAATAAACAATCTCATCAAGAAAGATGTAGCAAGACTGATCAAGATAAAAAGAGAGATGGCACAAATCACAGATATCAGAAATGCAACCAAGGATACCATGACATATCCTGCAGGTTAATAAGGGACAAGTTATTATGAACAAGTCTACACTATAAATTCAAAAATGTGGATGAAATGGACCAATGCGTCTACACCCAAAACTACCAAAACTCAGCCAAGATGAAAGAGACAATCTCAATTTTCCTGTAACTATGAGAAACACTGATTTTTCATTTAAAAACTCCCAAAAGAAATATTCAGGCTTAGATGTTTCACTTTTACCCAAGACTTAAAGAATTAACACCAATTTTACATGACTTGATAAGAAACAGAAGTAGAGGGAACAGTTCCTAATTAATTTTATGAAGCCAGTATTACCTTGATACCAAAACCAGACTGGGATAGTATAGAAAGAAGAAAACTACAGGCCAGTATTTTTTATGAAATTGGCTGTAAAAATCTTCAGCCAAATATTAGCAAATTAACTCCAGAAATATATAAAAAGAATAATATACCATGACCAAGTGGTATTTATTCCAGTTATGCAAAGTTGGTTAAATATTTGAAAATCAAACAATGTAATCTACCATATCCAATAGATTAAGGGGGAAAAGTCATGTGATCCTAATCATTAATGCAGAGAAAGCATTTGACAAAATCCAATCCCATTCATGATTTAAAAAAAAAGAAGAAAAGAAACTCCAAGCAAACTAGGAATAGAAAAGGAACATACAGAAACTCATAAAGATGATCTACAAACAACCTATACCGACATTATATTTAACTGTGAAAGACTGAACGCTTTCTCTGTAAGATCAGAAACAAGGCACCGATATCTGCTCTCACCACTTTTATTAAATATATTACTGGAGGTTCTAGTAAGAAAATAAAGCAAAAATAAATAAATAGATAAATTTAAAAGTTAAATTTTTAAAAAGTTTATTTAAAAGATGAAAGAACTATTCCTACTATGTTGAATAGGAAGGAATATATCCTCCTGAATGTTGAATAGTAATATATCCTATTATATTGAATAAGGAAAACTAAAACTGTCTATATCTGAAGATGAGATGATAATCTAAATGGAGAAAATACGAAGGAATCCACATAAAGCTTGAGAAATAATATTAGTTTGTAAATGTTTTAGAGTACAAGATCCACACAATTTTATCAAATTATATATTAATAACAAATGTGTAGAAGCTTAAATAAAAATATGTGATGCCATTTACAACTGACCTAAATAAATACTTAAATAGAAGCCCAATAAGACATTTATAGGACCTCTATACTGAAAATTACAAAATGCTGATGAAGAAAATTTTAAAAGTCCCAAACAAAGAGGGAGACATACCTTGTTCATGGATTAGAAAACACAACATAATAAAGCTGTCAATTCTCCCCAAGTTAAGAGGCTTAACACAATTACTCTTAAAATGCCCTCAAGGTTTTTGTGGATATAGACAAGCTTATTCTAAGATTTATATGGTAGGAAGAGGCTGAAGAACAGCTAAAACAATTTGTAAAGGAAGATTAAAATGGGAGGAATTAATCTACCCAATTTCAAGATTTCGCAGTAGTGATGGAGGGTAGATACATAGATCAATGGAATGGAACAGAGAACCCAGCAATAGACTGACACAAATACATTTAACTTGGTTTTGACAGCAGTGCAAAAGCTATCAAGGAAGAATAGACTTTTCAAAAAATGGTACTGAAACAGTTGGACATCCCTCGACAAAAACAAACAAACAAACAATGAACCTTAACCTAAACCTTACACATCTTACACAAAAATTAAATCAAAGTGGATCATAATCTTAAATGTAAAAGCAGGACATTTTTAGAAAAAAAAAATAGGAGAAAATCTTTGGCATCTACAACTAGGTGAATAATTCTTAGACTTGACACCGAAAGTATGATCAATAAAAGCAAAAACTGATCAATTGGATCTCATCAAAATGAGTTAAAGATGCTTCATAGAAGATCCTTTTAAGTGGATGAAAACTCAAATTACACAGTGGGAAAACATATTTGAAAATCCCATAGGAGACAAATGACTTGTATCTATAATATACAAAGAACTCTCCAAACAACTTAAAAAAATCCAACTAGAGAATAGGCAGAAGACAGGAACAGACATTTCATGGAAGAGAATATACACATGGCAAAGAAGCACATGAAAAGATGTTCAACATCGTTAGCCATCAGGGAAATGCAAATTAAGACCATAATGAGATATCAGAGAATAACTAAAATTAAAGTATAGTGACAACATCAAATGCTAGCGAGTACGTAGAAAAATTATATCACATCACTGGTGGGAAAATAAAATGGTTTAGCCACTCTGAGAAACAGCTTGACAGTCTCTTTTAATCCTAAAAGTAGATTCACCCTACAATGCAGTAATTGTACTCTTGAGCATTTATCCAAAAGAAACAAAAACTTAATGAAGTTCCCACAGAAACTTACACATAAATGTTCATAGCAGTTTTATTTCTAATAGCCACAAACTGGCAACTCCCCAAATGTCTTTCAATGGGTGAATGTTGAAACAGATTGTGATAAAATCTTATGATAGAATACTACCGAGCAACAACAAGGAACAAATTATTAATATATGCAAAAATTGAAATGAACTTCAAGGGAATGATGCCGAGGGAAAAGTTTTTAAAAGCCAATCTCCGAAGATTAAGTAATTCATGATTATGTTTACATATTATTCTTAAAATAACAAAACTGTGGAGATGGAGAACAGATTAGAAGTTGCCAAGGGTTAGAGATGGGGGTAGAAGGTACAGCGGGGGAACTCTGTGAGGTTTTTGTGGTCCCAGTACAAATAATACAGCAATCTTGGTTTTAATCCCTAAAGATTTTTAAAAGCAATTCCTAGTAAGAGGTGTCCAGATATTTAGCAATGGCAGCAGATTAGAGGTATAGCTCCCCAACATGACAACTTCGAAAGAGATCTATACTATCAATACTAATTTAATGCATATGTTAATTTTTAAAAGGCCAGTCACAATACTTAAATGGTACATATCTTAACGATATTACTCTGGGTATCCAGCTATACCAGATGGACTAGCAGGATTTTCTGTCCATTCAATCTTATTTAAGACAGTAAATCTTATAATAAGACAGTTAAAAAAAGAAAAAGAAAAACAACAAACCTCAACTACAGTTGGATATTCTCACAGCAAGATGAGGTGAAAATACGTAGCAGCGGTTCAAAAGCTTAAGCAGTGGCACCTAAATTTGGCTGCACATTAGAATCCTCTGAAGCACTTTTTAAAAACCCTCACACCGACGGTTGGTCATGCTAGACCAATACAATCCTTTTAACTCTCCTCAGACGATGCCAATGTCTAGCCAGAACGGAGAACCAGCGGACTAAGCAGAAGGGGATGTTTCTACAAAGATCTCTTAACAATAAGTCCTCTCACCCAATCAAGATTTACCTCCCCGCAAAGGGGTAAAGAAGGCTAGATGTTGTCCATACTTGCTTAGCTTTAATTAGCACTTGTGACTTGCCCAAAACCTAGATCATGTTTCCCCTAAATTTCACGTTATTCCCTAAGTTTATCAAACCCAAGGCTAAGGGGTTTGCCAGGATGAGATTTTAAGTGCTCACACAGGGGAAGTCCCTGGCAAACCAGGACAGCGGTCACACTACACTGCAATGTAAAGCATCCTAAATAACCCTGCCACTGCTCCCAGATACTAGTCTGTGCCAACCAGTGGAGAAAAGGCATTCTCCATTACTACCATGGCAAATGCTACTGTACTTACCTTGGCTAGTCCCTATCTTTTCCAGGCGCCACTCCCCTTCACCTGCTGGTGGACGCTTCGGCCAGCTGACAATGCAGATATTTTCAAACTTTAAGGTGAATAAAAATCATCTGGAGGGCCTGTTGTAACAGAGATCACTGAGCCCCACCAGAGTTGCTGATTCCATAGGGCTGGGACCGGGCCCTAAAACTTGAATATCTAACACATTATCAGGGGATGCTGGGAAAGCTGGTCAGGTAATGGTAAAGCTGGCCAGGAAAAAGAAACCCGACGTGTCAAGATCATAAAGTACGGAAGGGCAAGCCCGCCGGCAGTCCAGGCCGGGGTGGGGGGGACCTGGGTCCCCAGCCCTACAGGGCCAACGGCAGACCGGCTCGGGCGCCCCTCGGAAGCGCGGGGTCCCCGCTGCCGAGTCTGTGGCCCCGGCCGGCCCCGGCTCCCCTCTGCCCACCCTGCGCGCGGGGGCTGGAAACGGCCGCGGAGAACCAGGCAGGGCGGGAAGGGGGGCTCCAAAGAGGGTCTGGCGACTCGAGTCGCTCCGTTACTCGGTGGGCTCAGCGCGCGCCGTGGGGGAAGAGAGGTGGAGGTCCGGGAAGAGGGGACGGGCGGCACTCACGTAGACCAGCAGCAGCCATGGGTAGACGGCGGGCTCGGCCACCACGGGCGACTCCAGCCTCAGCTTCTCCCCCACGTTTTCGCGCGCGGCCCCCGCACCAGGCTAGTCTGGCGGTTGGGGGAGGGGCGGGGCGCCGCCGGCGGGGGCGGGACAGGCGGGCGGGCGGGCGGGAGGCTGAGGGGAGGGAGCCTGGCCTGGGCCTCAGCCGGCGCCGCCGCCGCCGCCGCCGCCGGCCTGCTCCCGTCCGGCCCCCGGCTCCCTCTTTGTGGTCACAGGCCCGGGGCCTCCAGCGCTGCTGCCAACTGGGGCCGGCGTGAGCAAGCACAATGAGCCGGGGCCCGGCTGAACCACTCACTCGCGGCGAGCACCTCCCGCCCCGTGGACCCGCCCCCACGCACGCACGTACGCACGTACGAACGCACGCACGTACGCACGCAAGCACGCACGCACGTCTTCAGCTGCCCCCGGCCACACCCACCGGCCCGAAGTGGAGACCCGGGGAGACCCCTCGGGGCCTGGGGTGGCGGGTTCGACTCCCGCCCTTGACGTACCGTGACACCTCCCCCCCAATATGTTTCTAGGTATTATATGTATATATGAATATACTATTATATACACACTTGCGTATGAATTTATATGTGTATGTACATGCGCATATTTACATATAGGTGTGTGTGTGTACACATTGTATATATGTATGTGTATATATCTTATATATATGATATATGTATGTATATATACGATGAATTTCTATATACAGTACATATATATTTTTATGCTATATGCTTTTATATGTAGGTGTATATGTGTGTCTATATGTATGTACGTGTATGTATTGCATATATTATATGTGTATGTATGTATACTGTCTATATGCACACCTAAATATCTTTGTATGTGTGTATATACGTATGCTATATATGTACCTAGGTGTGTATATTGCATATGTTATACGTATGTGTACATACTGTATACATACCAACTATGCATTTTATATGTGTGTATGTATAGTGTATATGTATGTGTGTATTGTCTATATTGTGTGTATATGTGTGTATACATACTGTATATATACGAACTGCATTTTATATGTGTGTATATATGTATGTGTGTATTGTATATACTATATGTGTATATGTGTGTACGCATACTGCATATGTACACAGCTGTATATTTTTGTATGCTTGTACATATGTACGTGTGTGTGTATATACACACACACCCCATATGGATTCTGTTTGTCTGGAGAACCCTCACTGATACGGACACTTATGACAATTGAGTACCTGCTCTTTGCCAGCCAGGGAGCCAAAGGCTTGTCTTTCGGTGTCTCCCTTAAGTATCACGAGTCCCAGGAGGGAAGGTGATGCTGCTCCTACCAGTTGAGGTGCCTCAGGGTCAGTTAGGTGGACAGGGCGGGGGGCTGGAGCCTGGTGGAGCCCAGGTGGAGTTCTAGCAGCAGTACAGCCTAGCAGTCCCACTTCCCCGGGTGCTTCTCACAAAGACGCCGAGGGAGAGTCGGGACCTGAAGGAGGGAATGAGGAAGCTTCCGTGGGTCCGCAAGCCCAGACCAAGGCTGACTCGTCAAGAGTGTTAGAGGTCAGGACTGTGGTTACCCTGGGGGTGGGCTTACACAGAGCCATTCATATCCTGAAAAAGTATCCATTCTGCTCTTGTTTGTATGGTTACCCCCCTCCCCCAAATCTTTTAAAAACAGATTCTCTTGGTTGCTGGGAACACACACGGGGAAGTTGTGTGTGAGGGGGTATGATCCAGGGGACAGGGAGGATAAGCCCCCCACTCGTAGGGCAAGGAGTGGCTCAGCTTTGTGAGCTGAGGATGGCCCACGAGGTTCCAGAGAGAAGGGTCCCTGCTCCGTTCCTGCTCTGTGCACCCCATTCCCAGCCTGAGAAGCCCAGAGCCACCCACCCCCCCGCAACACACACACACCAGGGAGGAGAGCCAGTCACCCTGGCTCCCAGCCTCCGGCTCCAAGGCTCCCGGCACTAGGAGCTATTTTCAGCTTTCATGCCCTAGGACACGGCCAGAGCTATTGTCTCCGGAAACTCTCTGTCTGTCTCTCGCCCGGCCTCCCTCCCTTCCTCCCTCCCTCCTCCGCTTCTTCCCCTCCAGCTCCATCTGTCCTCCCCTCCACCCTGCATTTCTACCCAGGATGGCTCACAGACAGCTGCTCCCCGTGCCCACCTGCCACCATTCCATGGATGTCAAAGCAAGCCCTGGGGACTTCCCTGGAGGTCCAGTGATTAAGACTCCGAGCTTCCACTGCAGGGGACGCGGGTTCGATCCCTGGTCAGGGACATAAGATCCCACATGCCACACAGCACGGCCAAAACAAAATGAATAAATAAAGTTATAGTGATGAAACAGCCCTAGTGGTGCAAGGATGGGACGTATAGCTCTATGGTATAGAAAAAAGGTCCAGAAACAGATATATGAGAACTTGATATGATAGAAAGTGGGGAAATTAAGGAGTTTTCAATAAATGGCATTAGGACAATTGCATATCCATGTGGGGAAAAGTAAATTAGAAAAAAAAAAAAGCAAGCCCTGGTCAGGTGTGACCTTGGGCCCAGGGCCATTGGCACAGGTTGTCATGTGGGATGTTCTTCCTTAGACTCCTCCCTCCCTCCTGTGTCACTGTCACTTCCTCCAGAACCTTCCTGGACTCCCCTCCACAAGCCCGGGGTGTGCCCTCACCCGCCCTGGATCACCAGAATTCCAATCCCGGCCCACCCTTCCCCGCCAGGTAGAGAACTGTGCATGGTCAATAAGACCGTAGAGGTCATTGGCCATTGCTATTGCAGCTGGAATTGTTACTGTGTTTAGATAGGGTGACCAACACCCGCCCCCAGTTTGCCCAGGACCGCTCAGGTTTGAGCGCTGGAACTCTGGGGAAACTCTCAGTCCCGGGGAACCCCAGAAGGCTGGTCAGCCTATTTAGGACAGATCTTTCACTTGATCTCCCAACCCCCGAGAGCCAGAAAGGGAATCTCCCCCCTCCTTCCATTGTAACCTTCATTCATTCACCCACTCATCCCTTTATTCAACTCCTTTATTCAGCAAGTATTTATGAAGCATCTACTACACAGCAGACACTCTTCTAGGTGCTGGGGACATAACAGCATCCCTGTCCTCAAAGAGCTCACGTTCTAGCGAGGGCAGCAAACAGTAAACTGAGAAGGTGTGATTTATTACATGGGGATGATGTCTCGGAGACCACTGCAGGGCAGGGGAGGTGGGAGAGGAAAGGGGCAGTTCTAAATGCAGGCGCTGACGGGATTGGGGCAGACCTTGCCCTGGGCCAGGCTGGTTGCTTCAACACAGCTGTCCTCGCCCAGAGCCATCCTGCCCCCGCCTCACCCAGTTCTTCCGTGATGTGTGGGGAAAATCTGTGGTTGTCACAACTGGGAGGGAGGGCCCCTGGAATCAAATGGGTGAGGCCAGGGATGCTGCTAAACCCCACACAGTGCCCAGGAGGGGCCCTCAGCAGAGGATGACCCGCCCCGAATAACCCCAGTGCCACGGGGGAGACCCTGCACTAATATTATTCAGACCCGCTGGTGCCCCGATTCCTGCACAGGCAGGGACTCTAACCGGCTCACCTCTGTATCCCGAGGTGACCTAGAGTGGGGCAGCCACGAGGGCTGAGATGAGTATCGGGGGTGAAATGACAAACCTCTGCACCCACTCTCCCCTCCGCACCCCAGGGGCGATGGTCTCTATCTCCTCCCCGTGCAGGTAGCTTTTCCCTGAGCCATTTCTTCTTGTCAAGGTCCCTGTCGCAGGTTGGGTTCCCCGAAGATGACGTTGAGAGCAAGGATTGGAGTGCAGGTGGTTGATGTGAGGCGTGCAGGAACAGATACAGCTGCCATAGGGTCCCACAATTCCACTCCCGGGCATAGATCCGGAGAAAACTCTAATTCAAAACTATACATACACCCCTGGCATTTCCCTGGTGGTCCAGTGGTTAAGAATCCATGCTTCCAGTGCAGGGGGCGTGGGTTCCATCTCTGGTCAGGGAACTAAGATCTCACATGCCGTGTGACAATAAAAGAAGAAAGAAAAAAGAAAGAAAGAAAGAGAGAAAGAGAGAAAGAGAGAGAAAGAAAGAAAGAAAGAAAGAGAAAGAGAGAGAGAGAAAGAAAGGAAGAAAGGAAGAAGGAAAGAAGAAAGAAAGAAAGATACATGCACCCCAACGTTCATTGCAGCACTATTTACAGTAGCCAAGACATGGAAGCTACCTAAATGTCCACTGATGGATGAATGGATAAAGAAGATGTGGTACATATATACAATGGAATATTATTCAGCCATAAAAAGAATGAAATAATGCTATTTGCAGCAACGTGGATGGACCTAGAGATTATCATACTAAGTGAAGTAAGTCAGAAGAGAAAGACAAATATCATATGATCTCACTTATATGTGAAATCTAAAATACGACACAAATGAACGCGTCTACAAAACAAAAACAGACTCACAGACATAGAGAACAGACTTGTGGTTGCCAAGGGGGAGAAACAGTGAGGGAGGGTTGGATTGGGAGTTTGGGGTTAGCAGATGCAAACTATTAAATATAGGATGGATAAACTACAACGTCCTACTGTCTAGCACAGGGAACTATATTCAGTATCCTGTGATAAGCCATAACGGAAAAGAAAAAAGTTTTATTTATAGGTTCCATCCCTAACTGAGCTGGCCCATCCCCTCCCATGTTTCTAAGTGCAGCCCGAGGCTGCAGACTTCCCACCCCACCGTGGTCTTCAGCTCCAGAGCAAGCCACCTGCGAACCACCCACATCTTCCCAGGGGCTGGCAACTCTCCTTTGCTACTGATTCCAAGACACATCCAAATAGCAAAAATGTGACCATGAAAAGAAACTCAGGCATGTTCAAATCAGGGAAATAACATTCTTAGCTCTGTTCAGTACTCGCTTAATTTTACAAGAGCTTAGAGTTACAAAAAAGTTGCAAAGATCTGTACAGAGTGTACAGAGTGCCGTGGACCCTGACCCAGTACCCCTATTTCCAACTCATTAGTACCTTAGTGTGACATGTTTATCCAACTAAGGAACCAAGATGGATACATTGTTATTAACTAAAGTCCACACTTTATTAGAATTTCCCTAGTGTTCCCCTAACATCCTTTTTCTGTCCCAGTCTCCTCTGGGCTGTGACATTTCTCAGACGTCGCTGGGTTTTGATACCTTGAAAGTTTTGAGGAGGACTGGTCAGGTGTTTTGTCCCTCAATTTGTTAGTCTGTTTGTTTTCTGATGTTTTCTTATGGTTGGTCTGGAGTTATGGGGTTTGGGGAGGAAGACCCAGACAGAGATAAAAATGCCATTCTCCTCAGGTCACATCAAGGATACACACCATCAACGGGACTTATGACAAACGATTTTACCCTTGATCACCTGGCCAGTATCGTCTTTTTTTTCTTGCTGCGTTGGGTCTTCGTTGCGTGTGGGCTTCTGTAGTTGTGGCACGGGGGCTCAGTAGTTCTGGCTCCCAGGATCTAGAGTGCAGGCTCAGTAGTTGTGGCCCACGGGCTTAGTTGATCTGTGGCACCTGGGATCTTCCCGGACCAGGGCTTGAACCTGTGTCCCCTGCATTGGCAGGCGGATTCTTTTCTTTTCTTTTTTTCTTTTGCAACCAAAACGTTAATCCCAAGGATTCTCACAAAACATATTACAAATGACAGCATGAAAAAAAAAATTGCACAGTAACTCAAAGTTCAGCTCTACAATATACTCTTAATCTGGCAGGACATTGGTATCTTGATAATCTCAAATTTCCAAAAAATATTACAAAGAGCTATGTATTCATGTACAGCAATCACAGAGGGGACGTATGACCTAACTCAAAGGTAAACTAACTTCCTTGAAACTTCTTAGATTTTAAACTCCCTGGACAACCTCTTGTCGGGTGTGAAGACTAGTGGAATTTTTAAACCTCTAATCTAGGGTAAGGGTGCGGCTTTCATTTTTACCTGCTGGCTTGGGTTCACAGCACCTTTTAAAGACTGCTTGCTTAACTACAGCTGCATACCATATCCCAGCTACAGAAAGTCTTTTCAACGTTTGCCAGTGTTGTTTCCATAATAGTAAACATCACACTTTAGGTGGGCAGGAGTTAGAGTTTTATTATCAGTCTAGGCAAGACCAAAAATTCAAAGCAAATTCAATTTTGCTTAAGGGAACATTGTAAGGTAACAATTCTTCATATTACATGCCTCACAGGACCCATTTCAAACCATAGAGAATGACACCTTTATGTGTCACTGTCCCAAGAGACAAACAAATGTGAACAACTAAAACATTTAAAAAGTGCACCAAGCTTCGGAAGTCTCAAACAAAACTTGAATTTTCTGTACATACTCCTGCCAAATGAAGTTATTGCCTGTACACCACTCCTCTTGCAAAGTGGTCTTCTATTTCCTTTCATCTGACCTAGATCTGCTAGAAGACCTAGAGAAAGATCGGGACGGCTTGTGATTTCTCTCTTGGGACAGGGATCTCTCTCTTCTCCTATATCTAGAAAGGGACCTGCTCTGGCTGACGGAGAAGGCTCTCCATCTTGGAGATGTGTGGGAGGTGGACGACTCCTCCTCCCATAATCATCTCGAGGGCGACGACCCCAAGAATGAGGCAGTCATGATTTCGACTTCTCTTTTCCCCATTCGACAGGTCCACTCTTACTCGGCAGCCACCTAGTGTTCTCCCATCTAGTTCTCGGACAGCATCGGCTGCATCTCGGGGATCTTCACATTCAACGAGAGCGAAGCCGGGAGGGTTTTTAGCACCCCACACACTTCAGAGTGGTCCATAATAGCCTAAAGCTCGTTCCAATTCAGCCTTGTTACCACTGTTTCCAAGATTCCCTACATAAACTTTACAGTCCAATGGACAGGAATCACGATGCAAGACCCTCGTGGCTCCTGGGTTTCACGGGCCACAGGGTGGTCCCGGGCCTCTAGAATCTGGCAGCTGAATCTGCTTACCCAAGCTGTCCTGTGGGGATGCGTTTCCCCCTATGTGTCCAGCCCGGGGCCCTGCTCTCTTGGCCCAGCCTCCCGTGTGAGGGGGTGAACCCCAGCTCCCTGGAGCAGACACTCAGAGCCCTGGTGACCGGACTCACGGCTGACGGGGCTGGAGCAGCGGCTGGACACGTGTGGCCAGCCTGGTGGTGTTTGGCCCCGTCTGCAGTTCCAGTTCCAGCTGAGAAAGAGCCTCCCTGTGTTATTTTCTCCTGGTTGTGTAAGGATCCCCGGTGTCATTTGACAGAAGTGTAGATGGTGTGTTCTTTCTCTCTTTTCTCCCTGCTTCCTCTCCTCCCTCTATCCCTCCCTCTCTCCCTGTCCCTCTTTCCCTGTTCCACTCTTCCTCTCCCTCTTTCCCTCTCCCTCTCCCTCTCTCTCCCTCTCTTTCTCTCCATCTGTCTCTCCCTCTCTCTCTTTCCTCTCCCTCGCTCCCTCTCCCTCTTCCCTCTCCCTCTTCTCTCTCCCTCTGTCCCTCTGCCTCTTTCCTCTCCTTCTTTCACCTCCCTCTTCCCTCTCCTCTCTCCCTCTCTCCCTCCCTCTCCCTGTGCCTGTTTCCCAGTCCTTGTTTCCCTGTTCCGCTCTGCCTCTACCTCTTTCCCTCTCCCTCCCTCCCTCCTTCTCCCTCTCCCTCCACCTCCTTCCCTCTCTGGAGAGGGAAGGAGGTGGAGGGAGAGGGAGAGAGAGCAGGAGAGGGAGGGGGAGAAGGAGAGAAAGGGGGGAGACATCTCTCCCTCCCTCCCTCTATCCCTCTCTCCCTCTCCCTCCCTCCATCACTTTCCCTCCTTCTCACTCTCCCTCCCTCTTCCTCTCCCTCTCTCCCTCCCAGAGAAGGAGAGACAGAGGGAGAGGGAGAGGGGGGAGAGAGGGACACGGAGAGGGAGGGAGGGAGGGAGACAGAGAGGGAAGCAGGCACCCTCTCTCCTTTTCCCTCTCCCTAACTCCTTCTCCGACTCTCCCTCTCCTTCGCTCCCTCCCTCTCCTCTTCCTCTGTCTCTCCCTCTCCCTCCTTCCCTCTAGGAAAGGAAGAGGAAGGGAGGGAGAGGGAGAGAGGGAGGTGGAGGGAGAGGGAGAGGGAGAGGGAGAGACATCTTGCCCTCCTTCCCTCTCCCTCCCTCGCATTTTCCCTTCCTCTCTCCCTCCCTCTCCCTCTCCCTCCCTCTGTCTCTCCCTCTCCCTCCGTCTCTCCCGCTCCCTCACTCGCTCCCAGAGAGGGAGAGATGGAGGGAGAGGCAGAGACCAGAGAGACGGGGAGAGGGAGGGGGGAGAGAGGGAGAGGGAGAGGGAAGAGGGAGAGAGGGAGAGAAGGAGGAGACAGGGAAAGAGAGGAAGGAAGAGACCTCTCTCTCTCTCCCTCTCTAACTCTCTCCCCTCTCTCTCCCTCTCTCCCTCTCCCTTGTCTCTGCCTCTCCCTACATCTCTCCATCTCTGGGAGGGAGTAAGGGAGATGGAGAGACGGAGGGAGAGGGAGAGCTGGAGGGACAGTGAGAGGGAGGAGAGGGAGCGAGGGAGAGATGGATAGAGGGAGTGAGGGAGAGATATCTTTGTCTTTCCCTCCCTCCCTCTATCCCACGCCCCCCTCTCTCTCCCTCACCCCCCTCCTTCTCCTGCTCTCTGTCCTTCTCCTTGAAACTCCTTCCCTTCTCCCTCCTGGCCCTTTTAGGCCACTCAAGCATGCAGGAAATGCAAATCAGCACTACAAAGAAGTCTCACTTCACAGCGGTCAGAAGGGCCATCCTAAAAAAGTGTAAAAACCAGAAATGCAGGACAGGCCAAGTAGAAAAGGGAGCCTTGTTAGGCTGATGGGTGGGATGTAAATTGCCAACGGCCACTCTGGAGAAGAGTATGGGGTTTCCTAAAAGATCAAAAAAACACAGCTAGAGAGCATATGGCACTTCCACTCATGGGCGTATAAATTGGGAAAACTAAAAATCAACAAGACACAGGCACCCCAAAGTATAGGGCTGCTCTGCTTACAAGAACCTCCACTTCGGTACACCTTAGATATCCCAGGAAAGAGAAAAATGGATAAAGAAGTTGAGGTACGTATGTACAATGGAATATCACTCAGCCATGAAATCAATGTCATAAGGCTAGTAGCAGCGTGATGAGTGGATTTAGGTACGAAGATTCTAAGTGAAATAAGTCACACGGAAAAAAACACCTTTCAAAAGATATCACTTATAGAGGGAATGTAAAAATCGCTACAGATAAACTGAATTACAAAACGGAACAAAGTCACACATTTAGAAAACACACTAGGGCTGCTTAACGGGAAAGCTGAGGTGGGGTGATGCATAAAACAAGGGTATGAAATTAGCACAGATACCGTTCCATAAACCAAATATGTGATAGAGAAGACCTCTTCCTTGCTCAATGAACTGGACTCAACACCCTCTATTCACTGCACAAGAATATATCTGACTAGTAAGAATCTTAAAACCTATGTATTGATATCTCTAAGTAAGAGAAGCAAGTGGGTGTAAAGCAGCATAAACACAGCATTGAAAATCAGATAAACCCCAGTATAAAAATAAATTCCAAAAAAATAAAGACAGTGAAAGAGAGAGACATACTTACAAAATTCGTTCGGGGGCTGTGATGCAACCTGGATTGACCATATCTAGACCCTCAGCTGAATGAGACATAAGGCTGGACACTCGTCGGGTTGCGAGGTTTGGTGAGGTTGGGTGCGCAAATGCAGACCCTTTAAAGTAATACTGCGTGGTACCCATTCCATGGGCCCAAAATCTCCAGGTTCAAGGGAATCTTCTTACAGCGAAAACATGCATAGGAAACCCAGAGGATGGTACACCGTGTGATCGGGAAAGGTTTCTAAAACGCACCTCATTTCTCATCTCCTGGTGCTCTGGTTCGCCATTCCAGCCGCTTTCCTAACAATCTCCCCACTTGGAGTATCACCACCTTTAAGTTCCTGTTTCATACAGGTTGCAATTTGTCCTGAGGATGAATGGGAAGAGGGGGAACCAATGAGAGACTAGCTCTAGCTATTCGGACAGGCACTGCTCACTCCAATTTCTCATCAGGAAGAAGAATTAACCATAGGCTCAGCCTGCTTCCCCGAACCAGAATAGGGCCTGAAGCAATCCTGCCTTTTTGCGACCAGCTCCCAAAAAAGCGAGTTGAAAAATGGAGCTCAGTGACACTACAATGCACAAACCTGCAGAGTTACAAATGATAACTATCGTCCAAAAATATATTGAGGGAAGGCAACGAAGAGGATGTGAAAGTAAGGCAGAATTGCAGGAAACAGATTTCAGGAGGTAGATTCGAATGTCCTTTAAAGCACATGAAAAGCGGCAAAACGTTGACAATGATGCACTTGGCCAAAAAGGGCGTATGCGTTTTTTCCTGAACATATTCAGGAAAAAATGCAAAGGCCCTTTTTGGCCAACCAAGCAAGCGGGAAATGCAAATCAGCACTACAAAGAAGTCTCACTTCCCAGCGGGCAAAAGGGCCATCCTAAAAAAGTGTAAAACCCAGAAATGCAGGACAGGCTAGGGAGAAATAGGAGCCTTGTTACGCTGATGGGCGGGATGTAAATTGCCAATGGCCACTCTGGAGAAGTGTATGGTGTTTCCCAAAACATCTAAAAGACACAGCTAGAGAGCATAGGGCACTTCCACTCATGGGCGTATAAATAGGGAAAGCTAAAAATCAACAAGACACAGGCACCCCAAAGTTTACGGCTGCTCTGTTTACAAGAACCTCCACTTCGGTACACCTTAAATATCCCAGGAAAGAGAAAAATGGATAAAGAAGTTGAGGTACGTATGTACAATGGAATATCACTCAGCCATGAAATCAATGTCATAAGGCTAGCAGCAGCATGATCAGTGGATTTAGGTACGATGATTCTAAGTGAAATAAGTCACACAGAAAAAGACAGTTATCATAAGATATCACTTATAGAGGGAATGTAAAAATCGCTACTCATGAACTGAATTACAAAACAGAACAGAGTCACACAATTAGAAAACACACTAGGGCTGCTTAACGGGAAAGGTGAGGTGGGGTGATGCATAAAACAAGGGTTTGAAATTAGCACAGATACCGTTCCATAAACCAAATATATAATAGACAAGACCTACTCCTTGCTCAGTGAACTGGACTCAACACCCCCTATTCACCACACAAGAATATATCTGACTAGTAAGCATCTGAAAACCTATATATTGATATCTCTCTGTAAGTGAATCCAGTGGGTGTAAAGTGCCATAAACACAGCAGTGAAAATCAGTTAATCCCCATTATAAAAATAAATTACAAAAAAAAAAAAACAAAGACAGTGAAAGAGAGAGAAATTCTTACAAAATTATTTCAGGGGCTGTGATGCAACCTGGATTGACCATATCGAGGTCCACAGCTGAATGAGACTTAAGGCTGGACACTCTTGGGGCTGCGAGGTTTGGTGAGGTTGGGTGAGCAAATGCAGACCCTTTAAAGTAATACTGCGTGGGACCCATTCCATGCGTCCCAAATCTCTGGGTTAAAGGGAATCTTCCTACAGCCAAAACATGCATAGGAAACCCAGAGAATGGTACACCATGTGATCGGGAAAGCTTTCTAAAACGCACCTCATTTCTTATCTCCTGGTGCTCGGGTTCGCCATTCCAGCCGCTTTCCTAACAATCTCCCCACTTGGAGAATCAGCACCTTTAAGCTCCTGTTTTGTACAGGTTGCAATTTGTCCTGAGGATGAACGGGAAGAGGGGGAACCAATGAGAGACTAGCGCTAGCTGTAGGGAGAGGCATAGGTCACTTTAATTTCCCATTAGGAAGAAGAATTAACCACAGGCTGAGCTTGCCCCCCCGGAACCAGAATAGGGCCCGAAGCAATCCTGCGGTTTTGCGGCCAGCTCCCAAAAAAGCGAGTTGAAAAATGGAGCTCAGTGACACTACAATGCACAAACCTGCAGAGTTACAAATGATAACTATCGTCCAAAAATATATTGAGGGAAGGCAACGAAGAGGATTTGAAAGTAAGGCAGAATTGCAGGAAACACATTTCAGGAGGTAGATTCGAATCGCCTTTAAAGCACGTGAAAAGCGGCAAAACGTTGACAATGATGCACTTGGCCAAAAAGGGCGTATGCTTTTTTTCCTGAATATATTCAGGAAAAAACGCATACGCGCTTTTGGGCCAACCAAGCAAGCGGGAAATGCAAATCAGTGCTACAAAGAAGTCTCACTTCCCAGCGGTCAAAATGGCCATCCTAAAAAAGTGTAAAAACGAGAAATGCAGGACAGGCCAGGGAGAAATGGGAGCCTTGTTACGCTGATGGGCGGGATGTTAATTGCCAACGGCCACTCTGGAGAAGTGTATGGTGTTTCCCAAAACATCTAAAAGACACAGCTAGAGAGCATAGGGCACTTCCACTCATGGGCGTATAAATAGGGAAAACTAAATATCAACAAGACACAGGCACCCCAAAGTTTAGGGCTGCTTTGTTTACAAGAACCTCCACTTCGGTACACCTTAAATATCCCAGGAAAGAGAAAAATGTAATAAAGAAGTTGTGCTACTTATGTACAATGGAATATCACTCAGCCATGAAATCAATGTCATAAGGCTAGTAGCAGCATGATGAGTGGATTTAAGTACGATGATTCTAAGTGAAATAAGTCACACAGAAAAAGACACATCATAAGATATCACTTATGGAGGGCATGTAAAAATCGCTACACATTAACTGTATTACAAAACAGAAGAGAGTCACACATTTAGAAAACACACTATGGCTGCTTAACGGGAAAGGTGAGGTGGGGTGATGCATAAAACAAGGGTTTGAAATTAGCACAGATACTGTTCCATAAACCAAATGTGTTATAGACAAGACCTACTCCTTGCTCAGTGAACTGGACTCAACTCCCCCTATTCATCGCACAAGAATATATCTGACTAGTAAGAATCTTAAAACCTATGTATTGACTTCTCCCTGTAAATGAATCAAGTGGGTGTAAAGCGGCATAAACACAGCAGTGAAAATCCGCTAAACCCCATTATAAAAATAAATATATTCAGAAAAAAACGCATACGTCCTTTTTGGCCAATCAAACAAGCGGGCAATGCAAATCCATACTACAAAGAAGTATCACTTCGCATTCATCAAAAGTCCATCCTGGAAAAGTGTAGACAGCAAAAATGCTGGACAGGCCATGGAGAAGAGGGAGCTTTGTTTCGCTGATGACGGGGATGTAAATAGCCAACGGCCACTCTGGAGAAGTCTATGGTGTTCCCTAAAACGTCTAAAATACAGAGCTACAGAGCATACATCTCTTCCACTCTTCGCCGCATATCTTGGGAAAACCAAAAATCGACAGGACACAGGCACCCCATACATTTAGTGCTGCTCTGTTTAGAAATGCCTCGATTTGGGTACAACTTACATGTCCTTGGAAGCAATAAATGGATAACGAAGATGTGGTACTTCTGTACAATGGAACATTACTCTGCAATTAAATCAATGAAATAAGGCCAATTGCAGCAACTCGTGGAGACTGAGGTACGATCATTCTAAGTGACCTAAGTCAGACATAAAAAGAGACTTACCATAAGGTATCACTTACAGATAGTATCTAAAAATGGCTACACATGAACTCAATTACAATACAGAAACAGTCACACATTTAGAAAACACACTTACGGCTGCTAAAGAAGAAAGGTGGGGTGGGGTGATGCATAAACCAGGAGGTTGAAATTAGCATAGATACAGTTCCATAAACAAAATAGGTATTCGACAGGACCTACTGTATAGCTCAACGAGCTGGACTCAGCACACTGTTGTCACCGGAAAAGGATATATAAGACTGGTAAGAATCTGTAAAACAATTTATTGATGTCTCTCTTTAAGTGAATCAAGTGGATAGATGCAGAGCAGGAAGAAACACAGTATTGAAAATCAGCTATACCCCATTATAAAATTAAATAACAAGAACAAAAAAAAAAAAAGACAGTGAGAGAGAGAGAAATTCTTACAAAATTTGTTCAAGGGCTGTGATGCAACCTGGACTGACCACATCTAGACACAGAGCTGGATGGGACCCAAGGTTCTACACTCGTTGGTCTGAGAGGCTTCGTGAGGATGGGACAGCAAATGCAACACTTTTAGAGTAATACTGCCTGGCCCCCATTCCATGGGTCCCATATCTCCAGGTGCAGGGGACCCTTCCTACAGCTAAAACATTCATGGGACATCCAGAGGATGGTACACCGTCTGATCGGGAAGAGTTTGGAAAAGTCACCCCATCTCCACTTCTCCTGGTATTCGGGTTCCCCAGCTCCTTTCCTTAGAGCCTCCCCACTTTGGGAAGGCAGCACACTCAACAGCCAGTTTTTCACGGCTTGGAATTTTCCGGTGAAGAAGGGGAATGGGGGGATGGAATGAGACACAAGCCTTAGATGTTTGGACAGGCATATGCCACTCTAGTTTCCTAATCTGGAAGAAGAATTTCCCTATCCTTCAGGTGCCCCAGTAACCGGAATGGGTCTGTAGAAATCCTGCCCCTTTGTGTCTGCTTCCCTAAACAACAAGTTGAAAACCGGTGCTCCGGGGCACTGCAATTCACAAACATGCAGGGTTGTAATTGACACCTCTGATGGAGCCATTTCTTCAGCCAAGTATTCCTAAAGGCCTTGTAAGCAAGGCAGAATTGCAGGAAAGGAATTTCAAGAGGTAGTTTGCACTCGCCATTAAAGCACACGCAAAGCTGCTGAACATCGCCAATGATGCAGTTTGCCAAAAAGGCCGTATGCGTTATTCCTTAATATATTCAGGAAAAACCCTTACTCCATTTTTGACCAACAAAACAGGTGGACAATGTCAATTAATACTACAAAGAGATATCACTTCGCACCAGTCAGAATGGCCAACCTCACAAAGTGTAAAACCTGAAATGCAGGACAGGGTGTGCAGAAAAGGGAACCCTGACAAGCTGATGGTGGGAATGTAAATTGCTAACAGCCACTCTGGAGAAGTGGGTGGTGATTCCTTAAAAATCTAAAAACCAGAGCTTCAGAGCATATGGCGATACCACTCCTGGGCCTGTATCTTGGAAAAAACGTAAATTGACAGGACCCAGGCATTCCAAAATTTATGCAGCCCTGTTTACAAGAGCCTCTACTTGGAAGCTACCTAAAAGTCCTTGGAAGGAAGAATGGATAAAGAAATTATGGTAGATATGTACAATGGAATATTACTCAGCCATGAAATGAATGAAATAAGGCCATTTGCAGCCACTCGGAAGGACCTAGATACATTCATACTAAGTGTCATAAATCAGACAATGAAAAATATCATATGATATTACTTATCGGTGGAATCTAAAAATTGATAGAAAGGTACTATCTTACAACACAGAAACAGAGTCCCAGACTTAGAACACAAACTTATGGTTACCAAACTGGAAAGGTGTGTTGGAGGCATAAATCATGAGGTTGGAGTTAGTATATACATATTTACAGAGAGAAAACTTGTAATCAACATGGACCCGCTGTAGAGCACTTGGAACTCTTCTCAACACCCTTTAGTAACCTCAATGGGAAAATAATTCTAAAAAGAATATATAGTCATCTCTGTATAAATGCATCATGTTGGTGTATGTCAAAAATGAACACAATATGGTAAATCAACTATACTCCATTATAAATTTAAAATTAAATTACAGAAAAGAAAAATGATCACTAAATTCGTTTAGTCGCGGTGAACGTGCTAGTGTCACATCCCTGGACACAGACCCAATTTGGTCCCAAGACTGGACTGTTGTGGGCCTGAGGACCTCAGGAGGATATGCCAGCTAATTCACCCCCCTTGAACATGTAGTACCTGGTCCCCTCTGCATGGGATCACAATCTCCAGATCTAAGTGTGCCCTCATACTACTAAATCAACCCTCTGACACCCAAAGGATGGTGGACTCTCTGGGCTGGATGACACTTGGAAAATCACCTGGTCTCAACATATCCTGGTGTTTGGGTTCCGACCTCCAGACTTCTTCATTAGGGTCATCCCACTCTGCAAGACAGCACCCTCAACAGGTGATTTTGCAGGGGTTTGTATTTGTTCGGGGGATGAAGGGTAAGGGGGAAGAAGGAATGGGACAGAAGCCCTTACATGTTTGGTCAGGCACATTCCACTCTAATTTAAAACCCAGGAACAGGACTTTCCCTACATCTAAGGTTGTGTCAGCAACCAGACAGGGACAGTAGAAATCCTGCCGCCTTCTGTTTCCCATAACAACAACTCTAAAAACTGGACCTTATAGGCACTTCATATTCACAATGCCTGGGGAGCTGTAAATGACAACAGCCCTCAAAAAATGTCTTAGGGTAGGTAATCGAAATAGACTTCAAAACAAGGCAACCTTTCAATAACCCTTTTTCAAGGGCTAAATTTTACTCACACTGTTCAAAAAAAAAAAGCACATATGAAGATGCTCACCATTGCTTTATGTTAGACAAATGCAAATCAGATGTACAAAGAAGTATCACCTGGAACCACTCAGAATAGCCATCATCACAATGTCTACAAACACGAAATGCTTCAGATGGTGTGGGAAAAAGAGAAACCTACTACTTATTATTATTTTTTTTTAATCTGCGTTGGGTCTTCATTGCTGCATGTGGCTTTTCTCTAGCTGCAGCAAGCGGGGGCTACTCATCGTTGTGGTACAAAGCCTTCTCTTTGCGGTGACTTCTCTTGTTGTGGAGCACAGGCTCTAGGCACACAGGCTTCAGTAGTTGTGGCTCGTGGGCTCTAGAGTGCAGACTCAGTAGTTGTGGTGCACGGGCTTACTTGTTCTGTGACATGTGAGGTCTTCCCGGGCCAGGGCTCGAACCTGTGACCCCTGAAATGGCAGGCAGATTCTTAACCACTGCGCCACCAATACTATGCTATCGGTGGCAATGCCAATTGGTAATAGCCACTATGGAGCACAGAATGGAGGTTACCAGAGTAAGGGGAGGTGGCAGGGATAAATTGGAAATTGGGATTGACATATACACACCACTATATATAAAAGAGAAAACAAATAAGGGCTTGCTGTATAGCACAGGGAACTCTACTCAATACTCTGTAATGACCTGTATGGGAAGGGACTCCAAAAAGGATTGGATATATGTATAACTGCTTCACTGTGCTGTGCAGCAGAAAGTAACACAACATTGTAAATCAACTCTTCTCCAAAAAAATTGAAATTGAAATGAAATGAAATAAAATAAAATAAAATAGAGCTACCAGATGATCCAGCAAGTTCACTCCTGTGCGCATATCTGGAGGAAAGCATAAATCGAAAAGACACATCTTCCCCAATGTTCACTGCAACACTCTTTACAATAGCGAAGACATGGAAGCAACCAAAATGTCCATCAACATATGAATATAGGTAAAGAATATGTGATACATATATATAATGGAATATGACTCAGTCATAAAATAGAAGAAAATAATGCCAATTGCAGTCACTTGCATGGACCTAGAGATGATTGTACTAAGTGAAGTAAGTCAGACAGAGTAAGACAAATATTGTATGATACCACTTCTAGGTGGCACCTAAAAATTGATACAAATGAACTAACTTGCAAAACAGAGGCAGACTCACAGACTTGGAAAACAAACTTATGGTTACCAAAGGGGAAAGGTGGGGGGTAGGGATAAATCAGGAACTTGGGGTAAACATACGAATACTACTATATATAACATAGATAAGCAACAAGGACCTACTGTATAGCACAGGGAACTCTACTCAATATTCTGAGAATACTTTTATCAGAAAAGAATCTGAAAAAGAATGAATATATGCATATGTGTAACTGAATCACTTGCTGTGCAGCTGAAATGAACACAACATTGTAAATCAACTATACTCCAATAAAATTTAAATTACAAAATAAAGAAAATCACCTATATTTCAAAAGAAAATAAGAATCCCCATCTATTTTTATGGCTTGATAGTTTACTTTTTTAGTGCTCAATATTATCCCATTCCCAGAATATATTAATACTATATCATTTCATTCACCTATTGGAGGACACCTTAGTTTCATTCACATTTTGGCAATATTGAATTAGGTGCTATAAATATCCATATGCAGGTTTTCGTCTGGAAGTATGTTTTAAACTACTTTCAGTAAATATCCATGAGAACACTTGCCGGATTATACAGTAAGGGAATGTTCAATATTATAGCAAGTGTCAATCAGACTACCAAAGTAGCTGTATTATTTTTCATTTCCACCAATAACAAATGACATTTCCTATTGTTCCACATCTCCTACAGAATTTGTTCTTGTCATTGTTCACATTTTAGCCATTCTAAGTGTTACATAGTGGTATGTAATTGTATTTTTAATTTGCTTTTTCATGGCAGCATGTAATCTGGATTATTCTTCTGTATACTTATATGCATAGTGTCTATTTTCTTTGGTGAGGTGTCCATAAAGTATATTGGTCCACATTTTATTTAGGTTGCTTTCATTTTTTTCTACCCAATCTGTATATGTTTTATTTATTTTCATGCCTTATTGCATTAGCAAGGACTTGAAGTAAAATATGGAAAAGGAGCCATGAAAGAGGACATCCTTGCTTTTACCTGAACTTAGTGGAAAAGCTTCATGTTTTTGACCATTAATCATGATGTAAGATAAAAGTTTCCTGTAAATCTTTGTTATCAACTTGAGAAAGCTCCAGTCTATTTCTTTAACTGAGAATTTTTATGAAGAATGGGTGTTAGATTTTTTCAAAGAGCTTCTGAATCTATTGATATGCTAATGATTGTCTTTAGGGTGTTGATATGATGGATATAATTATTTGATTTTAGAATGTTGAACCAGCCTTGCATACCTGGGATTATTCCCTCTCATTCATGATATAAAATTCTCTCAAAATATTGTTGGATTCGATTTGGTAATATTTTGTTGAGGATTTTTGCACTGATGTTCCTGAGAGATATTGGTCAGTTTTCTTTACTATTCGTATGTTCCTCTGAGTTTGGATGTTGTGGATTTAGTGTCAGACATTCATTTGGGGAGATTCTCAGTCATTTTTAGAAAATATTTTCTGTTCTTTGTTATCTTTATTCTCCTCCTGCTATACCCATTATGTATAGGTCGCAGCATTTTTCATTGTTCCACAATTCTTGATTACTCTGTTCTGTTGATTTCTTTCCTGCCCATTTTCTCTTTTCTTTTGAGATTTAAAGGTTTCTCTTGATATTTCTTCAAGCTCACAGATATTTCTCCTCAGCCAGCTCTTTGACTGCTAAAGCAAAATATGAGAGACTTGGTATTTTATAAACAACAGAATATTTTTGTTTTCTCATAATTGCTGAGGCTGAAAAGTTCAAGAACAAATTACCAGGGGCTTCCCTGGTGGTGCAGTGGTTAAGAATCTGCCTACCAATAAAGGGGACAAGAGTTCGAGCCATGGTCCGGGGAGATCCCACATGCCATGGAACAACTAAGCCCACGCACCACAAATACTGAGCCTGTGCTCTAGAGCCCACAGGCCACAACTACTGAGCCCGTGAGCCACAACTACTGAAACCCGTACGCCTAGAGCCTGTGCTCCGCAACAAGAGAAGCCACCCAATGAGAAGCCCGCACACCGCAACAAAGACCCAACACAGCCAAAAAATTAATTAATTAATTATCTAATTAATTTTTTAAAAAAAGAATAAGTTGCCAGCTGACTTAGTGTGTGGCGAGCGACCAATTTCTGGTTCATAATATGGGTCTTCTCGCTCGGCAATGAAATCATGGAATGGGCATAAGATCTTCTGTGTGCTACATTTATTAGGTCACTAAGCCCATGTTTGAGGTCTCTGGCCTCATGACCTAATCACCTCCCCAAAACTCCACCTCCTAATACCATCAACATGGGAGCTAGGTTTCAAAATTTTAAAATTAGAGGTACAAATTGTTTACACCATAACAGGGACCACAGAGTTAACTGACTTTTCCTTTCATGTTAAAGGTTTGCACATTTATATTTATTATATAATCCCCAAACCCTTGTTTTTTTTTAAGATTATTTTTCCGTATATGCCAGTACAGACCATTGAGTAGAGTTCCCTGTGCTATAAAGCAGGTCTTTATCAATACTTATCTATTTTATATATAGTAGTGTGTATATGTCAGTCCCAATCTCCCAATTTATCCCTTCCCCACTTATCCCCTGGTAACCATAAGTTTGTTTTCTATATCCATGACTCTTTCTGTTGTGTAAATAAGTTCATTTGTACCTTTTTTTTTAGATTCCTCATATAAGCAATATCATATGATATCTGTCTTTGTGTGTCTGAGTTGCTTCACTCAGTATAACAATCTCTAGGCCCATCCATGTTGTTACAAAACCCTTAATTGTTAAGGATAACTCTCAATTTTTTCCAGTATCATCAGCAATTCTTTCTGGCAGACACGTGATAACACTTTAAACAGGGATATTGAGACCAAGGCTCCTGACCTGCAAACAAACAAAACATCATTCATATAGTGAAAACTTTGCACATAAAAGGATGAAAGCACTTGGTCTAAATCCCTTTCCACCCACTGCTGACAGAGGGCAGAGGAGTTTGATTCACTAATCTTCCTTACGTGCACTTCTTCCTAATGGGGTATTCCATGTAAAACTTATAAGAAGCGGGAATGCATCATGGAACACACCAACCTCTACTACAGATTCTGAAGCAGCAAAACAAAACAAAACAAAACATGATGAATCCATCCAAAGGGTTCTGTCCACATTGTTACAATAGCTTCCCTCGCACTGTGAACCCTTTTCAAACCCTATCACTTGAACCTATTTTTATTTTTTTCAACAAAAATAATGTTAATCTGCAGTCAGACACTCCAATAATATTACACTATCCCTTGTGCAAGTATGTAGGGATTTGAGGAGCTATGGGAGGCCATCATGAGAAGTTGCCTAGAGTAATTAGGACATTTCATTTAATGTTGGCTCTTCTCCCTAAGATGTCTGCTCTCCTCTTCTTTTTGTAGCTACTAGCATTGAGAAAGTGACCAAGATAAGGCCCTTCTCTTTTACTGCCCATGAACGCAGCTGTGATTAACCCCACAGAACTTGGTGCTTCCAGAATCCCCTG
Organism: Balaenoptera borealis; assembly: GCF_965194805.1. Lineage (NCBI taxonomy): Eukaryota > Metazoa > Chordata > Mammalia > Artiodactyla > Balaenopteridae > Balaenoptera > Balaenoptera borealis. Next base: position 340,598 of record NW_028123696.1, read on the forward strand.
AACCTACTGACCCTCCATGAATGGCATGACATAGATAAGAATGGTGACGTGTATCCTTGTATAGAGTATGCTATAAAATTTTCGACTCTTCCCTTCCTCATAATTCCAAAGAATAGATTTCTTTGGATTTCTGCTTAATGCTGCTGGAGTTGGTACATAAGTTGAGGGAGGTATCAAGGCACACCAAAAGAGAGGGTAACTGCACAGAAAATACAAGCAGGTACGTTTCTGTGTAGTTTCAAGCAGCTTATTTGCTATATCAACCATGGTGACATGTTGACCCTTCCTCTTTCTACTAGTAGTACAACAAACATAAAGGATATTTAGGCTGCTTGTTTTATCCCCACCTCTCACAATTGATCTGCATTAACATATAGGACAATGAAGGGCCCTTTCTACCATCTTAACCAATATTTGAGAACTAGAAAATGTCCAGATTTTTCTGGGGATTATTTTCATATTCCCCAATCAGGCCTATGAAGGAATCTTACCTATTGTGTTTAATGAAGTCATATCTCTGACAACATTCCATCATCAACAAAACTGGAAAGAAATTTGAAGGGTCTTCGATTTTACCATATTTGAAATAACAATATTTTAGCCTGACACGTTTTTGGATTTTAGAAAAAAATATTTTAAATGAGACAAAAAATCATTTTTATGGCACAAAAAGACAGCAATAGTTTTATATTTTTATCTGTTCCACTTGCACACAAGTGTCTCATGGGGTTATGTAAAGCACTCCTGCTGGGTGCTGTGCATGGTGCAAGTATGGATTAAAGCTTAGGAATCTTAAGCTTCAGTCACCTGAAACATTTAAATTAGGATGCAAGCAATCCTGTCCAACATTTGAACAGAGCAAGACACTCTCTTTATTTTATTTGTCAGGTAATTAATCTGTCTTTTCCCCAAGGAGAGAAACAACTGGCATCTTCCATCAATGTGTTGTACAAAAATCTTTGAACAGAGAGTGCAAGCAGAGGCTGATACAAGATGTGAAAAAAAAATGAGAGACCCTTGTGGCATTTTCTCCTAACTTATTGCAATCTCCCATTTAAAATGTGGGAATAATCAACCTTCTGAGGAAAAAGGCCCAAGGAAGGTTTTTGCTTCTGTGGAATAATGGGATTGCTAAAGATTTCAGGAGGCAAGACGAATTAGTGAGAATGACCATGAGAAATCAGAGAAAAGTCAGATCCATGGATGAAGTGGTGTTTACCACTGTGAATCAATGAGAAGTAGGAGCAAATGAAAAGAAAACTGAATACAACATTTTCTGAATAAATGTAACCTTTCAGCTGTCATAGAAAAATTAATACTCACTATGATACAACATATTTAGTTTAGAAAGTTAACTTAATTTTAAAGCTTAATAATTAGATTTATTAAAGAAACGAAAACATATTTGTGGTTTAGAATAAATAATGTGTTCTGCTACAGATAAGAAGACTACATAAATAAATAGAAATAAGACTAAATAAATAAATAAAGAAGAAAATAACAAATTAGATGTTATTAACATTAAAAACTGACACTCATCTAAAGAAAGAGAAGGAGAGACAGAAAGAGAGAAGAACTCATATCAAGCATATATTAAAAACTCTTAAATAAAAAGTCTTCAGATGTTAAAAAAACAGAAGTCTTCAATAAGAAGATAATGGAATAGCAAAATGGGGAAAATATACCAAAAGATATTTCAAAAAAGAGAGTACAGAATGTTAAGTAAACATATCAAAAGATGCTTGGCTTCTTAGTAGTCAATTAAATGCAAAAACGTGATACCTGGAATTATCACTCACCAACCAGAAAGTTCAAATGAAAATGACAAGTATTATCAAGTTTGACAAGAATGTGTATAATCCTTGAATCACATTCATTGCTGCTGAGGATGAAAAATCATACAAATGTTTTGAAAATATTTAGAAATATCTAAAAAGATAAATACAAGAAAGCTATGACTCGAAAATTTTACTACTACATGTATACTGAACAATAATTTATACACACACCACCAAAGCTCAAGTTCTAGAATTTATATACCAGTGCTGTTCTCAATAGACACAAACTGAAAATCACTCATATTGTAATACACATTGGAATAAATTAATTAATAGTTAAATATTTACACTATGGAATCCTATGCATCAGTGGCAATGCATGATCACAACAACAGGCAACCATATAGGCATATTCACAAACAACATAAAATAAAAAAGCCCAATCCAAAAGTGATTTTACTGTGCCATAACATTTATATAAAATACAAAATACAGGTAAAGTTATCTTTTTGTTAGATACCAGAACAATATTAAACCTTAAGGGGAGTCACTAGAATGGGACCAGGGGACCTCTGAGTATCTGGCAATTTTCTGTGTCTTTATCTAGAAGCTATGTATAGAGCGTATTCAGATGCTGAATTTTCTGAAATTTGTCATTTCCTTACAAACCATGCATGTTTTTAGTTGTTTTTTATACATAACAAAAAGTAAAAAAGATAGACTAGGGAAGGTAATTATATTAGCACTTTAATATCCATGCTTTTCAAGGTGGAAGTGAAAGGTATTAAATACTTGACATTGTGATTACTTCTTAAATGTAAGGTGAAACTTTGAGGTTAATAAATAAGACATACTTCTTCATATATAATCCTCAAAGAGGAGGGGTAGAAAGGAGTATTATTTTTTTTCTTTAATAAAGAATCGTTACGATAGAAAATAATGAAAACAGACTAGGTTTAAAAAAGAGCACACTGGACTTCCCTGGTGGCACAGTGGGTAAGAATTTGCCTGCCAATGCAGGGAACAGTGGTTCAATCCCTGGTCTGGGAAGATCCCACATGCCACAGAGCAACTAAGCCTGTGTGCCACAACTACTGAGCCTGTGCTCTAGAGCCTGCAAGCAACAACTATTGAGCCTGCATGACACAACTACTGGAGCCCATGCACCTAGAGCCCATACTCCACAACAAGAGAAACCACCACAAGGAGAAACCCTCGCACCACAATGATGAGTAACCCCTGCTTGACACAACTAGAGAAACCCTGTGCAGCAACGAAGACCCAACGCAACCAAAAATAAATAAAATTAAATCTTTTGACTTCTGAGATGACTCACTCACGTGGCTGTAGGTAAGAGGCCTCAGTTCCTTGCCACATGGATCTCTCCTTAGGGCTACTTGAGTGTCCTCATGACATGGCAGCTGGCTTACCCCAGGATGAGTGATCTAGCAGAAACCAAAGCAGAAGCTGCAATGTCTTTTATAACTTTGGAAGCTGCACTTTGTCATTTCTGCAATTTCTTATTAGTTAAACAGTCAAACCTTTTCAAGTGCGAGGAGCCACACAGGTACATGAAGACTGGGAGATAATTAGGGGATAATTAGGGCCATCTTGGAGATTGGCTACCAAAGTGGCTGACAAGCCAAAGTCTGAATTTTGTTTTCTTCACTTCTGGAGAGAAAATGGTCAGTGATTCTCATTGGTGGTCTTTGAGATATACCAAAGCTACCTCTTGCTCTCACCCCCAGCCATGTGGCTGACAGGGTCTTGGTACTCCAGCCGGGTGTCAAGCCTGTGCCTCTGAGGTGGGAGAGCCGAGTTCAGGATATTGGTCTACCAGAGACCTCCGGCACCTTGTCATATCAAATAGCGAAAGCTCTCCCAGAGGTACCCTTCTCAATGCTAAGACCCAGCTTCACTCAGAGACCAGCAAGATCCAGTGCTGGACGTCCCATGCCAAACAACTAGCAAGACAGGAATACAGGCCCACCCATTAGCAGAGAGGCTGCCTAAAATCATAATAAGGTCACAGACACACCAAAACACACCACCAGATGCGGACCTGTCCACCAGAAAGACAAGATCCAGACACACCCACCAGAACACAGGCACCAGTCCCCTCCATCAGAAAGCCTAAACAACCCACTGAACCAATCTTAGCCACTGGGGGCAGACACCAAAAACAACGGGAACTATGAATCTGCAGCCTCTGAAAAGGAGACCCCAAACACAGTCCCCAAAGCCAAATGAGAAGACACAGAAACACACAGCAGATGAAGGAGCAAGGTAAAAACCCACCAGATCAAACAAATGTGGAGGAAATAGGCAGTCTACCTGAAAAAGAATTCAGAGTAATGATAATAAAGATGATCCCAAATCTTGGAACTGGAATGGAGAATAGACAAGAAACGTTTAACAAGGACCTAGAAGAACTAAAGAGCAAACAAACAATGATGAACAGCACAATAAATGGAATTAAAAATTCTCTAGAAGGAAACAATAGTAGAATAACTGAGGCAGAAGAATGGATAAATGACCTGGAAGATAAAATAGTGGAAATAACTACTGCAGAGCAGAAAAAAGAAAAAAGAATGAAAAGAATTGAGGACAATCTGAGACACCTCTGGGACAACATTAAACACACCAACATTCGAATATAGGGGTCCAAGAAGTAGAAGAGAAAAAGAAAGACACTGAGAAAATATTTAAAGAGATTATAGTTGAAAACTTCCCTAATATGGGAAAGGAAATCATTAATCAAGTCCAGGAAGTGCAGAGAGTCCCATACATGATAAACCCAAGGAGAAACATTCCAAAGCATATATTAATCAAACTATCAAAAATTAAATACAAAGAAAAATTATTAAAAGCAGCAAGGGAAAAACAACAAATAACATACAAGGGAATCCCCATAAGGTTAACAGCTGATCTTTCAGCAGAAACTCTGCAAGCCAGAAGGGACTGGCAGGACACATTTAAAGTGATGAAAGGGGAAGAGCTACAACCAAGATTACTCGACCCACCAAGGATCTCATTCAGATTCGACAGAGAAATTAAAACCTTTACAGACAAGCAAAAGCTAAGAGAATTCAGCACCACCAAACCTGCTTTACAACAAATGCTAAAGGAACTTCTCTAGGCAGGAAACACAAGAGAAGGAAAAGACCTACAATAACAAACCCAAAACAATTAAGAAAATGGTAATAAGAACATACATATCAATAATTACCTTAAATGTAAATGGATTAAATGCTCCAACCAAAAGACATAGACTGGCTGAATGGCTCCGAGAACACGACCGGTATATATGTGGTCTACAAGAGACCCACTTCAGACCTAGGGACACATACAGACGGAAAGTGAGGGGATGGAATAAGATATTCCATGCACATGGAAATCTAAAGAAAGCTAGAGTAGCAATTCTCATATCAGACAAAAAAGACTTTAAAATAAAGACTATTACAGGAGACAAAGAAGAACACTACATAATGATCAAGGGATCAATCCAAGAAGAAGATATAACAATTGTACATATTTATGCACCCAACATAGGAGCACCTCAATACATAAGGCAAATGCTAACAGCCATAAAAGGGGACATTGACAGTAACACAGTCATAGTAGGGGCCTTTAGCACCCCTCTTTCACCAATGAACAGATCATCCAAAATGAAAATAAATAAGGAAACACAAGCTTTAAATGATGCATTAAACAAGATGGACTTAATTGATATTTATAGGACATTCCACCCAAAAACAACAGAATACACATTTTTCTCAAGTGCTCATGGAACATTCTCCAGGATAGATCATATCTTGGGTCACAAATCAAGCCTTGGTAAATTTAAGAAAATTGAAATCGTATCAAGTATCTTTTCCGACCACAACGCTATCAGACTAGATATCAATTACAGGAAAAAATCTGTAAAAAATACAAACACATGGACGTTAAACAATACGCTACTTAATAACCAAGAGATCACTGAAGAAATCAAAGAGGAAATCAAAAAATACCTAGAAACAAATGACAATGAAAACATGAAGACCCAAAACCTATGGGATGCAGCAAAAGCAGTTCTAAGAGGGAAGTTTATAGCAATACAATCCTACCTCAAGAAACAAGAAACATCTTAAATAAACAAGTTAACCTTACACCTAAAGCAATTAGAGAAAGAAAGAAAAAAGACCCAAAGTCAGCAGAGGAAAGAAATCATAAAGATCAGATCAGAAATAAATGAAAAAGAAATGAAGGAAACAACAGCAAAGATCAAAAAAACTAAAAGCTGGTTCTTTGAGAAGATAAACAAAATTGATAAACCATTAGCCAGACTCATCAAGAAAAAAAGGGAGAAGACTCAAATCAATAGAATTACAAATGAAAAAGGAGAAGTAACAACTGACACGGCAGAAATACAAAGGATCATGAGAGATTACTGCAAGCAACTATATGCCAATAAAATGGACAACCTGGAAGAAATGGACAAATTCTTAGAAAAGCACAACCTTCCAAGACTGAACCAGGAAGAAATAGAAACTATAAACAAACCAATCCCAAGCACTGAAATTGAGACTGTGATTAAAAATCTTCCAACAAACAAAAGCCCAGGACCAGATGGCTTCACAGGCAAATTCTATCAAACATTTAGAGAAGAGTTAACACACATCCTTCTCAAACTCTTCCAAAATATAGCAGAGGGAGGAACTCTCCCAAACTTATTCTATGAGACCACCATCTCCCTGACACCAAAACCAGACAAAGATGTCACAAAGAAAGAAAACTACAGGCCAATATCACTGATGAACATAGCTGCAAAAATCCACGGCACAATACTAGCAAACAGAATCCAACAGCACCTTAAAAGGATCATACACCATGATCAAGTGGGGTTTATCCCAGGGATGCAAGGATTCTTCAATACATGCAAATCAATGTGATACACCATATTAAAAAGCTGAAGGATAAAACCATATGGTCATCTCAATAGATGCAGAAAACGCTTTCGACAATATTAAACACCCATTTATGATAAAAACCCTCCAGAAAGTAGGCATAGAGGGAACTTTCCTCAACATAATAAAGGCCATGTATGACAAACCCACAGCCAGCATCGTTCTCAATGGTGAAAAAGTGAAACCATTTCCACCAAGATCAGGAACAAGACAAGGTTGCCCACTCTCACCACTATTATTCCACACACTTTTGGAATTTTTAGCTACAGCAATCAGAGAAGAAAAAGAAATAAAAGGAATCCAAATCGGAAAAGAAGAAGTTAAGCTCTCACTGTTTGCAGATGACATGATACTATATATAGAGAATCCTAAAGATGCTACCAGAAACCTACTAGAGTTAATCAATGAATCTGGTAAGGTTGCAGTATACAAAATTAATGTACAGATATCTCTTTCATTCCTATACATTAAAGATGAAAAATCTGAAAGAGAAATTCAGGAAACACTCCCATTTACCACTGCAACAAAAAGAATAAAATACCTAGGAATAAACCTACCTAAGGAGACAAAAGACGTTTACTCAACAAACTATAAGACACTGATGAAAGAAATCAAAGATGACACAAACAGATACAGAGATATACCATGTTCTTGGATTGGAAGAATCAACATTGTGAAAATGACTCTACTGCCCAAAGCAATCTACAGATTCAATGCAATCCCTATCAAACTACCAATGGAATTTTTCAGAGAACTAGCACAAAAAAATTTCACAATTTGTATGGAAACACAAAAGACCCTGAACAGCCAAGGCAATCTTGAGAAGAAAAACAGAGCTGGAGGAATCAGGCTCCCTGACTTCACACAATACTACAAAGCTAGAGCAGCCAAGACAGTATGGTACTGGCACAAAAACAGAAATATAGATCAATGGAACAGGAGTGAAAGCCCAGACATAAACCCATACACATATGGTCACCTTATTTTTGATAAAGGAGGCAAGAATATACAATGGAGAAATCACAGGCTCTTCAATAAGTGGTGCTGGGAAAACTGGACAGCTACAGGTAAAAGAATGAAATTAGAAGACTCCCTAACACCACACACAAAAATAAACTCAAAATGGATTAAAGACCTAAATGTAAGGCCAGACACTATAAAACTCTTAGAGGAAAACATAGGCAGAACATTCTATGACATACATCACAGCAAGATCCTTTTTGACCCACCTCCTAGAGAAATGGAAATTAAAAAAAAAACATAAACAAATGAGACCTAAGGAGACTTAAAAGCTTTTGCACAGCAAAGGAAAACGTAAACAAGACGAAAAGGCAACCCTCAGAATGGGAGAAAATATTTGCCAATGAAGCAACTGACAAAGGATTAATCTCCAAACTTTACAAGCAACCCATGCAACTCAATATCAAAAAAACAAAAACCCAATCCATAAATGGGCAGAAGACCTAAATAGACATTTCTCCAAAGAAGATATACAGATTGCCAACAAACACATGAAAGAATGCTCAACATCATTGATCATTAGAGAAATGCAAATCGAAATTACAATGAGATATCACCACACACAGGTAAGAATGGCCATCATCAAAAAAATCTACAAACAATAAATGCTGCAGAAGTGTGGAAAAAAGGGAACCCTCTTGCACCGTTGGTGGGAGTGTAAATTGATACAGCCACTATCGAGAACAGTATGGAGGTTCTTTAAAAAACTAAAAATAGAACTACCATATGACACAGCAATCCCACTACTGGGCATATACCTGGAGAAAACCATAATTCAAAAAGAGTCATGTTCCACAATGTTCATTGCAGCTCTATTTGCAATAGCCATGACATGGAAGCAACCTAAGTGTCCATCAACTGATGAATGGGTAAAAAAGATGTTGCACATCTTCAATATAAAATGGAATATTACTCAGCCATAAAAAGAAATGAAATTGAGTTATTTGTAGTGAGATGGATGGACCTAGGGTCTGTCATACAGAGTGAAGTAAGTCAGAAAGAGAAAAACAAATACTGTATGCTAACACATATATGTGGAATCTAAAAAAAAAAGAAGCAAAAATGGTTGGGAAGAACCTAGGGACAGGACAGGAATAAAGACGCAGACATAGAGAATGGACTTGAGGACATGGGGAGGGGGAAGGGTAAGCTGGGACGAAGTGAGAGAGTGGCATGGACTTATATATACTACCAAATGTAAAATAGCTAGCTAGTAGGAAACAGCTGCATAGCACAGGGAGATCAGCTCAGTGCTTTGTGAACACTTAGAGGGGTGGGATAGGGAGGGTGGGAGGGAGATGCAACAGGGAGGAGATATGGGGATATATGGATATGTATAGCTGATTAACTTTGCTATAAAGCAGAGACTAACACACCATTGTAAAGCAATTATAGTCCAATAAAGATGCTAAAAATAAATAAATAAATAAATAAATAATTTATGCCCCCCAAATTAAATCTTTTTAAAAAATAAATAAATAAAAAAGAGCACTCAATGACATGGAACTCTAAACCGAAGTATTGTCAGTACTATAGTAAATGTAAATGGATTAATATCTCCTATTAAAGTGTAATTTTTTATATTATGTGCAACTAAATTTTCTTCACAATATACAGGTAAAATAAAAGAACTACATCAGAAAGGAGAAAACATTCCATGTTTTTAAAAATAATAAGACAATAAGCATATAATATGCATCTTAGATATAAGTAGTCTTTAAGTTCAGAACAATTTGTCATTATTGTAATTAGTATTATTATACCAATTTCTTAAAAACATTTCAATACTTTTTGTATTTGAAAAAATATTTTAATATTTTTTTCTTCACTCTTTTGTGGTCTAATACATGGTAAGTATTTAGGTGCTAACATAACTTAAAAATATATTTTGTTTTTTTACAGCTGAACAAAACTGAATCAAGAGGAAATAGATAACTTGAACATACTGATCACTAAAAGCAAAACAGAGGGCTTCCCTGGTGGCGCAGTGGTTAAGAATCTGCCTGCCAATGCAGGGGACATGGGTTCGAGCCCTGGTCTGGGAAGATCCCACATGTTGCGGAGCAACTGGGTCCGTGAGCCACAACTACTGAGCCTGCGCGTCTGGAGCCCGTGCTCCCCAACAAGAGAGGTCACGATAGTGAGAGGCGCACGCACCGCGATGAAGAGTGGCCCCCGCTCGCTGAAACTAGAGAAAGCACTCGCACAGAAACGAAGATCCAACACAGCCAAAAATAAATAAATAAATAAATAAATAAAATTAAAAAAAAATAGAATCTGTAATTTTAAAAAACTCCCTACCAACAGAAGTCCAGGATCAGATGGTTTCACAGGCAAATTCTACCAAATATACAAAGCAGAACTTACACTGATTCTTCTCAAACTCTTTGAAAAGACTGAAGAGTAAAGAATACTTCCAAAGACATTCTATGAAGCCACTATCACGCTGATATCAAAAACAGATGGAGGGGCGACTTCCCTGGTGGTACAGTGGTTAAGAATCAGTCTGCCAATGCAGGGGACATAGGTTCGAGACCTGGTCTGGAAAGATCCCACATGCCACGGAGCAACTAAGCCTGTGTGCCACAACTACTGAGCCTGCACTCTACAGCCCACGAGCCACAACTACTGAGCCTGATAGCCACAACTGCTGAAACCTGTGCACCTAGAGCACATGATCTGCAACAAAAGAAGCCACCGCAATGAACAGCCTGCACACCACAGGGAAGAGTAGCCCCCGCTCGCCGCAACTAGAGAGAACCCGAGCACAGCAACAAACGCCCAATGCATCCAAAAATAAATAAAGAAAGAAATTTACTTAAAAAAAACAAAATAAAACAGATGGGGACTTTTCTGGTGGTCCAGCAGTTAAGATTTTGCCTTCCAGTGCAGGGGGTGCAGGTTCGATCCCTGGTTTTGGAGCTAAGATCCCACATGCCTCACAAACAAGAAACCAAAACATAAAACAGAAGCAATATTGGCACAAATTCAATAAAGACTTTAACAAAAAACACAGAGGAAGACACTACCAAAAAAGAAAACTGCAGGCCAATATCTTTGATAAATATAGATGCAAAAATTCTCAACTGAATATTAGAAAACCGAAACCGACAGCACATAAGAGGATCATACACCATGACCAAATTTGATTCATCCCAGTGTCACAAAGTTGTTTCAACATATGCAAGTCAATCAACATGATACACTCCGTCAACAAAGGAAAAACACAAAACAAACGATCATCTCAATAGATGGCGAAAAAACATTTGAAAAACTTCAACATCCATTCATGATAAAAACACTTACCAAAGTGGGTATAGAGGAAACATATCTCAACATAATAAAAGCTATTTATGACAAACCCACAGCCAATATAATACTCAATGTTCATAAGCTGAAAGCCTTCCCACTAAAATCTGGAACAAGACAAGGATGCCCACTCTCACCTCTTCTCTTCAACATAGTACTGGAAGTCCTAGCCACAGCAATCAGACAAGAAAAAGAAATAAAATCTAACCAAATTGGAAGGGAAGAGGTAAAGTTGTCATTATATGTGATGACATGATAATATATATAAAGGAAACCCTAAAAATTCCACACAAACACTACTAGAACTGATAAACAAATTCAGCAAAGTAGCAGGATACAAGATTAACATACATAAATTGGTTGCATTTCTTGGTTTTTCTTTCTTTTTTTAAAAATTTATTTTGGCTGCATTGGGTCTTCATTGCTGTGCACGGGCTTTCTCTAGTTGTGGCCAGTGGGGACTAGTCTTTCTTGTGGTGCGCAGGCTTCTTATTGCAGTGGCTTCTCTTGTTGTGGAGCATGGGCTCTAGGCACGCAGGCTTAAGTAGTTGTGGCACACGGGCTCAGTAGTTGTGGCTCTCTGGCTCTAGAGTGCAGTCTAAGTAGTTGTGGCACACAGGTTTAGTTGCTCCACGGCATGTGAGATCTTCCTGCATCAGGGCTCAAACCCATGTCCCCTGTATTGGCAGGCAGATTCTCAACCACAGAGCCACCAGGGAAGTCCCTGGTTGCATTTCTTTATACTAACAATGAAATATCAGAAAGGAACTGTAAACAAGCAATCCTTTTTTAAATGGCATCAAAAAAACAAATTCTTAGGAATAAACCTCACCAAGGAGGTGAAAGACTTATATGCTGAGAACTACAAAACGTTAGTAAAGGAAACTGAAGATGATTCAAAGAAATGGAAAGACATCCCACGCTCTTGGATGGGAAGAATTAATACTGTTAAAATGGCTATACTACCCAAAGCAATCTACAGATTTAATGTGATCCCTATCAAATTACCCATGGCATTTTCCCCAGAACTAGAACAAATAATCCTAAAATGTATCTGGAACCATAAAAAGTCAGAACTGTCAACACAATCCCCAGGAAAAAGAACAAAGCAGGAGGCATAACCCTCCTAAACTTCAGACAATACTACAGAGTTACAGTAATCAAAGCCGCATGGTATTGGCACAGAAAGAGACACATGGATCAATGGAATGGAAATAGAGAGCTAAGAAATAAACCCACACACCTATGGTCAATTAACATTTGACAAAGGAGGCAAGAATATACAATGGGGAAAAGATAGTCTCTTCAGCAAGTGGCGTTTTGAAAGTTGGAGAGCCGTATGCAAATCAGTGAAGTCAGAACATACCCTCACACCATACACAAAAATAAACTCAAAACAGCTTATATGCTTAAATATAAGATAGGACACCTTATAACTCCTAGAAGAGAACATAAGCAAAACATTCTCTGACATAAGTCATACCAAAGTTTTCCTAGGTAGTTCTCCTTAGGCAGTACGAATACGGTAAGTCACCTACATACGAACCTTCAAGTTGCAAACTTTCAAAGATGCAAACGTCCATTTGCATGTCAAATCATGTAAGTTAGTTCACGTGTCTGGCATACATTGTCACGTGCGTGCTTCCTGTATATGTGGTTGTGCTTTTGTGTACTTTACAGTACTGTATAGAGTACAGTAGTACAGTATCTTTATTTCAAGCCCAAGATGTCTGGAAGCAAGCGTAAAAGCAGAGGTGATGTAGCTGGTACTGTTAAGAAGCGCCAAGCGATAATGATGGAAACAAAAGTGAAAGTAATTGAGAGAGTGGAGCGAGGCAAAAAGATGTTAGACATCGCTCATTCTTATAACATGAATCATTCAATCATTGGCAGGAATCTAAAGAACAGGGACAAGATCATGGAACATGTGAAGTCTGCTGTGCCGATGATGTTGACAAAATATCGAAGAAGCACGGAAAAGTGATGGAGGAGATGGAGAAACTTCTCAGTGTGCGGATGCAGGATCAACATCAGCGCTGAGTCCTGCTCAACTTAACGCTGATTCAAGAGAAAGCTAAAAGCCTTTATGAAGACTTGAAGAAGAAACACGGCAAAGAATCAGAGGGCACATCTTTTAATGCCAACCATGGCTGGTTTCATCGGTTCAAGGCTAGAGCCAACCTTCACAATGTAAAAGTAAGTGGAGAGGCAGCAAGTGCAGATAGGGTAGCTGTCCAGGAACATCCAGAAACACTTTGAGAAATTATTGATGATGGTGTGTATTTACCCAACCAGGTTTTTAATGTGGATGAGACACAACTGTACTGGAAGAGGATGCCAGACCGATGTTACATCAGTAAGGAGGAAAAGTTGATGCCAGGCTGTAAAGCAGCAAAGGACAGGCTAACTGTTGTTTGGTGGCAATGCTTCCGGTGAATTGAAGCTGAAACCTCTCTTAGTTTAATATCTATATATATATATAAAACTGAATCACTTTGCTGCACAGCAGAAATTAATACAACAATGTATAAATGCTGCAGAGGGTGTGGAGAAAAGGGAACCCTCCTGAACTGCTGGTGGGAATGTAAACTGATACAGCCACTATGGAGAACAGTATGGAGATTCCTTAAAAGCTAAAAATACAACTACCATATGACACAGCAATCCCACTACTGGACAGATACCTGGAGAAAACCATAATTCAAAAAGATACATGTACCATAATGTTCACTGTAGCACTATTTACAATAGCCAGGACATAGAAGCAACCTAAATGTCCATCGACAGATGAATATATAAAGAAGATGTGGCACATCTATACAATGGAGTATTACTCAGCCATAAAAAGGAACAAAATTGAGTTATTTGTAGTGCGGTGGTTGGACCTAGAATCTGTCATACAGAGTGAAGTAAGTCAGAAAGAGAAAAACAAATACCGTATGCTAACACATATATATGGAATCTAGAAAAATGGTACTGACGAACCTAGTGACAGGGCAGGAATAAAGACACAGACGTAGAGAACGGACTTAAGGACACAGGGGGGAAGGGGAGACAGGGACGTAGTGAGAGAGTAGCACTGACATATATACACTACCAAATGTAAAATAGCTAGTGGTAAGCTGCCTCATAGCACAGGGAGATCAGCTCGGTGCTTTATGTCCCCCAGAGGGGTGGGATAGGGAGTGTGAGAGGGAGGCTCAAGAGGGAGGGATGTGGGGAATATATGTATACATATAGATGATTCACTTTGCTGTAAAGCAGAAATTAATACAGTATTATAAAGCAATTATACTCCAATAAACATGTATTTTAAAAACCCACAACATTGTAAATCAACTACACTTGAAAATATTTCTTAACTGCAAAAAATTTTCTGAATGTAAGTTTTATTGTGTGTGTGTGTACCACAGGTTCAATATATGTGAATTATGTCAAATTGATTACATTGCTTTGCAAAATAAAGAATTTTTGATATTTTACATCAGCTTCATATTATAAATGCAGAAAAACTATATTATTTGTTTCTAACGTTCAGAAATAGCCATTTTGCTCATTCGGTATACTATAAACCAATAACTATTAAAAAGGGATTCGTGACCTCTTCCTTCCAAAGAAATATTTCTCCACTCACACAAGTTTAATAGAATGTTCCGCCATGAACTGACTTCCCACCTTAGAGACACGAGATTTGCATCCTGAAATCTCTTTCTTGCAAAAATGTCCAATTAGCATCCTAGCAGTACAGAAAAGAGATGCTTTTTTTCCAGATCTCAAATTCCATACAACTTTAGTCAAGAAATCATGTATGTTTTTTTTCACACACACACACTGTATTTTATTTTTACAAGAGATAAATCAACTGACACCAAGCATTGTAAATGGATGACCACAACAAAAGCAACAATGATTGCAATTACCAAACAGGAAACACACTCATACTGTGTCGTAATATTGACATTCAGTCCAGTAATCCTCCACTGTAACAGCTCCTTTACTTTGCAGTGAAAGACATCATGTATTTTTAAGTTATCAGCACTCACCTGAGGTCTTTAAAAATCAACAGAAACATAATTTTGTGTTCTCTTTCATTTATTCTGGTTCTAAGTGGTCATTTCTAAACGAAAGTATTTAAGTATGTTAACGTCATCTTATAACATCATATTTCCAATGACTACCATGTCTCCAAAGATGAAATATGAGGAACTCACAATTAGGCTCTACAAAGTTTTACTCTCTGAATCTGTATGACCCTTCTGCTGAACTCCACACTGTTCATTATTCTGTGAGAATATTCTTTTTCTTGTATGGCCATCTCACATGCTCTTTCATTTCATGAAGTTTTTTCCTACAGTTTTATGCCTAGTTTACTTCTGAGAAAATGCATTATTTCAGAGTGATATTTATAGACACAAAGACTTCTCTATAATTCCCTCAGAGTTTCAAGAACTCCTTTTTTTTTTAATACCTAGATTCTGAAGCTCTCCACAAAGCATTACTAAACTTGCATTTACGTAAGTATCTACATATTAATCACACATTAATGCAGTTACAATTGTATTATGATTTATTGCTAATTTTGGAGCATAAATGTAGCTGTCTTATTTACCACCCTCTTAGAAATCACTTTAATATTTGCACTTAGGACTTGAAAGAGAATGGATAAATAAAAACCTGAAGAATATGCAAATACATTTTATATATTTCTCATAAAATTAGGTGATTATCTAAACTTTATCCAGAAAAAAAGAAGAGCCCAGATACTCGGCAAGCATGATACTCGAGAATGTGTGGTCTTCCAGCAGGAAAACATGCAGTAATCCATGTGGCAGAGTTTACCTGTGACCAGCTGGGATTAGTGACCTATGCATTCTTTACATGCAACATATCAGGAGTGGAAAAAGGGAATTTGTCAGTTGTGGCAATAAGTATAATGAAGATTTGTAGCAGGTCATGCTCATATATTCAACACAGGTAAAATCAAAATTTTGCTCAATTCTGGTAGATCTAAGTCTATATCTGTTACCTTGTCTTTAACGAGGAAACGTCAGAACTGACTTACAAACAAAAGTATTTTGTTTGTTTGTTTTAATTAGAGTCACGGTGAGTAAGACGTAGCTCAGAACAGCTAATGTGACTTAGTGAGTCTCTCATCAGGAAATACAGTTTCTACTTCCCTGTTTATTCTCCACACCCTGTAGTCAGTAAAGTTTCAATGAAAGATAAATCTACGGGGTGAAAAGATAAGAAAACTTACATGTGTGGATAAGATCATTTTGACAGGTTTTACCACGTATGTCAGTGTTTCTGGGGATGGACACAAGCCAGAGCTCCCTACTCTGACATTTTCACTGATGACATTCCCCATGATCCTCAATTTGAAAGTGGATAAAAATGTTTTCTATGTTTTCTTCTTTAAGAAATTAAATAAGGAATGCTTTCTAGACATGATCCTCTAATGATTTTCAGTCAGTGATCATCGATGGAGGAAAAGCACAGAATCTCATCCCTACAGAAGGGTGACATTCAGTCAGGTAAGAAAATTCTCCCCGAAATCAGAGCTTCATCTTTAACATGCAATCAAAGGCTTTCACAGGTTCTTCATCACTCTGCACTCAGCCCTACCATAAGGAATTGGCTCTGAGAATCTCACATCAGATGACTGACAAACATGTCATAGTACACTGATCTGGTACCAGATCCTGCCTCTCTTAATGATCTCCCACAGGGACATTGGAATATTCTAGGATATTTCCTGGAGCCCTCTATTCTACACAGGTACACTTCCAAGTAGAAACAGAAGCTTCGATTCTCACTGGGACCCCTGCTCTGTCCAACCAACCTCTCTAGAAATATGATGTTCTAATCTCTCCTAATTAGAACATTTCAAGGTCTCTCCCTGTGCTAATTTAGTAAAGATAAAAGAGAAACAAGAAAGAGCAAACTATGCAGGGAGCAATATATAAGATTCCTTTACTTAATGTATTTATCTGATATACCCAAATACTGAGAAATATAGATTCATTTCATAATGGTCAAGAAAAGAGGAGGAGGAACCTCCATGCCAACAGTATATATAAAATGGAATCAATATTGCATAAGCTCCAGCTTAAGCTTAGCTACGAGGTACTAACTCTTCTCATAAAGAAACAATAGTTCTCCATCATTTGAAGCACACTGAGGACTCAGACAGCTGGACACTGAGGGTGTAGTCTCCTCACTCGAATTCTGTACCTGCATCACAGAGCCATGAAATATTCCCAAAGAATTATTAAGGATGAGGGGGGGAGCCGAAATGAAAAAGATGAACCCATAGTCTGTCCTACCATCTGTTCTGCTGGATATTACCACCATCTTGGCCCAATATGACCTTCCCACTTCTCTCTGGGCCTCCCTACTTTCCACCTCCATCCTCTCATTATATCTTACCTACACTTGGGAACGATTCTAGTTGTTCCACTTATCTTTATCAACAAGTAATCCAAATAGCAACTGTGTATATAACTCCTTAGAAACCTCAGGTCTGACTCAGTAATAATACATGACCTTCGAAGTCCACAGTTTTCCTAATTCCCTTTATTATTTTTTTTTAATTTCCATGTACTTACACTCTTAAGACCTCCACTGTTCTCAGGTTCGTCTTCCCTGCAAAATCTGTCAACCTAGACATAGACTTAAGTACCACCCTCTAATTATCTCCTAGGGAATCCAGTTTTTAAAAAAGCCTCAGCAAGCCTTATGGACTTTATTAAAGACTCTTTAAGATAACCCATGGGAGATAGCAGTGCACCCATAGATATCTATTTAATACACCCTCAGAGTAATTTTTTTTATAAAGACTCTCCTGGCCAATGAAGACTCTCAGTTCTTCTTCTTCAACATATGCAGGGTCTCACCCTACTGATTACTCTCTGCTCTATCCCAGGTCCACTCCCTTTCCTGATATTACATTCTTTCCCAATTGTGTATGTTGGTAAAATCAAATAACATAAAATATAACATGTTAATTATTATAAAGTGCACCGTTCAGTGATATTAAATACATTCATATTATTGGGTGATCAACATCATCATTTATTATTCTAATACTTTTCTATGTTTTAAACCTGTAACTCTGTATCCTTTAAACATAACTTTCCTTCTTGTTCCATAACCACCTGAAAAGCATCATTACCCTCCCAATTTCTATGGTTTTGACTACACTAAGTACCCCATATAATTGAAATAAGTAGTTGTATTGTTATGACTCACTAAAAGTCACAAAAATGGCATTTTTGGTAGCTCAATTTCCTCAAGATTCATCCATGTTGTAGCATATTCCTAGATCTTTTCCTTCTTAAGGCTGAATAATATTGTATTATATGGGTATACCACACTTTGCTTATCCAGGAACTAGTGGATAAACACTTAGGTTGCTTTCATATTTTAGCTACTCTGATTATTACTGCTCTAAACACTGGAGTACAAATATTTCTTTAAGACCCTGATTTCAATTCCTTTGGGTATACCTCATAGTAAAATTCTTGGATCATGTAGTAATTCTATTTTTCAATATCTGAAAAATTGCCATACTCTTTTGCAAAGCAGCTGTATCATTCTACATTCCCACTGACATAGCACAATGGTTCCAACTCCCTCACATCCTCACCAATACTTGTTTTCTGCTTGAGTATGTGTGTGTGTGCTTGTGTGTGTATGCATGCACACAAATATATAAACATGCATTTAGTGATACGGAGCATCTATTCAAGTGCTTAGTCATTTGTACATCTTTTTGAAGAACCATCTATTCAAGTCTTTTATCCATTTTTGAATCAGGGTGTTTGCTTTTTGTTGAGGTGTAGGAGTTCTCTGTATATTCTGAATAGACATCTCTTGTCAGATACATGGCTTTCAAATATTTTCTCCCATCTTGTGGGTTGCCATTTTATTCTGTTTACATTTCTTTGATACACATTTTTTTAAATTATGTACTGCAAATTGTTAATTTTTTTGTTAGCTGTACCTTTGTTGTTCCTTCGTTTCATATTGAGGAAAACACTGCCAATCCAATGACATGAAGCCCTTGTCCTGTGTCTTCTTCTAAGACTTTTTATTTTATTAGGTCTTATATTTAGTTTCTTGATACGTTTTCATTAATTTTTGCATATGATGTTAGGTAAGGGTCCATCTTCCTACTTTGCATGTTGACAACATGACTTCTCAGAACCATTTGTGGAAAATACTATCCTTTCTACTTTGAAAAGTCTTGGCAACTTGTCAAAAATCATTTGGCCATATATCAGGGTTTATTTCTGGGTGTTCTATTCTATTCTATTGGTCTTGAATAAGGGAGAAAATAGTATAACCTATCCAGGTTGATGAAGAACATAAAGAAAGACCAGGACTGAGAATTAGGAGGGCAATATAAAACAGCAGGGAGTAAAAGACAGTGTGAGAGAAGGTCTTGTATTTGCGAGTTCATGGAAATAGGATCATGCTAAAACCACTAAACGCCTGACTTTGAACAATACGGTAAATGTGCTAGCAAGAAACATAACACTTACCCATCTCTGGGAAATATAGTATGGGCATAAAGATAAACTACACACAAATATAGTAAACAGGGAAGGGTTTTCATGGTGTGAAAATATTGTGGGATTTGAAATACAATTTAATTTACTTCTGTTCTACCATTGTCTCTAAAATTTATCAAAGTGTATATACAAGCAATTCCAATTCTGGTAATGTGCTTGACAGGTTTATATATGAACTTCAGCAGACCAGTAAATGTACATTCATAGTAGGACTGTTCCCTAAAGCAAAAAACAAAACTCAAAAACTGGAAAGACTAGAGTTCACTTTGTCAACACACTTAAAGATGCAATGATGGTTAACGGTCCGAAAACAGAAGGTGTGAGCATGGGTGTAAGAGGTTAATTGCCAGGCTGGGGTGGGGTGCAGAGTTTGAGGGTAACACAGGTCGAAAAGGCTTTTGTCCTATCCTTGATTTTTGAGGTATGGAAATTCACAGGTCACTACCTACATTTCAAACTGAATGAATGCACTATTCAATTTCTTTAAACAGGCGAAGTAAACATGAGTGATAATAAATTTCAAACTGTCGCTAATCAAATAAGATACTAAGAAAACTTGAATAATATGATTTAAGAGTGAAGTAGAGAGATTGTCCAACATTGTAGCATTCAAAGACACGGAGCCTGATGCCTCTCATGGGCACACCAAAGTCACAACTGTTTACAGATCAGCAATTGATGAAACAGGCCGGGACCTACGGTAAAAGATGTTTTACAGCTAAAGATATAAGGAAGGCACCGCGACAAGACAGGAAAGAAGGGCAAAATCTCAGTAGAGTCAAGACCCATACCACCAGGTGGGTGGCCCACAAATGTGAGAATAATTACAATTTCAGAGGTGCTCCCAGGTAGCAAGGGGTATGAAGCCAACATCAGGCTCCCAAGCCCAGGGATCCTGTTCTGGAAAGAAGAGTTTCTAGAAAGTTGGGCTTTGAAGACCAGTAGTGCTTATTTTCCAGAGAGCCAGAGGGTTGTGGGAAATAGAGATTCCACTCTTAAAAGATGCTCACAAAATCCCACATGATCCGAGAATCAGAACAGAAGCAGTCATTTGAAAGGATCCCGGGTCACACCTACCTCCTGATCTTGGAGAGTCTCCCAGAGAGGCAAAAGGCAACTACAGCACAGCCTCAGGGACAGAGACACTGGCAGCAGCCATTCGGGGGAGCTCCTTCTACCTCGTGGACACTGGTACCAGCAAGCATAATTTCAGAATCCTCCCTCTATCTTTTTAGCCTCAGGACCTAGCCCTACCCATTTCCACCAGACTAGAGACACAAGTACTAGGATGCTGCAGGCCAAGCAACTAACTGAGCAAGGGCATAGCCCCACCCACCGGCAAACAGGCTGCCTTCAGACCCTCTCAATGCACAGCTGCCCCTGGACATGGGCCCAGCCACCAAAAGCCCCAGGACCAGCCTCCACACCTCAGTGGACAGGCACCAGCCCCAGAGTCCCTGGCCCCTCTGACAAGTGAGCCTACTCTGGCCTTGGAGTCAGCCTCACCATCGGCAGGTGATAACTGCACAGGGACTGGATGGAGCTTGGACCTACCCAACAGCAAACCTGCTCTAGCATTGGGATCAGCCTCATACACCAACAGGCACACACCAGCTCCAGGAATACCACAGCCCAGCAGCCTGTGTGACCAGAACACTCACTTGCAGGCCAGAAGCAGCCATGGACTCAGCTGGGTCCTGACCCTGCCCACCAGAATGCCAACACAAGATTAGGGACACCCCAGACCCTGCAGATAGCTGTGTCAGGAACAGTGATCCAACACCAACTTTGAGACTCCTGGGCCCTGCAGCCAGAACTCAGGACCTGTCTCTTCCTCCCAGTAGCCAGCATAGCCCCAGGACCAGTGACTGGGCACTAGCCCTGATTATCACCTGGACTGCAGTTCTACCCATAAGTGAACCAGCACTAGATTTGGTGTCCCCCAGAGTTGTGCAGCCAGCTGCCTTATGATTTAGTCTCACCAAGCAGCACAGACAGCCTCCATACAAGGCAGAGCCTGGCAAACGAGCAGTCTGGGGGCAGTCAAGCCTACCAGACCACCCACAGTAGTCAGCCCACCACAACAGAAGAGCCCAAGCAGCCCACATAGGGGGTACACCTAGAACATATAGTTCTAGTGACCAGGGGACACTGGGTTGCTGGGACACATAGGACCTCTCCTACAAAAGGCCACTTCTCCAAGGTCAGGAAATGTAACGAACCTACTACATACATAGCAATAAAAACAGCAAGTTAAGAAAAATGAGGTGACACAGAAACACGATCCAAATGAAGGAACAAGATAAGAACTCAGAAGAAGATCTAAGTGAAGTGGAGATAGCCAATCTACTCAAGAAAGAGTTCAAGGTAATGACGGTAAAGATGATCAAAGAACTCAGGAGAAGAATGGACGACCAGAGCAAGAAGTTAGAAGTTTTTAAAAAAGAGTTAGACCATTAAAGAACAACAAAACAGAGATAGGAGAATGCAATAACTGAAATGAAAAATACACTAAAAGGAAACTATGGTAGACTAAATGATACAGAGGAATGAATCAGAAAACTGAAGATGAACGGTAAAACAATAGATTAAAATGACATGAGGAAAGTTGAACAGACTTGTGAAATAACATCAAGTGTACTAATATTTGCATTATACTGGTCCCAGAAGCAAAAAGGAAAGAGAAAGCGGTGTAGAACAAACCTGAAGACATATGAGCTGAAAAGTTCCTTAACCTGGGAAAGAAAACAGACATCCAAGTCCAGTAAACACAGTAAGGCCAAAAGAGGATCAACCCAAAGAGGACTACACCAAGACTCATTGTAATTAAAATGGAAAAAATAATAAAGATAAAAAGACACTATTAAAAGGAGCAGGGCTTCCCTGGTGGCGCAGTGGTTGGGAGTCTGCCTGCTAATGCAGGGTACAGGGGTTCGAGCCCTGGTCTGGGAAGATCCCACATGCCGCGGAGCAACTGGGCCCGTGAGCCACAACTGCTGAGCCTGCGCGTCTGGAGGCTGTGCCCCGCAATGGGAAGGGGCCGCGATAGTGAGAGGCCCGCGCACCGCGATGAAGAGTGGTCCCTGCACCACGATGAAGAGTGGCCCCCGCTTGCCGCAACTAGAGAAAGCCCTCACACGAAACGAAGACCCAACACAGCTATAAATAAATAAATAAATAAATAATGTAGCTATTTAAAAAAAAAAAAGGAGCAAAGGAAAAGCAACAAGTTACAAACATGGGAAATTGCATAAAGTTATCTGCTGACTTTTCACGATAACCTCTGCATGCCAGAAGGGAGTGGCATGGTATATTTAAAGTCATGAAAGGGAAAAGCCGATAACCAAAAATACTCTACCTAGCGAGGCTCTCCTTCAGATTTGATGGTGATATCTAAAGTTTTACAGAGAAGCAAAACTAAAAGAGCTCAGCATCGCCAAACCAGCTTTATGAGAAATCTTAAAGGGGCTTTTCTAAGTGAAACAGAAATGGTCACGACTGAAACATAAAAATTAGGAAAGGAAACTTACTAAAGGAAAAAGCTCATTGGTTAAGGCAAATATTCAACAAAGGTAGTAAATCAACCATGTACACAGCTAATAGGAAGGATGAAAGAAAATGGTAATAAAATCATCTATATTCACAATAAGAAGTTAAGGCACACACAAACAAGTAGATGTAAAATATAAGGTCAAATTCAGTAACTGTGGGGGAGGAGAGTAACAATGCAGGGTTGGTAGTTTCCATGTGAAATTAAGAGCTCAGCAACTTAAATAATCACACACACACACACACACACACACACAAATACACAAAACTGAAAGAAATCCAAACATAATATTAAAGATAGTCCTCACATCACAGATGAAGGGAATAAAAGGGGAAGAAAGGAACACTGAAGAAATTAAAGAGGGATTCCAAAAATACCAAAGACAAATGAAAATGAACACACAATGATCCAAAATCTATGGGACATGGCCAATGCAGATCACGGGGGAAGTTATAGTGACACAAGCTTATTCTTAGGAAACAAGAAAAATATCAAATAAACAACCTAACATTACACCTGAAGGAATTAGAAAAAGAAGAAAAAAAAAAACCCAAAGCTGTCAGAAAGAAAAATTAAGAAAACATCACCATATGCAATCACATCAAAAAGAATAAGATACCTAGGAATAAACACACCTAAGCAGGTAAAAGACATGTGCTCAGAAATCTATCAGCCATTGGTGAAAGAAGTTGAAGACAACACAAAAAGATGGAAAAACATAGCATGTGCATAGACTGGAAGAATTAATACTCTTAAAATAACCATACTACCAAAGACAATCTACAGATTTAATGCAATCCCTATCAGAATACCAAAGCATTTGCACAGAACTTGAAAAAGTAATTTTAAAATTTGTATAGAAACACAAAGATCCCAAATAGCCAAACAATCTTGAGAAAGAACAGAGCTGGAGGCATCACGCACCTTGACTTCAGACTATACTGCAAAGCGACAGTAATCAAAGAGAAAGGTACCGGAGCAAAAACAGACACAAAGATCACTGGAAGAGAACAGAGATCCCAGAAATAAGCCCACACACTTATATTTAATTGATTTATGACAAAGCCGGCAATATGGAGAAAAAACTGTCTCTTCAATAAGTGGTACTGGGAAAACTGGACAGCTAGATGGAAAAGAATAAAATTCGATTATTTTAGCACAGCATATATAAAATGAATGCAAAACTGAATAAACACCTAAATGTAGGACCAGAAACCATAAAACCCCTAGAGGAAAGTATACAACATTCTTCAACATAAATGATAGCAACAGTTTTAGGTTCAGTCTACTAAGGCAAATGAAACAAAAGCAAAAATAAACAAATGGGACTTCACTAAACTTAAAAGATTTTGCACAGCAAAGGAAACCAAAGACAAAATGAAAAGACAACCTGCTGAAGGAGACACAATATTTGCACATGATAAGAGGTTAACACCAAAAAGATGACCAAGCAAGGGTTCATATCTAAACTACAGAAACAGCACATACAACTCAATATCAAAAAAACACCCAAAATCTTTTTTAAAAAAATGAGAAGACCTAAATAGACATTTTTCCAAGGAAAAAATACAGATAGACAGCCAGAACTCACAAAGATGCTAAACATAGCTAATCGGCAGTAAAATGCAAATCAAAACTACGAGATATATCACCTCAGTCTTGTCAGAAAGGCTGTCATCAAAAAGATCACAAATAACAAAGGTTAGTGAGGATGTGGAGAAAGGGAAACTCTTGTACACTCTTGATGTGAATGTGAAGTAGTGCAGCTACTGTGGAAGGCAGAATGGAGGTTCCACAAAAAACTAAAAATAGAACTACCATAATATCCAGCAATTTCACTGTTGGGTATATCAGAAGAAAACAAAAACACTATTTCAAAAAAATAACTGCACCCCAATGTTCATAACAGTGTTATTTGCCATAGCCAAGATATAGAGTCAAACTAAGTGTTCATCAATAGCTTAGTGGATAAAAAAGATTTTTTATGATGACTTCCGCAAAAAATGAAATTTTGCCATTTGCAAGAACATGGATGGACTTGGAGGGTATTATGCTTAGTAAAATAAGCCGCAGAGAAAACAAGCATGGTATGTTATGAGAAAAAAAGCATGGTATGTTATGAGAAAACAAGCATGGTATGTTATCATTTACACGTGGCATCTAAAAATTTGAATACAACACAAACAACAACAACAAAAAAACAGACTCACAGATTAAAGAACAGACTAGTGGTTACCAGCAGGGAGAGATAGGGTGGAGGAGCAAAATAGTGGTAGGAGATTTTGAGGTACAATCCACTATGTATAAAATCAATAATCTACAGTGGTGTACTGTATAGCATGGGGAATATAGCCACTCTTTTATAATAACTATAAATGGAGAAGAACCTAAACATTTATGAATCACTGTTGTACCTCTGAAACTAATATAATAATGTAAATTAACTATAGATCAATAAAATATAAAGTAAGAAACAATAAAGGGGAGACAGATTATTAGATAGAAATCAATTAAGTAAACACAAGTTTTGGAAATCAGGAATTAAAACACAACATGTAAGACACAACATTGGCATTTAAAGTGTACAATCTATTCATTTAAAAGAAATCATTTAAGTGGTAAAAAATGGTACCCATTCTCACAATTTTGTATATCTAGGATAAATTACTATCTACAAAAATATGTTACAAATATTCACTCAAAAAGAAAGAGAAAATTTGGATAAACCCATTTTAGTATACAAATTTAATATCAAAGTCTCTAGGTAAAATTGATTTGAATAAGTTCTGTTAGCCACTTCTAGTTTCTTTGTGATGTAAAATCTTTTAAAGCATAAAAATCAGCCTTTCTACATTATTCCACTAGACATACATGGAAGTTAAAAGAAATGAGAAGAGAGAACAATCAACCAGGAAGGTGAATTTACTGAGAAACAGTCATTCGTTCTCCCTCCTCCTTTTCTTTTCCTCCTTTTCCAGGTCTCTTTCGGTTCCAATCAAGAGAAGTCTTGAGAGTTCTGAGAATATTTCTTTGACGGCTTCAAATCACCATACCTACATCCTCTGACACAACTACACACACGGGAACAAAAATAAACCTCTACTATCTACTCATGTAGGAGGGATTCATGCAAAATTAACTCCTACATGGAGACCAACAGGTGAGTTTTCTACCTATTCTTTATAATGTCCTTCCATTATAGTAAATCCCACACATTATGAGGCAGAAGTGGTTACGTGAGCTTTTCCTTGAAGTCAAAAATCTTGCATTCATTTCAAGCACCTGGTGATCATAGGGTACAGCCAGAGAAGGTGCCATCCCCCCTGGGGGTGGGGGGTGGCGGTGAATGGGCTCCCACACCCATGCATCTCCTGATGTACAGATTCTGGAGAAAAGAAGGGCGATCATACCGCAGTCAGCCTGTCAGGCTGTCGGGCCACTGGGCGACCCGACCAGCCTGGAAGTGTCCCATCAGTTGCTGAAAGCAAAACTCTGTCCCCACCCTGTGACGTCAGGCAATTTGGGCCAGAGAGTCAGAGGATAATCAAATCAGATAGTCAGAGGATACTCAGAGGTAATCAACTCCTCCTCTCTGCTCACCTCCTTGGGGTTACAGCAACCCCATCTCCAAACCCAAATCTGACCCTGGAGTGCCAAACTGGGAGTGGCAGGTGGGCTCTGCCCGTGCTTCAGCGCCCTCTGGAGGTTGTCTGCTCTAAAGCCAACTCTCAGCCCTTCCTTCTCCTTCCCTAGTCATGGGGGCTGCCTTGGTCTCCTGCAGCTGCTGGCCTGATTTCATTCTTCTTTTTTCTCAAATTACAATGAAGTGTCTTACAGAAGTTTGGAATCTCTTGAAGAAGGAAGATCTTTTAGTCAATACACCTTAACTGTGAGAAGTTGGTATCAAGAATGAACCTGAGGGCTTCCCTGGTGGCGCAGTGGTTGAGAATCTGCCTGCTAATGCAGGGGACACGAGTTTGAACCCTGGTCTGGGAAGATCCCACATGCCGCGGAGCGGCTGGGCCCCTGAGCCACAGCTGCTGAGCCTGCGCGTCTGGAGCCTGTGCCCCGCAACGGGAGGGGCCGCGATGGTGAAAGGCCCACGCATCGCGATGAAGAGCGGTCCCCGCACCGCGATGAAGAGTGGCTCCCGCTTGCCGCAACTGGAGAAAGCCCTCGCACGAACCGAAGACCCAGCACAGCCAAAAATAAATAAATAAATAAAAATAAAAGTAGCTATAAAATGTAAAAAAAAAAAAAAAAAAGAATGAACCTGAAATACTGTATTTTTCTCCTGATGATTCCAAGGAGAGACAGCACAAGTTTTCTAAATCATAAGAAGAACCAAGGTAAATATGATATTCTGAGCCAGAGATGAAAAAGCAGTTTCTAGCACCCCTTCCTCATGTCATTTAACTGGAATTTAAATCAATCAACTGCCACTGGTTTTTAAATCACATGACCCAACTTTAAATCAATCAGCTGCTTCCCCGTAACTCACATGACTTGGCTTTGAATAATAAGAAACTCAGAGGTATAAAAAGGATGTTCTGAACAATAAATGGAAAAACAACATTTTAGAAAGTTTTTTCTTTTCGAATGGACCATTCATTGCCTACAGAATAAAGGATTCTCTTGTGGGTTTCTTGAACTATAAACACATACAATGTCTCCGTTGGCTTCACTGCCTTAGATTTGGGTTTTTTGTTGTTGCTATTGTTAACATATTTCTTGGAATATAATTACTTTACCTTGTTGTGTTAGCTTCTGCTGTATAACAAAGTGAATCAACTATTCGTATACATATATTCCCATATCCTCTCCCTCTTGTGTCTCCCTCCCACCTTCCCTAACCCACCCCTCTAGGTGGTCACAAAGCACTGAGCTGATCTCCCTGTGCTATATGCAGCTGCTTCCCAATAGCTATCTATTTCACCTTTGGTAGTGTATATATGTCCATGCCACTCTCTCACTTCATCCCAGCTTACCCTTGCCCCTCCCTGTGTCCTTAAGTCCATTCTCTACAGCTACGTCTTTATTCCTCTGCAGCGACTCCTGCTAGGGATGGATACTTCCTCTTATGCTCAGGAAAATCCCCTAGCTTGAATATGATTTGAGTTTGATCCTGTGAAACCATCAGAACTTCCCACCAGAGATAAATGAGGAGATTCTGGCCTTTATTAGTATGCACGATGAACACGGGTGTCCTGGCTGTACTTGCCAACCCTCCTATTTACCCACCTATTTTTATCCACCTTCCTCCCTGTGAGTACCTTTGACCAACCCTGAGCTCAGACTCCTGACCTATTCCAGTGACTTTGTCAGTCTTTCTTTAAAAATGGACAGGTAATGAAATGAAATTAACCTAGAAGCAGCAGCTCAGTAAGGGAAATAAAATCATCAGAAGTTATCTAATCACAGCCACAGCCATCCAGGGCTCTGTCTTATCTCCTGGGTCATAAGAATGGTACCTTCCTAAACTTGAAGGACATCCAATCAACTAAGCAAAGGTGTTGCTCACCTCTGGCTCTTGGAGGGATTGCTAGGCACTCTACCCAGTGTATACTAACTGCAAAACACTGTCATGGTTGTGAAACACCTATGATCCAGGAAAGCTTTTTGGGGTGCATGGGGAAGGTTTCTTTTTGACATCAAGCAAAAAATAAATCACCAAGCTCTTTGAGCACAGGGGTTCTTAAGACGGCAGTAGAAGGAAGGAATGGGCAGAAAAGATGATCTCCAATGAAGTTAAGGACATTTTCCCAAAAGAGTAGGATTTAGTCTCAGTTTAAGGAGAAGACTTTTAAATAGCTGGGACAGCTCCAAACTGCAGTTTAGGGAACGAGTGCTTCAAAAGAACAGTGCTTTAAAAGTCCTGGCAAGGCAGCAAGAGGATGAAGAGTTGGTTTTGCATAGTTTTGAACACAGGAGTAAAGAAGCAGAGGCATCTCTGACTAAAAGGCCCTGAGATCCTATGGCATCAATGGGTCAGTTGCAGGGGCAGGGGTGTGGGGGGCGATATTTCTCTCTCAATGTCTCCCAGGGCAGCCACCCCTCCCTACCCTAACCCCCAGTCCCTTCACCCTTCCTCCCTCCACTGTTGGGTCCCCAGGGACAGCACTTCTTACGCTGGAGCGCTCAGGCACCATCTCTGCAGTCTGGATTCTTCCTGGAGCCTGGCAAGTTCTGGGACAGGAAGACAGGTCTGCAAGCCCGCTGCGGTGCAGTCGGACCTGGAGGCCTGGAGAGGAACTGGAGCCCTGAAGCCCACCCACGTCCTTGAAGCCGAGGGAGGAACACATCCTCCTAACAGTACTTCTCAGGGGTCAGCGTGCTCCCCCCCACCCGACGGTGATCCATACTCACTTGAGGCAGCAAGCACTGCCTCTAACTGGCCCCCTCGATTCCGCCTTAAGGGTCCTCGCACATGTGTGATAGCGCAGGCCCCGGATCTCTTTAGTCAGCTGAGGCCAGTGCTGCCGGGATCGCTCCAGTCCCATCCCCCAGCCCCTCCCTCTCGGACTGTATGTAATAGAAGAAAGAGCACAGAGGAATAGGCTGAATCAAGGGATCTGGGAGCCTGGGTATGAGTTTGAAGACCGAGAACCTAAGGCGCAATTACATATTATTGGAAACTCTTGTGGGGTGTGTGAGGGGAGGTTAGGGGGCTGAGAGGCTGAGTCGACCTGGTGAGTCCAGTCCCAGGACACTACACAGCCCCGCCCCCCTTTCCTTGCCATCAGAGAAGGGTGCCGCAACTCCAGCTGGGACTCTGCACTTCCCCCTCCCTGATTCTCCAGAAGAGCAGGTGGCCCCCCTCTGAGGGCAGGGGCAAGACCACGGACCAAGTCCCCCTGCACTAAGGCACTACTGGAAGCTCTTCCTGAACAGCAGTCCTGGCTTGGAGCGAACCCGTGTACCGCCAAAGCTGGTCTCGTCCTGCAGCTGAGGGACGCAGGCTTTAAGTCAGCTGCCTTGGCTTTAAATCAATCAGTCCCCCCTTTAAGTCAGGTGACCTGATTTTAAATCACTGTGTGCCCCTCAAGCCTGCAACTTCAAAAGTTGGGAACTTCACTTTGATCCCAGCACCTCACACAGCTGAATGCACACTGTAGTCACCCCCAACCCTGGCTTAGAGGCAGGATATAAGGTAAGGGGATGGGCGTGCACACATGGTGATGAGGGTGTACTTCATGGACCAGAAGGGTCCAGGTACTCTGGGCACAGCAAGCAGTGCACGATACAGCAGCTCCCTGGCAAAGCTGGTGATGCACAGGGGGAGCAGGCACACCCAGGCATGCAGAGGCTCCAGGGCGGGAGCTGGGGCACAACCAGCCGGGAGGGTGTGAAAGCGGAGGATCTGAGCCTTCTTGAGAAAGGCAGACACAGAGGATGGATGAGAAACAAAGACCAGATGAAACATGGATTTGAAAAATACACCCTGCTCTTGAATTGGGATGGGGGGCACCCCAGATTTGAATCTTCTTACTCCCCAGTCGCTAGTGCTTTGGCATTTGCCCAATTACTTATAAAATGTGACTGATAATATCTAACCCATAGAATACAGCATTTGGAGTGGTTTTGCGTGTTTATGTTTCTATAGGGGAACAAACTTTTCTACAAGAAAAATGTATATTTTCTGAAATAAATTAAAACCCCTTTTTGAAAAGTACTATATCGGACTTCCCTGGTGGCGCAGTGGTTAAGAATCTGCCTGCCAAGGCAGAGGACATGGGCTCGAGCCCTGGTCAGGGAAGATCCCACATGCCGCAGAGCAGCTAAGCCCATGCCCCACAACTACTGAGGCTGGAGGCCACAACTACTGAAGCCTGCGCGCCTAAAGCCTATGCTCCACAACAAGCGCAACAAGAGAATCCACCACAATGAGAAGCCCGTGCACCGCAACAAAGAGTAACCCCCGCTCCCTGCAACTAGAGAAAGCCCACACGCAGCAACGAAGACCCAACACAGCCAAAAATAATTAAATTAATTATTTTTTTAAAAAAACTACTATATCCTTCTATACATCTTCTCTGGGAAAAACAGAGAGAAGGAGTGGGAGAGTGAGAAAGACCAATACTTAGTGCACATCCCTGATGCAAGTGCTCTGCTGGCTCAGATAGTTTTATGCCCACTTTACAAAGGAGGAAGTAAGCTCAGAGAGGTTTAGTAATTTTCCCAAAGCCAAACAGCTACTGAGTGGCAGAACCAGGATCTGAACCAAGTCTGTTGCCTTCAAAGCCTAAGCCCTCATCACAACAAAACTCAATTAATATTTACATTTATCGAATTACATTGCAACCTGGGGAGTTCTTGGCACAGTCCTGAATAAGAGTGAGAAAGAAAGAAATAGCATTGTTCATCCAGTCAACCAAAATTTTTGAAGCAGCTGCTAGATACCTGGCCCTGTTTGGAGTTCAGCAGTGATCAAGACAGGAAGAGTCCTGCTTTCATGAACCATGTAGTGGGGAGGAGAGACGGGTGCAACTTGGGTGAGGGATTTCACCTTGCTGGGCCTCTGTTTTCTCATCTGGAAAATGGGATGGGTGTTTCTCATTTTCTGGGATTGTCCCGCCCTCATATTCTCTGATTCCATAAGAAGCATTTGTTTTCCTGTTTCTTTAAAATTCAATCAGGCCATGAGCTGTGATGAATGTCGTTAGCTGCTCCCCAAATCACTCTATTTCCACCCATTTCCTGTGATCAGGTCTTTCCCCCAACATGACTCACAATCAATCAAGTCACAGAAGCTAAGGGGCACCCAGCAGAAGAATTCCAACCCTGGCTTCTCAGGAGCTCTGCGGTCTACCTGGCCAGGTAAACTTCACGCACCTGGCACAAGGTGGCCATCCCTGGTTTCACATCAACATGATCTCAGGCACAAACCTCCTTGTTTTTCCATTTTGTCTTTAAGTTACTTGCTGAAACAACTGCACAAATATGAAAAAAGATACAAAATCAGGCATCCTCTGCCCTCAGTGCCTACTAAATGATTTTCTGCCACTTTAATGATAAAGATACAACATTTCAGCATTCCGCTGCCCTTATTATTTTTCATTTTGTTGATATTTCTACTGAATACATCTTTCAATATTTTAACAATGGAACATGTATTCAGGTTGTTCCACACACAGCCTTTGGTGGTAAGGGTTTTGTTGTTATATTTCTATTATGTTTCCTTTAAAAATAATTATCCTGTTTAAATGGATTACGTCAATTTTATACGCATTTATCATATGATATTGATGAAATTAATACATAGAGGGCAGTAGTACAAATTGATTGGAATTGAGAGCCTCCATTAGCACACTTAAATATGAATATTATATATATACATATATATATTTATAAGCCAAATTACATGCTGAGTGAGATTCTCCTACTCTTTTTCACTCTCTGCCCCTCAAGCCTGTGAGAAATGGAATATTTCTTGCCATATCAGTAAAAAAAGGATGTCACAGGCATCAGCACTTGCAGCCCTCCCGTGTGAGCCGGCAGGCCCTGAGGAACTCAGGATATGCAAATACAGAATGCTGGCCCCAGAGAGCTGAGGCGCATATCAAAGGAAGGATTTCAGTGAGCCCAGACGCTTGCATCTTCCCATACAAAGAAAAGCGCTACATTCCTCACCTTGGGAGAGCTGGTTTTCCTTAGTTAACAATCACCTTTTGATGTTCCCCATTACCTGCGCCATTCCCCTCCCCTGTCCCCTCCCCCCAGTACTTTAGCTCAGGGAGGAAGGAGCGCAGAGAGACTCAGCTGAACAAGGGGCCTGCGAGCCTGGGGATGCGTTTTCAGCCGCTTTCCCCGCAGTCAGGAGGAGGGGCGCTGACGCTCCAACCGGACCCTGGGCCTCCCTTGCCCCGTTTCCCCTCAGGACGCTCAGGCCGACCCACTCCCCACGCCCACCAGGCCCGGCGAGCCAGGCCGAGGGCAGGGGCGAGAGGAGGGACTGAAGTTCCCCGGGACCAGACGCAGGGGGCCGCTCTTTCTGCACAGCAGCGGCGGGTGGCAGCGACCCCCTGCCCCTCAGAAGCTGGTCTTGCGCTGACGCCCGGGCACCGGACCAGGAGGAGGGTCAGCGCCCACTTACCCGGCCCGCGGTCCCCAGGACTGTCGTGGCTTCAGCCGCCAGGGCCCCTCCAGAGCCGGCAGCCTCACTGAGGCCTCCCTCCCCTCGGGCTCCGGGGCACTTCAGTGACAGCGGAGGGAAGAGACACCGAGCCAGGAGTTCCAGCTCTGCGGAAACGTGGGCTCCGTTCTGGGCGAGGAGGTGAGACCGCTCTGCCCCCAGGCCTTCCGGGAGTGAGGGCGGCGCTGGGGGAGGAGCCGCCTGCAGCCGCCAGGAGCCCTTCCGGGGGTCCTGGAGGCGCGGCCCGGCCTGGGGGCCCCGCCCACTGTGGCTGCAGCCCAGGCCTTTTTCCTCGAATCCTACACAAGAAAGAAAGATACACAGTCTATAGTAAATATTCACAAATGATTGTTGCTGCTGTGCTTACTATTCTATTAAAGGTGTAAAATCCATAAAACACTTTAAGTTCAAAGTTAAATATGAATTTTTACCTTTCTAATTATGTCTCTGCTATTCCCAACTGTGATTAATGAATCAGAGACTGTGGCATCACCAGTTAAAAATGAGCTTGAGAAAAAAATAGAACTCAGGCCCACCAGACCTACTGAATCACGATCTGCACTTTTACAATCTCCCCAGTGTACTTGTGTACCCATGAATAGTTGAAAGGTACATTTCTACCTCGACATGTCTTTTCTGTCTGAGAAATACACACATTTTATACAGTTTGATATAAATAACACACCCAAAAATGCATATGCCTTTGTTGAAACCATCATTTTATCATTTCTTTTCCAGATAAGTATAGTCTCTACACTGGTTTTGTGGATCACATGCCATACTCTTTTCTTGTAGTTAGAAATAAGGTAGAGAAAGTTACTTTGTAAATATATATATATATATATATATATATATATATATATATATATATATATATATATATATATTAGTGGGTAATTGAAGACAGTCTTCTAAATTAAAAGCAGTTCTCTTAACTTGCTGTTTTCTTCTTGGGTCACATTATGAACTCTTCCCGTGGCCACATGGCATGTGTACTTTTAATTTCAGGGGCTGCTGACATTCCAGGATGTGGCCATAGATTTCTCTCAAGAGGAGTGAGAATGACTGGACCAAAATCAATGGGAATTGTACAGGGATGTGATTTTAGAGAAGTATAGGAACCTGCTCTCCTTGGGTGAGGATACCTTCCTTCCAGAATTCCTTATCCAACCACAGGGTTTAGAGTCCTTCATTTGTAGAATGTCTCCTGGAATCTTCTGCTTCCTACAATAGGGTTTCAGATTGCAACGTTTCAGGAAAGATTGGGAGTTTGTGGGTATAATTTATCTTATTCTTTTAAAATTGCAGCCTCCCTTTTAATATACTTTGTAACTGCTTGGGAAGTGTCTATATGAACTGTGTACTATATGCTTCTGTTATAGTCCTTACAATATTTTTTTGCCTTATTTTCTGTAACAATTTTCCATGGATTCTTTGGGCTTAAGGTATATTAAAAGGGAGACTGCGATTCTGGGACTTCCCTGGTGATGCAGTGGTTAAGAATTCACCTGCCAATGCAGGGGACCCGGTTCGATCCCTGGTCCGGGAAGATCCCACGTGCCACGGAGCAACTAAGCCAGTGGGCCACAACTACTGAGCCTGCGCGCCACAACTACTGAAGCCGGCGTGCCTTGAGCCCGTGCGCCATTTATTGTTTGGAGAATAAAACCGCCTCCGAGTGATTAAAATTTAGACCAGCTAGTCAAAATGCTTTATCACCTGTTCTTCTAAAGCACTGATCAACGGAACAAGTTTTACTAGGGATAACAGTGTGATTGTATTCTGGAGTTCATATGGGCAATATGGTTTATGACCTTGATGCTGGATCACGACATTTCAATGGCATAACTGCTATTAATTGTCTGTTTGTTCAACGATTAAAGTCTCACGTGATCTGAGTTCAGACTGGAGTCATCCTGGTTGGTTTCTGTCTATTGCAGATTTCTTCCAGTATGAAAGGACAAGAGCAATTCGGCTTCCTTTACAAAATGTCTTCAAACTAAATGATGATGTAATCTACATTCAATTAATTTATACATACCCTACTGTAGAACAGGGTTTGTTACGGTGGCAGAGCCCGGTAATTATGTAAAACTGAAACCTTTATCTGCAGTGGTTCAAGTCCTCTTCCTAAGAATATGTTTATAATCAACATTCTTTCACAAATTACCCAATTTAATTCACCATAGCATTCCTCATATTAACTAAATGGAGAATCCTAGGCTATATGCAAATCCAGAAAGGGCCAAAAATCATCAGCCCCCATGGATTATTACAACCCATTGCTGAGGCATTCAAATTACTTATTAAAGAACCACTATGTCCATCAACATCATCAATTTATATATTATTGCCCCAATGCTAGCCTTAACCCTGGCTCTCACAACATGAATTCCTCTTCCCATATCTTATCCACTAATTAATATAAATGTAGGCATATTATTTATATTAGCCATATCACACCTAGCCATCTATTCCATCCTCAGATCTGGATGAGCTTCACGTTCAAAATACTCACTCACTGGAGCTCTAGGGACAGTAGCACAGACAATCTCATATGAAGTAATGTAACAGTTATTCTATTCTCAGTCTTACTGATAAATGGATCATTTACACTTTCAACAGTAATTATTACACAAGAACACCTATGACTAATTTTCTCCTGACCCCTACCCAGAATTTGATTATCTCCGCAGTAGCAGAAATCCAATGAAGGCCCACTTGATTTAACAGAAGTAGAATCAAAACCTGTATATGTCTTCAATGTAGAAAATGTAGCAGGCCCATTCACCCCGTCCCTCCTAGAGAATATGTCAATTTCCCTATAATAAACATTTCCACAGCAATCTACTTTTAGGAGCATTCGACAATCCCTAGGTGCCAGAATTATATACAGCCCAAGTCATCATTAAAACACATCTAACAATCTCCTTTCTATGAATTTGAGCCTCTTACCTACAATTTTGATATGACCAACGCATACATCTCTTATAAAATGTTTTTTTACGACTAACATTAACCTTATGTATATGAGAGTTTTCACTACTTGTCATCATACCAGGCAACCCACCACAAATTTAAGAAATATGTCTGACAAAAGAGTTACTTTGATAGAGTAAATCATAGAGGTTTCAATGCTCTTATTCCTGGAATTGAATTCTTCCTAATAATTTTACATTCTCCATGCTACCTACCGCATTACACCACATGCTATATAGTAAAGTTCTCTAAGTAAGCTTCAGGCCCATACCCCCAAAATATTTTTGTATATCCTTCCTGTGCTAATAAACTCTCATTGTTTTTACCATCATTCTACTGACCATTTTCTCAGGAAATATAATTGTATAACAAGCTCACACTGGTTAATGGTATCCCCATTCTAATAAAAAACATGAACCCGTAAGCTACAGAAGCATCCAACAAATATTTCCTAAAACAGTCCACCACATCAATACTACTTATAATGGCTATTATCGTTAATCTAATATACTCTGGTCAAAGAGCACAATGAATAACAAAAATCTTTAATCCAGCAGCATCCACCCTCATGACAATCGCCCTTGTCACAAAAGTAGGACTTTCCCCATTTCACTTCTGAGTGCCTGAAGTCATACAAGGCATCCCATGAACAGCAGACCTGATGCTATCAACATGACAAAATTGCACCCCTATCAGTTTTATACCACATGTCACCATCCATCAACCTAAATATACTATTAATCATAGTGATATTATAAATCATAGCTGGAGGCTGAGGCAGACTTCGCCATACTCACCTGGAAAATATTACACCCTCCTCATCAATTGCCCATATAGGATGAATAACAGCTATTATAATGTATATTCAGATTATAACAATCCTAAACATACAAATTTATATCATAACAACACTATCTTCTTCTTATTTATGCGCAGATCATGGACTACAAGAGTATCATTATCACACACATGAGATAAAACACCTCCCATCACAATCATTTTCCTCACCATTATAGTATCATTAGGACATCGCCCATCACTATCAGGGTTTCTACCCAAATGAATAATTATCCAAGAGATAACCAAAATGACAACATCATTCTACCAACACTAATAGCCATCATAGCAGTCCTCAGCATATATTTCTACTTGCAGCTGACATACTCCACATCACTAACTATATTCCCTTCATTAAACAACACAAACACAAAACAATTTGAACATACAAAGAAATAACCTTCCTATCATTACCAATCATAATACCCACACGATTACTACACACAACACCCATTCTATCGGTGCTGGACTAGGAATTTAGGTTAGTTCAGACCAAGAGCTTTCAAAACCCTAAACAAGTGAAATTTACTTAATTCCTAAAAATAAGGATTGCAAGACTTTATTCTACATCAATTGAATGTAAAGCAAACACTGTATTTAAGCCAAATCTTTACGAGATTGATGAGTTTTAACCCCAGGAAACTCTAGTTAACAGGCAAATCCTCTAGTCAACTGGCTTCAGTCTACTTCTCCTTCATTTGAGAAAGAAAAAAAGAAAAAACAAGGCAGGAAAACCACTGGCAGAATTGAAGCTGCTTCTCTGAAGTTACAATTCAATTTGTTGATTCACCACAGGGTTTGCCAGAAAGAGGGCTCAATCTCTGTCTTTAGATTTACAGTCTAATGCTAACTCAGTCATTTTACCTCTGTTCATACACTGCTGATTCTTTTCAACAAATCACAAAGATATCGGCATTTTATATTTACTATTTGGTGCTTGAGCTGGAGTAGCAGGCAGCCCCTTAATTATATTAATCCAGGCTGAGCTATGCTGAACTGGACCGCTACTTGGAGATGCCCAAGTCTGTAAGGTAGTCATAACAGTCCCTGCACTTGTAATAATTTTCTTTATAGCTGTACCCGTTATGATTGCAGGCTTTGAAAACTGACTTGGGCCACTAATAACTCAGACACCTGAAGTAGCATTTCCCCCAATAAATCATATAAACTTTTGACTACTTCCCCCATCATTCTTACTCCTACTCATATCACCAGTAGTAGAAGCTGGTTCTGGTACCAGTGGAACCATGTATTCAGCTCTAGCCTGCAATCTGGCCCATGCAGGAGCCTCTGTCGACCTAACTGTTTTCTCCTTACATTTAGCAGGTGTCTCTTCAATTCTTGGTATTATTACTTTTATTACTATAGTCTTTAATACAAAACCAGCAGTCATATCCCAATACCAAACACCATTATTTGTTTAATCTTCCCCAACTATAGCCATATTACTATAATTACCAATCTCAGTCCGAGCAGCCAGAATTGCCATACTGTTAAGAGATAGAAATCTAAACACTACTTTCTTTGACCCTGCAGGAGGGGACTGAATCCTATACCAACACCTATTTTGATTCTTTGCTCACCCTGAAGTCTGTATTCATGGCCTACCAGGCTTTGTTATAAACTCACATATCATTACATACTATTTAGGACAAAAAGTGCCTTTCAGCTAATTGGGAATAGTATGAGTCATGTTCACTGTTTTTTTAGGATTTCTCTTGTGGGCCCATCATATGTTTACCATAGGGATAGCTGTCGACTCAGGAGCATACTTTGCATCAGCTACCGTAATTACTTCTATCCCTACAGCAGTAAAAGTATCTAGCTGATTAGCAACTCTTTATTTAATTTTTCTTTTTCTTTTCTTTTTTTTTGGCTGCGCTGGGTCTTGTTTGCTGCACGTGGGCTTTCTCTGGTTGCGGTGAGCGGCAGCTACTCTTCGTGCGGTGTGCGGCCTTTTCATTGCAGTGGCTTCTCTTGTTGCAGAGCACAGCCTCTAGGCGCGTGGGCTGCAGTAGTTGTGGCTTGTGGGCTCTAGAGGGCAGCTCAGTAGTTGTGGTGCACGGGCTTTTTGCTCCGCGGCATGTGGAATCTTCCCAGACGAGGGCTCGAACCCGTGTCCCCTGCATTGGCAGGCGAATTCTTAACCACTGCGTCACCAGGGAAGTCCCTGGTTAGCAACTGTTCATGGAGGTAATATTATATGACCTCCCACTATATTATGAGTTTTAGGCTTTAGTTTTTCTTTTTACAGTAGGTAGTTTGACAGGAATCATCTTAGCCAACTCATCGCAGACATTGTCCTCCAGGATACATACTATGTAGTAGCACACTTCCATGACCTAATGTCCATGGGAGCAGTTTTCACTATTATAGGAGGCTTCCTACACTGATTCCCACTATTCTCAGGTTATACAGTTAACTCAGCATGAGCAAAAATTCACTTCACAAGTATATTTGTAGTAGTAAATATGACTTCCTGCAGCACTTTCTTGGCCTCTCAGGGATGTCACTACGTTAGTCTGAGTACCCTGAGGCACACACCACATGAAATATTTTGTCTTTAGGCTCATTAATCTCAGTAGCAGCAGTAATGCTAATAATCTTCATACTTTGAAAAGCATTTGCGTCTAAACAAGAAGTCTTAGCAGTGGAAACTGCTACTCCTAACCTAGAATGGTTACACGAATGTCCTTTACCATATCCTATGTTTCAAGATCCTACCTATGTAAATGTAAAATAAGGAAGGACTCAAGTCCTTCTCAACCAGTTTCAAGCCAACACCATAACAATTATGTCTTTCTCAATAAATGAGATAAAAGTAAAAAGTGATGTAGCTTTGTCAAAGTTAAATCATAGGCTAAAATCCTGTATATCACTAAGGCATATCAATTTCATCTCGGCTCTCAAGATACAACATCACCGATTATGGAAGAACTTTTACATTTTCATCATCACACATGAATAGTGATTTTAAAAATAAGTTCTCTAGTCCTCTATATCATTTCACTAATATTGACATCTAAACTAACTCACTTGCATACAATAGATGCACAGGTAGAGAAAATGTGAACAATTTACTAGCCACTATTGTAATCTTAATTGCCCTATCATCATTGTGAATCCTTTACATGATACATGAAATCAATAACTCTTCCCAAACCATAAAAAACTATGGGTCAGTAATGATACTGAAGCTACAAATACACAGATTATGAAGATTTAAATGTTGACTCCTCTGTAATCCCCACATCAGAGCTAAAACCAGGAGAATAATGACTAATAGAAGTCAACAACCGAATAGTTAGAGATAGTCATTGAATATTAGTTTCATCTGAAATTGTTGTACACTCCTGAGTTGTTCCTTCTCAGACCTAAAAAGAGCTGCTATCCCAGGACGCCTAACTTAAAGAATCCTAGTACCAACAGGACCAGGCCTATGTTGTGGACAAGAGAGCTCGTTTTCCTGAGTTCAAAGACAGGACAGAGGGATATGGCTGAGATATGGGGTGAATCTGGAGCCCATGGGGATGCACTCTCCAAGCTCCAGGATAGGAATGGGGCCTCTAGGGTCCCAGGCCACCCACCACACCCTCCCGAGCAGGATCTGCGCAACATTCCCTGTCAGTGATGAGGCAGCCCTAGCACTTGTCACGCCCCGATGTTGTGTCCTATGTGGGCCCCATGCTCTTGGGACCACACCCCACACTCTGCAGGTCCATGCTACAGGTTCCTTCATGCCTCAGGAATAGAGCCCACACAGCAAGCAGTTCCCTCCCCAACCAGCAGGAGGAGGGGAGGAGAGCAGGGGCACCAGGGGGGTCTCACTCAGACAACAACACCCCAGGGGTGCCAGCGGGGACAGTGATGATGCAGATGAGGCACAGACCAAGAGATGGGACCAGAGGACCCAAAAGGCAGCTGGTCAGGTCCTGGCTCATCTGCACCCCGGACACCTTTGTCCCTCATACACCCCCTTCCTCATACACCCTCTCCTTAAATGCAGAATCTTCAGATGCAAACAGGCAGAGCTTCAGACTGAAAGTCAGCTCTTCCAAAATGACCCGTCAGCAAACACTGCAGGATTCCACTCCAGTGGGTGCCCTGGAGTCGACAACTCAGTGACTGAAGTGGATATCCGTGCCAGGGGCAGTGGGAGGGAATGGGAAGTGAGACTTTCATGGTTGTGGAATTTTCGTTTTGCAAGATGAAAAGTTCTAGGGATGGTGGTGATGGCTCCACGAGAAAGTGAATATATCTGATGCCTCAGAAACGTGCACTTAAAATGGTGATGATGGTAAAGGGTATGTGATGTGTGTGTTTTTTTGTTTTTGTTTTTGTTTTTTTGTGATGTGTGTTTTATTTCACTTAAAATAAATTCTTAAAATAATGTCTTGTTAATTGAGATTCCATTTCGACTCCCCTTCATCACAAATATCAGAGGCCCAGACACAGTCCCCTACCTTAGGGGCCATCACGGTACCCTCACAGAGCACGTGGGAGACCATTCTTAGGGGGGGCTAGTCTGTGCTCACCTGACCTCTGTCCAGGGGGACCCAGGCAGTGGTGACCCCCATAGATTAGACATATGATATGCTATGATATTAATATGATACCACCAAGTATTGTCACTCACCAGAACACAGAGCAGCAACCCACTCAAACATGTCTGACCTCATATGATTGTGACAAGATTAAGAGAAGAAAAGGAACCACAGGTTAATCAGGGCAACACCCTTAATGCAGAGGTTGGAAATCTCAAAGGGGACAGGACACACTGCAGGCAAAGAGCGCATATGTGGTCTCCCCGTACCTGTGATCCTGACCCATGCAGGTGTGGTGAGACCCACACAGTCCCCGCACCCTATACCTGGGGTCACACATCCACACTCACCAGGGTGACCCACCTCCCCAGACCCCTCCACCTGGGTCACACGTCCACAGTCCCAGGGTGACCTCACCTCCCCAGACCCTGCACCTGGGGTCACACGTCCCCTTGGTCAGGACACCATGGCTCTGCAGGGTGCTCCCCCAATGTGGAAACAAGCTGGGTCCCTGGGACCTCCTGGGATGGGAAAAAGTGTCAGGTGGGTCTCCTTTCCCCACACTTGTCCCACAGGAGTCCTCCTCTTCTCACTTTGGTTCTGTGTGATTTTAACTGTTTTTAAAGCTTTCAGGCT
This sequence comes from Balaenoptera borealis, assembly GCF_965194805.1. NCBI lineage: Eukaryota > Metazoa > Chordata > Mammalia > Artiodactyla > Balaenopteridae > Balaenoptera > Balaenoptera borealis. Next base: position 382,908 of record NW_028123696.1, read on the forward strand.
AGAGCTGAACACACGACCTTGGCGCTGGCAGGCTCAGTGCTTTCTCGTCTCACTTACATGTTGAGAAAACTCACAGGACAGCAGGGCTGAAAGCCGAGGGGCAGCTCTGGACTCTGCTGAGTAGGGACGGTAGACTGGAAGGAGCGCTCAGCAGCAGCCTCAGCTGTTACCCATCGGCCTTTTGCCCAATCTGCGTGCCCTGCAATCAATTCACCAGCTAAACCTGCCTATCGGGCTTTTGCCCAATCTGCGTGCCCTGCAATCAATTCACCAGCTAAACCTGCCTCCCTATGCACCATGCACGTGCTGGTAAATTGGAATTATTGCCAGGTAGCCTCCCTGAGGATTCTCCACGAGCCCCAGGGAAGGTGAACCTTGCAGGGATTAAGACTAAGGCCCCGACCATAGCACTGACCCTTGGAAGGACCAGGTCACCACACTCAGAGGAGAGGCTGCTACGTAGACAAACCCACCTCAGCTCCAGACCCCAGACATCTAAGCACTGACATTCAGATGCAGGCACGGAGCTTCCCAGTACTGAGTCCAGGCCGGGTCTCTACCCAGGTCCCCATAGTCCTAGCGTACACAGAACATGGTCAGGTCTAAATCTTCTTATTATAGACAACACATGGTCAGCTCTAAACATAATCGGTAGACAAGACATGCAGAGGTCTAAATCTACCGTGTAGACAGAACTTGATCATGTTTAAACTAGCTTAGGGCTGACCTCATAGGACGTACAGATCACACACATGGGTCTCTCATCTTTGGACACCCACATCAGGAAACTGAACAAAATCTTTGTCATTAAACATTTCAACAGGCAAAACAGAAATGTTCCCAATTTCTCTGGCCACCTGATGGTCAGGATCCATGGGTGAGCCACGAACTTCTTAGAGTGCAGCCCAGTCTGCTGCCAAGACAGACAAGAAGTGGCCTGATTCCAGCCTCCCAGGCTTCCAGAAGGAGGCGACCACACTGGAAGCCCAGGCAGGAGAGTCCTGCATGGTCCGGGCCGGGAGATCCGGTCTGTCCATTCGGCTGGCCGATTCCGGGCGTGGCGCTCAGGGCCGCTGAGAGCCCTACACTCAGGTCCTGCTTCCCTGCAGCGTGTGCGTGTGTGTGTGCGTGTGTGTGTGTGTGTGTGTGTGTGTGTGTAGAGGGGGCGGTGGCTGACGGCTCCCATGGCTCCTGTCCCAGGCACCGCGCTGTGTTCCAGGGGAGGCACGGGGAGATGTAGGGACACAGAAGCCGTTGGAGAGGAGAACCTACCGCGGAACTCCTTGCACGCTGGCTCGCCCCACCCGGGGACCCGCCTGCCCATCGTGGGCCGCATGTCACCCCCCAGCCCCCCACCCCCGAGGACAGGGTGCCTGATCTTTCAACAGCACAGGGTCTCACATGAAGGAGACCCAGTGGGGACTGTCACCACCCCCCCCACTCCTGATACTGTGTTTGGGGAGAATGAACCCCCTTGACTGGGCGATGGGACCCTGTGAGGAAAGAGGTGGCGGCCCCATCCAAGTTGGGGCCTGGCTGAGAGATGGAAACACAGGAGCCAAGTGCAGGGCCTGGAGGCCAGGCCAACAGGAGGGGCACCCCCATACTTGGCCGGGCTCCCCAACTGTGACATTGTTGCTTTAGGGGACCTGGGGCAGGTGACTGAATGTAATGGGGGTCTAAACTGGACCCTGAATGGGGTTTAAAGAAGGTGTGAAAGAAGTTACTGAGACGGTGACAGTCATTGGAAGACAGACTCTGTGTCAGGACATCCTGCTCCATCCATTTAAATCCCTGAGATCTGTGACCTTTACGTGGCTACGCAGGATTGTTGGAGCAGCTGCGTGCGGATATATCTGGGGCACAATTCAGTCTGCAACCAACTTGCAAGTGCAAGTGGTTCCAGCAAACACACAGGTGTGCACACAGGCAGGCACAGCACACACACAAACATATGCACGTGCACAGAACAAATATATTCACACACTAGCATATGAACACACATGCACGCATATGCCCATGGACACACTAACGTGTGCAAGTGCACATACCTATGCACATGCACAGCATATGTATGCAAACAGGCACATGCACAAGCATAGCACAACACACAGGGAATAAAGTGAATCCGTAAAGTATTAATTCCTGAACACAAGTGAAGCTGACATGTATTTTTCCCTTTTCTTAGCTTTGATGTTTTTCACAATAAAAAGTTGAAGAAAAAAGTTAATGGCAAATGACTTTTGATTCATAGGACTTTCTGACATTATTCCACAAATATTATGACAGGAGAAATGAATGTAGATATTACATGTGTCCACTAATGGATGAACGGAGAAGAAAAACACAGTCCATCAATACAAGGGAATGTTTATTCCGCCTACAAAGGAAGGCAATTCTGACACGGGCTGCAGCAGGGATGAACCTTGAGGGCATTATGCTCAGTGATGTAAGCTAGACACAAAAAACAAACAGTGCTTGATCCACTCATACAAGACCTCTAGAGCAGTTGGAATCATAGAGACATAAAGTAGGATGTTGAGTGCCAGAGGCTGAGGGAGGGACAATGGGGAGTGAGTGTTTAATGGGGACTGTTTCAATTTTGCAAGATGAAAAAGTTCTGGAGGACGATGGCGGTCAGGTTTGCACAACAGTGCGAATTACTTCTTGACCCTGAAATGTGCACTTAAAAATGGTTAAGACAGTAAATTTTATGTTATGTGTATTTGACCACAATTTTAAAAACTTTTTAAAAAACAACAGGAAATAGTCCATGAATACCACAAGATGCACAACTTCACTAACAACCGAGGGATTAAAGCCATAAGAAAAATACTGTGCATACACCTACCGGAATGGCAGACATGAAAGACATAGTATCAACTATCAGCAGGATGTGGAGCAATGGAAAGCCTGGTATGCAGCGGGGGGGATGCAACCACTTCTGAAATAATCGGGCCTCAGATAGCGAAGTCCGTGCACACAGACCCACAGTGCTCCTCCCAGTTGAACACAAACCCACCAGCCCTGCACCAGGACACACGGACATGGACTCTGCAGCCACAGGAGCCAAACCTGAAAGAACTTGAAGGCCATCACAAGCGGATGCAGAAATGAATCATGCACGCTCCTATGAAGGAATATTCCACAGCAATGGAGTACATTTTGTTTAAAGGTAGTAAAACTATAAAAATTATTTAAAAAAAACTATATTCACAGGATGAAAGAATCTATAATTCTGGAACCTAGGGATTGTCAAATGCTCCTAAAAATAGATTGTTGTGGAAATGTTTATTATAGGGAAATTGACATATTCTCTAGGAAGGACGGGGTGAATGGGCCTGCTACATTTTCTACATTGAAGACATATACAGGTTTTGATTCTACTTCTGTTAAATCAAGTGGGCCTTCATTGGATTTCTGCTACTGCGGAGATAATCAAATTCTGGGTAGGGGTCAGGAGAAAATTAGTCATAGGTGTTCTTGTGTAATAATTACTGTTGAAAGTGTAAATGATCCATTTATCAGTAAGACTGAGAATAGAATAACTGTTACATTACTTCATATGAGATTGTCTGTGCTACTGTCCCTAGAGCTCCAGTGAGTGAGTATTTTGAACGTGAAGCTCATCCAGATCTGAGGATGGAATAGATGGCTAGGTGTGATATGGCTAATATAAATAATATGCCTACATTTATATTAATTAGTGGATAAGATATGGGAAGAGGAATTCATGTTGTGAGAGCCAGGGTTAAGGCTAGCATTGGGGCAATAATATATAAATTGATGATGTTGATGGACATAGTGGTTCTTTAATAAGTAATTTGAATGCCTCAGCAATGGGTTGTAATAATCCATGGGGGCTGATGATTTTTGGCCCTTTCTGGATTTGCATATAGCCTAGGATTCTCCATTTAGTTAATATGAGGAATGCTATGGTGAATTAAATTGGGTAATTTGTGAAAGAATGTTGATTATAAACATATTCTTAGGAAGAGGACTTGAACCACTGCAGATAAAGGTTTCAGTTTTACATAATTACCGGGCTCTGCCACCGTAACAAACCCTGTTCTACAGTAGGGTATGTATAAATTAATTGAATGTAGATTACATCATCATTTAGTTTGAAGACATTTTGTAAAGGAAGCCGAATTGCTCTTGTCCTTTCATACTGGAAGAAATCTGCAATAGACAGAAACCAACCAGGATGACTCCAGTCTGAACTCAGATCACGTGAGACTTTAATCGTTGAACAAACAGACAATTAATAGCAGTTATGCCATTGAAATGTCGTGATCCAGCATCAAGGTCATAAACCATATTGCCCATATGAACTCCAGAATACAATCACACTGTTATCCCTAGTAAAACTTGTTCCGTTGATCAGTGCTTTAGAAGAACAGGTGATAAAGCATTTTGACTAGCTGGTCTAAATTTTAATCACTCGGAGGCGGTTTTATTCTCCAAACAATAAATGGCGCACGGGCTCAAGGCACGCCGGCTTCAGTAGTTGTGGCGCGCAGGCTCAGTAGTTGTGGCCCACTGGCTTAGTTGCTCCGTGGCACGTGGGATCTTCCCGGACCGGGGATCGAACCGGGTCCCCTGCATTGGCAGGTGAATTCTTAACCACTGCATCACCAGGGAAGTCCCAGAATCGCAGTCTCCCTTTTAATATACCTTAAGCCCAAAGAATCCATGGAAAATTGTTACAGAAAATAAGGCAAAAAAATATTGTAAGGACTATAACAGAAGCATATAGTACACAGTTCATATAGACACTTCCCAAGCAGTTACAAAGTATATTAAAAGGGAGGCTGCAATTTTAAAAGAATAAGATAAATTATACCCACAAACTCCCAATCTTTCCTGAAACGTTGCAATCTGAAACCCTATTGTAGGAAGCAGAAGATTCCAGGAGACATTCTACAAATGAAGGACTCTAAACCCTGTGGTTGGATAAGGAATTCTGGAAGGAAGGTATCCTCACCCAAGGAGAGCAGGTTCCTATACTTCTCTAAAATCACATCCCTGTACAATTCCCATTGATTTTGGTCCAGTCATTCTCACTCCTCTTGAGAGAAATCTATGGCCACATCCTGGAATGTCAGCAGCCCCTGAAATTAAAAGTACACATGCCATGTGGCCACGGGAAGAGTTCATAATGTGACCCAAGAAGAAAACAGCAAGTTAAGAGAACTGCTTTTAATTTAGAAGACTGTCTTCAATTACCCACTAATATATATATATATATATATATATATATATATATATATATATATATATATATATATATATACAAAGTAACTTTCTCTACCTTATTTCTAACTACAAGAAAAGAGTATGGCATGTGATCCACAAAACCAGTGTAGAGACTATACTTATCTGGAAAAGAAATGATAAAATGATGGTTTCAACAAAGGCATATGCATTTTTGGGTGTGTTATTTATATCAAACTGTATAAAATGTGTGTATTTCTCAGACAGAAAAGACATGTCGAGGTAGAAATGTACCTTTCAACTATTCATGGGTACACAAGTACACTGGGGAGATTGTAAAAGTGCAGATCGTGATTCAGTAGGTCTGGTGGGCCTGAGTTCTATTTTTTTCTCAAGCTCATTTTTAACTGGTGATGCCACAGTCTCTGATTCATTAATCACAGTTGGGAATAGCAGAGACATAATTAGAAAGGTAAAAATTCATATTTAACTTTGAACTTAAAGTGTTTTATGGATTTTACACCTTTAATAGAATAGTAAGCACAGCAGCAACAATCATTTGTGAATATTTACTATAGACTGTGTATCTTTCTTTCTTGTGTAGGATTCGAGGAAAAAGGCCTGGGCTGCAGCCACAGTGGGCGGGGCCCCCAGGCCGGGCCGCGCCTCCAGGACCCCCGGAAGGGCTCCTGGCGGCTGCAGGCGGCTCCTCCCCCAGCGCCGCCCTCACTCCCGGAAGGCCTGGGGGCAGAGCGGTCTCACCTCCTCGCCCAGAACGGAGCCCACGTTTCCGCAGAGCTGGAACTCCTGGCTCGGTGTCTCTTCCCTCCGCTGTCACTGAAGTGCCCCGGAGCCCGAGGGGAGGGAGGCCTCACTGAGGCTGCCGGCTCTGGAGGGGCCCTGGCGGCTGAAGCCACGACAGTCCTGGGGACCGCGGGCCGGGTAAGTGGGCGCTGACCCTCCTCCTGGTCCGGTGCCCGGGCGTCAGCGCAAGACCAGCTTCTGAGGGGCAGGGGGTCGCTGCCACCCGCCGCTGCTGTGCAGAAAGAGCGGCCCCCTGCGTCTGGTCCCGGGGAACTTCAGTCCCTCCTCTCGCCCCTGCCCTCGGCCTGGCTCGCCGGGCCTGGTGGGCGTGGGGAGTGGGTCGGCCTGAGCGTCCTGAGGGGAAACGGGGCAAGGGAGGCCCAGGGTCCGGTTGGAGCGTCAGCGCCCCTCCTCCTGACTGCGGGGAAAGCGGCTGAAAACGCATCCCCAGGCTCGCAGGCCCCTTGTTCAGCTGAGTCTCTCTGCGCTCCTTCCTCCCTGAGCTAAAGTACTGGGGGGAGGGGACAGGGGAGGGGAATGGCGCAGGTAATGGGGAACATCAAAAGGTGATTGTTAACTAAGGAAAACCAGCTCTCCCAAGGTGAGGAATGTAGCGCTTTTCTTTGTATGGGAAGATGCAAGCGTCTGGGCTCACTGAAATCCTTCCTTTGATATGCGCCTCAGCTCTCTGGGGCCAGCATTCTGTATTTGCATATCCTGAGTTCCTCAGGGCCTGCCGGCTCACACGGGAGGGCTGCAAGTGCTGATGCCTGTGACATCCTTTTTTTACTGATATGGCAAGAAATATTCCATTTCTCACAGGCTTGAGGGGCAGAGAGTGAAAAAGAGTAGGAGAATCTCACTCAGCATGTAATTTGGCTTATAAATATATATATGTATATATATAATATTCATATTTAAGTGTGCTAATGGAGGCTCTCAATTCCAATCAATTTGTACTACTGCCCTCTATGTATTAATTTCATCAATATCATATGATAAATGCGTATAAAATTGACGTAATCCATTTAAACAGGATAATTATTTTTAAAGGAAACATAATAGAAATATAACAACAAAACCCTTACCACCAAAGGCTGTGTGTGGAACAACCTGAATACATGTTCCATTGTTAAAATATTGAAAGATGTATTCAGTAGAAATATCAACAAAATGAAAAATAATAAGGGCAGCGGAATGCTGAAATGTTGTATCTTTATCATTAAAGTGGCAGAAAATCATTTAGTAGGCACTGAGGGCAGAGGATGCCTGATTTTGTATCTTTTTTCATATTTGTGCAGTTGTTTCAGCAAGTAACTTAAAGACAAAATGGAAAAACAAGGAGGTTTGTGCCTGAGATCATGTTGATGTGAAACCAGGGATGGCCACCTTGTGCCAGGTGCGTGAAGTTTACCTGGCCAGGTAGACCGCAGAGCTCCTGAGAAGCCAGGGTTGGAATTCTTCTGCTGGGTGCCCCTTAGCTTCTGTGACTTGATTGATTGTGAGTCATGTTGGGGGAAAGACCTGATCACAGGAAATGGGTGGAAATAGAGTGATTTGGGGAGCAGCTAACGACATTCATCACAGCTCATGGCCTGATTGAATTTTAAAGAAACAGGAAAACAAATGCTTCTTATGGAATCAGAGAATATGAGGGCGGGACAATCCCAGAAAATGAGAAACACCCATCCCATTTTCCAGATGAGAAAACAGAGGCCCAGCAAGGTGAAATCCCTCACCCAAGTTGCACCCGTCTCTCCTCCCCACTACATGGTTCATGAAAGCAGGACTCTTCCTGTCTTGATCACTGCTGAACTCCAAACAGGGCCAGGTATCTAGCAGCTGCTTCAAAAATTTTGGTTGACTGGATGAACAATGCTATTTCTTTCTTTCTCACTCTTATTCAGGACTGTGCCAAGAACTCCCCAGGTTGCAATGTAATTCGATAAATGTAAATATTAATTGAGTTTTGTTGTGATGAGGGCTTAGGCTTTGAAGGCAACAGACTTGGTTCAGATCCTGGTTCTGCCACTCAGTAGCTGTTTGGCTTTGGGAAAATTACTAAACCTCTCTGAGCTTACTTCCTCCTTTGTAAAGTGGGCATAAAACTATCTGAGCCAGCAGAGCACTTGCATCAGGGATGTGCACTAAGTATTGGTCTTTCTCACTCTCCCACTCCTTCTCTCTGTTTTTCCCAGAGAAGATGTATAGAAGGATATAGTAGTTTTTTTAAAAAAATAATTAATTTAATTATTTTTGGCTGTGTTGGGTCTTCGTTGCTGCGTGTGGGCTTTCTCTAGTTGCAGGGAGCGGGGGTTACTCTTTGTTGCGGTGCACGGGCTTCTCATTGTGGTGGATTCTCTTGTTGCGCTTGTTGTGGAGCATAGGCTTTAGGCGCGCAGGCTTCAGTAGTTGTGGCCTCCAGCCTCAGTAGTTGTGGGGCATGGGCTTAGCTGCTCTGCGGCATGTGGGATCTTCCCTGACCAGGGCTCGAGCCCATGTCCTCTGCCTTGGCAGGCAGATTCTTAACCACTGCGCCACCAGGGAAGTCCGATATAGTACTTTTCAAAAAGGGGTTTTAATTTATTTCAGAAAATATACATTTTTCTTGTAGAAAAGTTTGTTCCCCTATAGAAACATAAACACGCAAAACCACTCCAAATGCTGTATTCTATGGGTTAGATATTATCAGTCACATTTTATAAGTAATTGGGCAAATGCCAAAGCACTAGCGACTGGGGAGTAAGAAGATTCAAATCTGGGGTGCCCCCCATCCCAATTCAAGAGCAGGGTGTATTTTTCAAATCCATGTTTCATCTGGTCTTTGTTTCTCATCCATCCTCTGTGTCTGCCTTTCTCAAGAAGGCTCAGATCCTCCGCTTTCACACCCTCCCGGCTGGTTGTGCCCCAGCTCCCGCCCTGGAGCCTCTGCATGCCTGGGTGTGCCTGCTCCCCCTGTGCATCACCAGCTTTGCCAGGGAGCTGCTGTATTGTGCACTGCTTGCTGTGCCCAGAGTACCTGGACCCTTCTGGTCCATGAAGTACACCCTCATCACCATGTGTGCACGCCCATCCCCTTACCTTATATCCTGCCTCTAAGCCAGGGTTGGGGGTGACTACAGTGTGCATTCAGCTGTGTGAGGTGCTGGGATCAAAGTGAAGTTCCCAACTTTTGAAGTTGCAGGCTTGAGGGGCACACAGTGATTTAAAATCAGGTCACCTGACTTAAAGGGGGGGCTGATTGATTTAAAGCCAAGGCAGCTGACTTAAAGCCTGCGTCCCTCAGCTGCAGGACGAGACCAGCTTTGGCGGTACACGGGTTCGCTCCAAGCCAGGACTGCTGTTCAGGAAGAGCTTCCAGTAGTGCCTTAGTGCAGGGGGACTTGGTCCGTGGTCTTGCCCCTGCCCTCAGAGGGGGGCCACCTGCTCTTCTGGAGAATCAGGGAGGGGGAAGTGCAGAGTCCCAGCTGGAGTTGCGGCACCCTTCTCTGATGGCAAGGAAAGGGGGGCGGGGCTGTGTAGTGTCCTGGGACTGGACTCACCAGGTCGACTCAGCCTCTCAGCCCCCTAACCTCCCCTCACACACCCCACAAGAGTTTCCAATAATATGTAATTGCGCCTTAGGTTCTCGGTCTTCAAACTCATACCCAGGCTCCCAGATCCCTTGATTCAGCCTATTCCTCTGTGCTCTTTCTTCTATTACATACAGTCCGAGAGGGAGGGGCTGGGGGATGGGACTGGAGGGATCCCGGCAGCACTGGCCTCAGCTGACTAAAGAGATCCGGGGCCTGCGCTATCACACATGTGCGAGGACCCTTAAGGCGGAATCGAGGGGGCCAGTTAGAGGCAGTGCTTGCTGCCTCAAGTGAGTATGGATCACCGTCGGGTGGGGGGGAGCATGCTGACCCCTGAGAAGTACTGTTAGGAGGATGTGTTCCTCCCTCGGCTTCAAGGACGTGGGTGGGCTTCAGGGCTCCAGTTCCTCTCCAGGCCTCCAGGTCCGACTGCACCGCAGCGGGCTTGCAGACCTGTCTTCCTGTCCCAGAACTTGCCAGGCTCCAGGAAGAATCCAGACTGCAGAGATGGTGCCTGAGCGCTCCAGCGTAAGAAGTGCTGTCCCTGGGGACCCAACAGTGGAGGGAGGAAGGGTGAAGGGACTGGGGGTTAGGGTAGGGAGGGGTGGCTGCCCTGGGAGACATTGAGAGAGAAATATCGCCCCCCACACCCCTGCCCCTGCAACTGACCCATTGATGCCATAGGATCTCAGGGCCTTTTAGTCAGAGATGCCTCTGCTTCTTTACTCCTGTGTTCAAAACTATGCAAAACCAACTCTTCATCCTCTTGCTGCCTTGCCAGGACTTTTAAAGCACTGTTCTTTTGAAGCACTCGTTCCCTAAACTGCAGTTTGGAGCTGTCCCAGCTATTTAAAAGTCTTCTCCTTAAACTGAGACTAAATCCTACTCTTTTGGGAAAATGTCCTTAACTTCATTGGAGATCATCTTTTCTGCCCATTCCTTCCTTCTACTGCCCTCTTAAGAACCCCTGTGCTCAAAGAGCTTGGTGATTTATTTTTTGCTTGATGTCAAAAAGAAACCTTCCCCATGCACCCCAAAAAGCTTTCCTGGATCATAGGTGTTTCACAACCATGACAGTGTTTTGCAGTTAGTGTACACTGGGTAGAGTGCCTAGCAATCCCTCCAAGAGCCAGAGGTGAGCAACACCTTTGCTTAGTTGATTGGATGTCCTTCAAGTTTAGGAAGGTACCATTCTTATGACCCAGGAGATAAGACAGAGCCCTGGATGGCTGTGGCTGTGATTAGATAACTTCTGATGATTTTATTTCCCTTACTGAGCTGCTGCTTCTAGGTTAATTTCATTTCATTACCTGTCCATTTTTAAAGAAAGACTGACAAAGTCACTGGAATAGGTCAGGAGTCTGAGCTCAGGGTTGGTCAAAGGTACTCACAGGGAGGAAGGTGGATAAAAATAGGTGGGTAAATAGGAGGGTTGGCAAGTACAGCCAGGACACCCGTGTTCATCGTGCATACTAATAAAGGCCAGAATCTCCTCATTTATCTCTGGTGGGAAGTTCTGATGGTTTCACAGGATCAAACTCAAATCATATTCAAGCTAGGGGATTTTCCTGAGCATAAGAGGAAGTATCCATCCCTAGCAGGAGTCGCTGCAGAGGAATAAAGACGTAGCTGTAGAGAATGGACTTAAGGACACAGGGAGGGGCAAGGGTAAGCTGGGATGAAGTGAGAGAGTGGCATGGACATATATACACTACCAAAGGTGAAATAGATAGCTATTGGGAAGCAGCTGCATATAGCACAGGGAGATCAGCTCAGTGCTTTGTGACCACCTAGAGGGGTGGGTTAGGGAAGGTGGGAGGGAGACACAAGAGGGAGAGGATATGGGAATATATGTATACGAATAGTTGATTCACTTTGTTATACAGCAGAAGCTAACACAACAAGGTAAAGTAATTATATTCCAAGAAATATGTTAACAATAGCAACAACAAAAAACCCAAATCTAAGGCAGTGAAGCCAACGGAGACATTGTATGTGTTTATAGTTCAAGAAACCCACAAGAGAATCCTTTATTCTGTAGGCAATGAATGGTCCATTCGAAAAGAAAAAACTTTCTAAAATGTTGTTTTTCCATTTATTGTTCAGAACATCCTTTTTATACCTCTGAGTTTCTTATTATTCAAAGCCAAGTCATGTGAGTTACGGGGAAGCAGCTGATTGATTTAAAGTTGGGTCATGTGACTTAAAAACCAGTGGCAGTTGATTGATTTAAATTCCAGTTAAATGACATGAGGAAGGGGTGCTAGAAACTGCTTTTTCATCTCTGGCTCAGAATATCATATTTACCTTGGTTCTTCTTATGATTTAGAAAACTTGTGCTGTCTCTCCTTGGAATCATCAGGAGAAAAATACAGTATTTCAGGTTCATTCTTTTTTTTTTTTTTTTTTACATTTTATAGCTACTTTTATTTTTATTTATTTATTTATTTTTGGCTGTGCTGGGTCTTCGGTTCGTGCGAGGGCTTTCTCCAGTTGCGGCAAGCGGGAGCCACTCTTCATCGCGGTGCGGGGACCGCTCTTCATCGCGATGCGTGGGCCTTTCACCATCGCGGCCCCTCCCGTTGCGGGGCACAGGCTCCAGACGCGCAGGCTCAGCAGCTGTGGCTCAGGGGCCCAGCCGCTCCGCGGCATGTGGGATCTTCCCAGACCAGGGTTCAAACTCGTGTCCCCTGCATTAGCAGGCAGATTCTCAACCACTGCGCCACCAGGGAAGCCCTCAGGTTCATTCTTGATACCAACTTCTCACAGTTAAGGTGTATTGACTAAAAGATCTTCCTTCTTCAAGAGATTCCAAACTTCTGTAAGACACTTCATTGTAATTTGAGAAAAAAGAAGAATGAAATCAGGCCAGCAGCTGCAGGAGACCAAGGCAGCCCCCATGACTAGGGAAGGAGAAGGAAGGGCTGAGAGTTGGCTTTAGAGCAGACAACCTCCAGAGGGCGCTGAAGCACGGGCAGAGCCCACCTGCCACTCCCAGTTTGGCACTCCAGGGTCAGATTTGGGTTTGGAGATGGGGTTGCTGTAACCCCAAGGAGGTGAGCAGAGAGGAGGAGTTGATTACCTCTGAGTATCCTCTGACTATCTGATTTGATTATCCTCTGACTCTCTGGCCCAAATTGCCTGACGTCACAGGGTGGGGACAGAGTTTTGCTTTCAGCAACTGATGGGACACTTCCAGGCTGGTCGGGTCGCCCAGTGGCCCGACAGCCTGACAGGCTGACTGCGGTATGATCGCCCTTCTTTTCTCCAGAATCTGTACATCAGGAGATGCATGGGTGTGGGAGCCCATTCACCGCCACCCCCCACCCCCAGGGGGGATGGCACCTTCTCTGGCTGTACCCTATGATCACCAGGTGCTTGAAATGAATGCAAGATTTTTGACTTCAAGGAAAAGCTCACGTAACCACTTCTGCCTCATAATGTGTGGGATTTACTATAATGGAAGGACATTATAAAGAATAGGTAGAAAACTCACCTGTTGGTCTCCATGTAGGAGTTAATTTTGCATGAATCCCTCCTACATGAGTAGATAGTAGAGGTTTATTTTTGTTCCCGTGTGTGTAGTTGTGTCAGAGGATGTAGGTATGGTGATTTGAAGCCGTCAAAGAAATATTCTCAGAACTCTCAAGACTTCTCTTGATTGGAACCGAAAGAGACCTGGAAAAGGAGGAAAAGAAAAGGAGGAGGGAGAACGAATGACTGTTTCTCAGTAAATTCACCTTCCTGGTTGATTGTTCTCTCTTCTCATTTCTTTTAACTTCCATGTATGTCTAGTGGAATAATGTAGAAAGGCTGATTTTTATGCTTTAAAAGATTTTACATCACAAAGAAACTAGAAGTGGCTAACAGAACTTATTCAAATCAATTTTACCTAGAGACTTTGATATTAAATTTGTATACTAAAATGGGTTTATCCAAATTTTCTCTTTCTTTTTGAGTGAATATTTGTAACATATTTTTGTAGATAGTAATTTATCCTAGATATACAAAATTGTGAGAATGGGTACCATTTTTTACCACTTAAATGATTTCTTTTAAATGAATAGATTGTACACTTTAAATGCCAATGTTGTGTCTTACATGTTGTGTTTTAATTCCTGATTTCCAAAACTTGTGTTTACTTAATTGATTTCTATCTAATAATCTGTCTCCCCTTTATTGTTTCTTACTTTATATTTTATTGATCTATAGTTAATTTACATTATTATATTAGTTTCAGAGGTACAACAGTGATTCATAAATGTTTAGGTTCTTCTCCATTTATAGTTATTATAAAAGAGTGGCTATATTCCCCATGCTATACAGTACACCACTGTAGATTATTGATTTTATACATAGTGGATTGTACCTCAAAATCTCCTACCACTATTTTGCTCCTCCACCCTATCTCTCCCTGCTGGTAACCACTAGTCTGTTCTTTAATCTGTGAGTCTGTTTTTTTGTTGTTGTTGTTTGTGTTGTATTCAAATTTTTAGATGCCACGTGTAAATGATAACATACCATGCTTGTTTTCTCATAACATACCATGCTTTTTTTCTCATAACATACCATGCTTGTTTTCTCTGCGGCTTATTTTACTAAGCATAATACCCTCCAAGTCCATCCATGTTCTTGCAAATGGCAAAATTTCATTTTTTGCGGAAGTCATCATAAAAAATCTTTTTTATCCACTAAGCTATTGATGAACACTTAGTTTGACTCTATATCTTGGCTATGGCAAATAACACTGTTATGAACATTGGGGTGCAGTTATTTTTTTGAAATAGTGTTTTTGTTTTCTTCTGATATACCCAACAGTGAAATTGCTGGATATTATGGTAGTTCTATTTTTAGTTTTTTGTGGAACCTCCATTCTGCCTTCCACAGTAGCTGCACTACTTCACATTCACATCAAGAGTGTACAAGAGTTTCCCTTTCTCCACATCCTCACTAACCTTTGTTATTTGTGATCTTTTTGATGACAGCCTTTCTGACAAGACTGAGGTGATATATCTCGTAGTTTTGATTTGCATTTTACTGCCGATTAGCTATGTTTAGCATCTTTGTGAGTTCTGGCTGTCTATCTGTATTTTTTCCTTGGAAAAATGTCTATTTAGGTCTTCTCATTTTTTTAAAAAAGATTTTGGGTGTTTTTTTGATATTGAGTTGTATGTGCTGTTTCTGTAGTTTAGATATGAACCCTTGCTTGGTCATCTTTTTGGTGTTAACCTCTTATCATGTGCAAATATTGTGTCTCCTTCAGCAGGTTGTCTTTTCATTTTGTCTTTGGTTTCCTTTGCTGTGCAAAATCTTTTAAGTTTAGTGAAGTCCCATTTGTTTATTTTTGCTTTTGTTTCATTTGCCTTAGTAGACTGAACCTAAAACTGTTGCTATCATTTATGTTGAAGAATGTTGTATACTTTCCTCTAGGGGTTTTATGGTTTCTGGTCCTACATTTAGGTGTTTATTCAGTTTTGCATTCATTTTATATATGCTGTGCTAAAATAATCGAATTTTATTCTTTTCCATCTAGCTGTCCAGTTTTCCCAGTACCACTTATTGAAGAGACAGTTTTTTCTCCATATTGCCGGCTTTGTCATAAATCAATTAAATATAAGTGTGTGGGCTTATTTCTGGGATCTCTGTTCTCTTCCAGTGATCTTTGTGTCTGTTTTTGCTCCGGTACCTTTCTCTTTGATTACTGTCGCTTTGCAGTATAGTCTGAAGTCAAGGTGCGTGATGCCTCCAGCTCTGTTCTTTCTCAAGATTGTTTGGCTATTTGGGATCTTTGTGTTTCTATACAAATTTTAAAATTACTTTTTCAAGTTCTGTGCAAATGCTTTGGTATTCTGATAGGGATTGCATTAAATCTGTAGATTGTCTTTGGTAGTATGGTTATTTTAAGAGTATTAATTCTTCCAGTCTATGCACATGCTATGTTTTTCCATCTTTTTGTGTTGTCTTCAACTTCTTTCACCAATGGCTGATAGATTTCTGAGCACATGTCTTTTACCTGCTTAGGTGTGTTTATTCCTAGGTATCTTATTCTTTTTGATGTGATTGCATATGGTGATGTTTTCTTAATTTTTCTTTCTGACAGCTTTGGGTTTTTTTTTTTTCTTCTTTTTCTAATTCCTTCAGGTGTAATGTTAGGTTGTTTATTTGATATTTTTCTTGTTTCCTAAGAATAAGCTTGTGTCACTATAACTTCCCCCGTGATCTGCATTGGCCATGTCCCATAGATTTTGGATCATTGTGTGTTCATTTTCATTTGTCTTGGGTATTTTTAGAATCCCTCTTTAATTTCTTCAGTGTTCCTTTCTTCCCCTTTTATTCCCTTCATCTGTGATGTGAGGACTATCTTTAATATTATGTTTGGATTTCTTTCAGTTTTGTGTATTTGTGTGTGTGTGTGTGTGTGTGTGTGTGTGTGATTATTTAAGTTGCTGAGCTCTTAATTTCACATGGACACTGCCAACCCTGCATTGTTACTCTCCTCCCCCACAGTTACTGAATTTGACCTTATATTTTACATCTACTTGTTTGTGTGTGCCTTAACTTCTTATTGTGAATATAGATGATTTTATTACCATTTTCTTTCATCCTTCCTATTAGCTGTGTACATGGTTGATTTACTACCTTTGTTGAATATTTGCCTTAACCAATGAGCTTTTTCCTTTAGTAAGTTTCCTTTCCTAATTTTTATGTTTCAGTCGTGGCCTTTTCTTTTTCACTTAGAAAAGCCCCTTTAAGATTTCTCATAAAGCTGGTTTGGCGATGCTGAGCTCTTTTAGTTTTGCTTCTCTGTAAAACTTTAGATATCACCATCAAATCTGAAGGAGAGCCTTGGTGGGTAGAGTATTTTTGGTTATCGGCTTTTCCCTTTCATGACTTTAAATATACCATGCCACTCCCTTCTGGCATGCAGAGGTTATCCTGAAAAGTCAGTTGATAACTTTATGCAAGTTCCCATGTTTGTAACTTGTTGCTTTTCCTTTGCTCCTTTTAATAGTGTCTTTTTATCTTTATTTTTTTTGCCATTTTAATTACAGTGAGTCTTGGTGTGGTCCTCTTTGGGTTGATCCTGTTTTGGCCTTACTGTGTTTACTGGACTTGGATGTCTGTTTTCTTTCCCAGGTTAAGGAACTTTTCAGCTCGTATGTCTTCAGGTATGTTCTACACTGCTTTCTCTTCCCTTTTTGCTTCTGGGACCAGTATAATGCAAATATTAGTACACTTGATGTTGTTTCACAAGTCTGTTCAACTTTCCTCATGTCATTTTAATCTATTGTTTTACCGTTCATCTTCAGTGATTGCCAGTACTCTGTCCTTCAGTTTTCTGATTCATTCCTCTGTATCATTTAGTCTACTGTAGTTTCCTTTTAGTGTATTTTTCATTTCAGTTATTGCATTCTCCTATCTCTGTTTTGTTGTTCTTTAATGGTCTAACTCTTTTTTAAAAACTTCTAACTTCTTGCTCTGGTCGTCCATTCTTCTCCTGAGTTCTTTGATCATCTTTACCGTCATTACCTTGAACTCTTTCTTGAGTAGATTGGCTATCTCCACTTCACTTAGATCTTCTTCTGAGTTCTTATCTTGTTCCTTCATTTGGATCGTGTTTCTGTGTCACCTCATTTTTCTTAACTTGCTGTTTTTATTGCTATGTATGTAGTAGGTTCGTTACATTTCCTGACCTTGGAGAAGTGGCCTTTTGTAGGAGAGGTCCTATGTGTCCCAGCAACCCAGTGTCCCCTGGTCACTAGAACTATATGTTCTAGGTGTACCCCCTATGTGGGCTGCTTGGGCTCTTCTGTTGTGGTGGGCTGACTACTGTGGGTGGTCTGGTAGGCTTGGCTGCCCCCAGACTGCTCGTTTGCCAGGCTCTGCCTAGTATGGAGGCTGTCTGTGCTGCTTGGTGAGACTAAATCATAAGGCAGCTGGCTGCACAACTCTGGGGGACACCAAATCTAGTGCTGGTTCACTTATGGGTAGAACTGCAGTCCAGGTGATAATCAGGGCTAGTGCCCAGTCACTGGTCCTGGGGCTATGCTGGCTACTGGGAGGAAGAGACAGGTCCTGAGTTCTGGCTGCAGGGCCCAGGAGTCGCAAAGTCGGTGTTGGATCACTGTTCCTGACACAGCTATCTCCAGGGTCTGGGGTATCCCTAATCTTGTGTTGGCATTCTGGTGGGCAGGGTCAGGACCCAGCTGAGTCCATGGCTGCTTCTGGCCTGCAAGTGAGTGTTCTGGTCACACAGGCTGCTGAGCTGTGGTATTCCTGGAGCTGGTGTGTGCCTGTTGGTGTATGAGGCTGATCCCAATGCTAGAGCAGGTTTGCTGTTGGGTAGGTCCAAGCTCCATCCAGTCCCTGTGCAGTTATCACCTGCCGATGGTGAGGCTGACTCCAAGGCCAGAGTAGGCTCACTTGTCAGAGGGGCCAGGGACTCTGGGGCTGGTGCCTGTCCACTGAGGTGTGGAGGCTGGTCCTGGGGCTTTTGGTGGCTGGGCCCATGTCCAGGGGCAGCTGTGCATTGAGAGGGTCTGAAGGCAGCCTGTTTGCCGGTGGGTGGGGCTATGCCCTTGCTCAGTGAGTTGCTTGGCCTGTAGCATCCTAGTACTTGTGTCTCTAGTCTGGTGGAAATGGGTAGGGCTAGGTCCTGAGGCTAAAAAAATAGAGGGAGGATTCTCAAATTATGCTTGCTGGTACCAGTGTCCACGAGGTAGAAGGAGCTCCCCCGAATGGCTGCTGCCAGTGTCTCTGTCCCTGAGGCTGTGCTGTAGTTGCCTCTTGCCTCTCTGGGAGACTCTCCAAGATCAGGAGGTAGGTGTGACCCGGGATCCTTTCAAATGACTGCTTCTGTTCTGATTCTCGGATCATGTGGGATTTTGTGAGCATCTTTTAAGAGTGGAATCTCTATTTCCCACAACCCTCTGGCTCTCTGGAAAATAAGCACTACTGGTCTTCAAAGCCCAACTTTCGAGGAACTCTTCTTTCCAGAACAGGATCCCTGGGCTTGGGAGCCTGATGTTGGCTTCATACCCCTTGCTACCTGGGAGCACCTCTGAAATTGTACTTATTCTCACATTTGTGGGCCACCCACCTGGTGGTATGGGTCTTGACTCTATTGAGATTTTGCCCTTCTTTTCTGTCTTGTCGAGGTGCCTTCCTTATATCTTTAGCTGTAAAACATCTTTTACGGTAGGTCCTGGACTTTTTTATCAATTGCTGTTCTGTAAACTGTTGTGACTTTGGTGTGCCCATGAAAGGCATCAAGCTCCGCGTCTTTGAATGCTACCATCTTGGACAATCTGTCCACTTCATTCTTAATCATATTATTTAAGCTTTCTTAGTATCTTATTTGATTAGCGACAGTGTGAAATTTATTATCACTCATGTTTACTTCGCCTGTTTAAAGAAATTGAATAGTGCATTCATTCAGTTTGAAATGAAGGTAGTGACCTGTGAATTTCCATACCTCAAACATCAAGGATAGGACAAAAGCCTTTTCGACCTGTGTTACCCTCAAACTCTGCACCCCACCCCAGCCTGGCAATTAACCTCTTACACCCATGCTCACACCTTCTGTTTTCGGACCGTTAACCATCATTGCATCTTTAAGTGTGTTGACAAAGTGAACTCTAGTCTTTCCAGTTTTTGAGTTTTGTTTTTTGCTTTAGGGAACAGTCCTACTATGAATGTACATTTACTGGTCTGCTGAAGTTCATATATAAACCTGTCAAGCACATTACCAGAATTGGAATTGCTTGTATACACACTTTGAAAAATTTTAGAGACAATGGTAGAACAGAAGTAAATTGTATTTCAAATCCCACAGTATTTTCACACCATGAAAACCCTTCCCTGTTTACTATATTTGAGTGTAGTTTATCTTTATGCCCATACTATATTTCCCAGAGATGGGTAAGTGTTATGTTTCTTGCTAGCACATTTACCGTATTGTTCAAAGTCAGGCGTTTAGTGGTTTTAGCATGATCCTATTTCCATGAACTCGCAAATACAAGATCTTCTCTCACACTGTCTTTTACTCCCTGCTGTTTTATATTGCCCTCCTAATTCTCAGTCCTGGTCTTTCTTTATGTTCTTCATCAACCTGGATAGGTTATACTATTTTCTCCCTTATTCAAGACCAATAGAATAGAATAGAACACCCAGAAATAAACCCTGATATATGGCCAAAGGATTTTTGACAAGTTGCCAAGACTTTTCAAAGTAGAAAGGATAGTATTTTCCACAAATGGTGCTGAGAAGTCATGTTGTCAACATGCAAAAGTAGGAAGATGGACCCTTACCTAACATCATATGCAAAAATTAATGAAAACGTATCAAGAAACTAAATATAAGACCTAATAAAATAAAAAGTCTTAGAAGAAGACACAGGACAAGGGCTTCATGACATTGGATTGGCAGTGTTTTCCTCAATATGAAACGAAGGAACAACAAAGGTACAGCTAACAAAAAAATTAACAATTTGCAGTACATAATTTAAAAAAATGTGTATCAAAGAAATGTAAACAGAGTAAAATGGCAACCCACAAGATGGGAGAAAATATTTGAAAGCCATGTATCTGACAAGAGATGTCTATTCAGAATATACAGAGAACTCCTACACCTCAACAAAAAGCAAACAACCTGATTCAAAAATGGATAAAAGACTTGAATAGATGGTCCTTCAAAAAGATGTACAAATGACTAAGCACTTGAATAGATGCTCCATATCACTAAATGCATGTTTATATATTTGTGTGCATGCATACACACACAAGCACACACACACATACACAAGCAGAAAGCAAGTATTGGTGAGGATGTGAGGGAGTTGGAACCATTGTGCTATGTCAGTGGGAATGTAGAATGATACAGCTGCTTTGCAAAAGAGTATGGCAATTTTTCAGATATTGAAAGATAGAATTACTACATGATCCAGGAATTTTACTATGAGGTATACCCAAAGGAATTGAAATCAGGGTCTTAAAGAAATATTTGTACTCCAGTGTTTAGAGCAGTAATAATCAGAGTAGCTAAAATATGAAAGCAACCTAAGTGTTCATCCACTAGTTCCTGGATAAGCAAAGTGTGGTATACCCATATAATACAATATTATTCAGCCTTAAGAAGGAAAAGATCTAGGAATATGCTACAACATGGATGAATCTTGAGGAAATTGAGCTACCAAAAATGCCATTTTTGTGACTTTTAGTGAGTCATAACAATACAACTACTTATTTCAATTATATGGGGTACTTAGTGTAGTCAAAACCATAGAAATTGGGAGGGTAATGATGCTTTTCAGGTGGTTATGGAACAAAAAGGAAAGTTATGTTTAAAGGATACAGAGTTACAGTTTTAAAATGTAG
This sequence comes from Balaenoptera borealis, assembly GCF_965194805.1. Taxonomy (NCBI): domain Eukaryota; kingdom Metazoa; phylum Chordata; class Mammalia; order Artiodactyla; family Balaenopteridae; genus Balaenoptera; species Balaenoptera borealis. Next base: position 403,879 of record NW_028123696.1, read on the forward strand.
AAAAGAATTAGAAAGATAAATGGTGATGTTGATCGCCCAATAATATGAATGTATTTAATATCACTGAACGGTGCACTTTATAATAATTAACATGTTATATTTTATGTTATTTGATTTTACCAACATACACAATTGGGAAAGAATGTAATATCAGGAAAGGGAGTGGACCTGGGATAGAGCAGAGAGTAATCAGAAGGGTGAGACCCTGCATATGTTGAAGAAGAAGAACTGAGAGTCTTCATTGGCCAGAAGAGTCTTTATAAAAAAAAATTACTCTGAGGGTGTATTAAATAGATATCTATGGGTGCACTGCTATCTCCCATGGGTTATCTTAAAGAGTCTTTAATAAAGTCCGTAAGGCTTGCTGAGGCTTTTTTAAAAACTGGATTCCCTAGGAGATAATTAGAGGGTGGTACTTAAGTCTATGTCTAGGTTGACAGATTTTGCAGGGAAGACGAACCTGAGAACAGTGGACGTCTTAAGAGTGTAAGTACATGGAAATTAGAAAAAAAATAATAAAGGGAATTAGGAAAACTGTGGACTTCGAAGGTCATGTATTATTACTGAGTCAGACCTGAGGTTTCTAAGGAGTTATATACACAGTTGCTATTTGGATTACTTGTTGATAAAGATAAGTGGAACAACTAGAATCGTTCCCAAGTGTAGGTAAGATATAATGAGAGGATGGAGGTGGAAAGTAGGGAGGCCCAGAGAGAAGTGGGAAGGTCATATTGGGCCAAGATGGTGGTAATATCCAGCAGAACAGATGGTAGGCCAGACTATGGGTTCATCTTTTTCATTTCGGCTCCCCCCCCTCATCCTTAATAATTCTTTGGGAATATTTCATGGCTCTGTGATGCAGGTACAGAATTCGAGTGAGGAGACTACACCCTCAGTGTCCAGCTGTCTGAGTCCTCAGTGTGCTTCAAATGATGGAGAACTATTGCTTCTTTATGAGAAGAGTTAGTACCTCGTAGCTAAGCTTAAGCTGGAGCTTATGCAATATTGATTCCATTTTATATATACTGTTGGCATGGAGGTTCCTCCTCCTCTTTTCTTGACCATTATGAAATGAATCTATATTTCTTAATATTTGGATATATCAGATAAATACATTAAGTAAAGGAATCTTATATATTGCTCCCTGCATAGTTTGCTCTTTCTTGTTTCTCTTTTATCTTTACTAAATTAGCACATGGAGAGACCTTGAAATGTTCTAATCAGGAGAGATTAGAACATCATATTTCTAGAGAGGTTGGTTGGACAGAGCAGGGGTCCCAGTGAGAATCCAAGCTTCTGTTTCTACTTGGAAGTGTACCTGTGTAGAATAGAGGGCTCCAGGAAATATCCTAGAATATTCCAATGTCCCTGTGGGAGATCATTAAGAGAGGCAGGATCTGGTACCAGATCAGTGTACTATGACATGTTTGTCAGTCATCTGATGTGAGATTCTCAGAGCCAATCCCTTATGGTAGGGCTGAGTGCAGAGTGATGAAGAACCTGTGAAAGCCTTTGATTGCATGTTAAAGATGAAGCTCTGATTTCGGGGAGAATTTTCTTACCTGACTGAATGTCACCCTTCTGTAGGGATGAGATTCTGTGCTTTTCCTCCGTCGATGACCACTGACTGAAAATCATTAGAGGATCATGTCTAGAAAGCATTCCTTATTTAATTTCTTAAAGAAGAAAACATAGAAAACATTTTTATCCACTTTCAAATTGAGGATCATGGGGAATGTCATCAGTGAAAATGTCAGAGTAGGGAGCTCTGGCTTGTGTCCATCCCCAGAAACACTGACATACGTGGTAAAACCTGTCAAAATGATCTTATCCACACATGTAAGTTTTCTTTTCTTTTCGCCCTGTAGATTTATCTTTCATTGAAACTTTACTGACTACAGGGTGTGGAGAATAAACAGGGAAGTAGAAACTGTATTTCCTGATGAGAGACTCACTAAGTCACATTAGCTGTTCTGAGCTATGTCTTACTCACCGTGACTGTAATTAAAACAAACAAACAAACAACACACTTTTTTTCTTTTTGGTGAGTCAGTTCTGACATTTCCTCGTTAAAGACATGGTAACAGATATAGACTTAGATTTATCAGAATTGAGCAAAATTTTGATTGTACCTGTGTTGAATATATGAGCATGACCTGCTACAAAACTTCATTATACTTATTGCCACAACTGACAAATTCCCTTTTTCCACTCCTGATATGTTGCATGTAAGGAATGCATAGGTCACTAACCCCAGCTGGTCACAGGTAAACTCTGCCACATGGATTACTGCATGTTTTCCTGCTAGAAGACCGTACATTCTCGAGTATCATGCCTGCAGAGTATCTGGGCTCTTCTTTTTTCTGGATAAAGTTTAGATAATCACCTAATTTTATGAGAAATATATAAATTGTATCTGCATATTCTTCAGGTTTTTATTTATCCATTCTCTTTCAAGTCCTAAGTGCAAATATTAAAGTGATTTCCAAGAGGGTGGTAAATAGGACAGCTACGTTTATGCTCCAAAATTAACAATAAATCATAATACAATTGTAAATGCATTAATGTGTGATTAATATGTAGATACTTATGTAAATGCAATTTTAGTAATGCTTTGTGGAGAGCTTCAGAATCTAGGTATTAAAAAAAAAAGAAGAAGAAGGAGTTCTTGAAACTCTGAGGGAATTACAGAGAAGTCTTTGTGTCTATAAATATCCCTCTGAAATAATGCATTTTCTCAGAAATAAAGTAGGCATAAAACTGTAGGAAAAAACTTCATGAAATGAAAGAACATGTGAGATGGCCATACAAGAAAAAGAGTATTCTCACAGAATAATGAACAGTGTGGAGTTCAGCAGAAAGGTAATACAGATTCAGAGAGTAAAACTTTGTAGAGCCTAATTGTGAGTTCCTCATATTTCATCTTTGGAGACATGGTAGTCATTGGAAATATGATGTTATAAGATGACGTTAACATACTTAAATACTTTCATTTAGAAATGACCACTTAGACCAGAATAAATGAAAGAGAACACAAAATTATGTTTTTGTTGATTTTTAAAGACCTCAGGTGAGTGCTGATAATTTAAAAATACATGATGTCTTTCACTGCGAAGTAAAGGAGCTGTTACAGTGGAGGATTACTGGACTGAATGTCAATATTATGACATAGTATGAGTGTGTTTCGTGTTTGGTAATTGCAATCATTGTTGCTTTTGTTGTGGTCATCCATTTACAATGCTTGGTGTCAGTTGATTTATGTCTTGTAAAAATAAAATACAGTGTGTGTGTGAAAAAAATACATGATGTCTTGACTAAAGTTGTATGGAATTTGAGATCTGGAAAAAAGGCAATTTCTTTTCTGTAATGCTAGGATGCTAATTGGACATTTTTGCAAGAAAGAGATTTCAGGATGTAAATCTCGTGTCTCTAAGGTTGGAAGTCAGCTCATTGTGGACCATTCTATTAAACTTGTGTGAGTGGAGAAATATTTCTTTGGAAGGAAGAGGTCGGTCATGAATTCCTTTTTAATAAAGTTAGTGGTTTATAGTATACTGAATGAGCAAAATGGCTATTTCTGAACTTTAGAGAAAATTAATATAGTTTTTCTGCATTTACATTATGAAGCTGATATAAAGTATCATAAATTCTTTATTTTGAAAAACAATGTAATCAATTTGACATAATTCATATATATTGAACCTGTGGTACACACACACAATAAATCTTACATTCTAAAATTTTTTTGCACTAAAGAAATATCTTCAAGTGTAGTTGATTTACAATGGTGTGGGTTTTTAAAATACATGTTTATTGGAGTATAATTGCTTTATAACATTGTATTAGTTTCTGCTTTACAACAAAGTGAATCAGCTATATGTATACATATATTCCCCATATCCCCCCCTCTTGAGCCTCCCTCCCACACTCCCTGTCCCACCCCTCTAGGGGACATAAAGCACCGAGCTGATCTCCCTGTGCCATGAGGCAGCTTACCACTAGCTATTTTACATTTGGTAGTGTATATATGTCAGTGCTACTCTCTCACTACGTCCCTGTCTCCCCTTCCCCCTGTGTCCTTAAGTCCGTTCTCTACATCTGTGTCTTTATTCCTGCCCTGTCACTAGATTCGTCAGTACCACTTTTCTAGATTCCATATATATGTGTTAGCGTACGGTATTTGTTTTTCTCTTTCTGACTTACTTCACTCTGTATAACAGACTCTAGGTCCAACCACCTCACTACAAATAACTCAATTTTGTTCCTTTTTATGGCTGAGTAATACTCCATTGTGTATATGTGCCACGTCTTCTTTATATATTCATCTGTCGATGGACATTTAGGTTACATCTATGTCCTGGCTATTGTAAATAGTGCTACAGTGAACATTGTGGTACATGTATCTTTTTGAATTATGGTTTTATCCGGGTATATGCCCAGTAGTGGAATGCTGGTTCATATGGTAGTTCTGTTTTTAGCTTTTAAGGAACCTCCATACTGTTCTCCATAATGGCTGTATCAGTGTACATTCCCACCAACAGTGCAGGAGAGTTTCCTTTTCTCCACACCCTATCCAGCCTTTATGCATTGTTTTATTAATTTCTTTTTTTTTTAACTTTAAAAAAAATTTTATATTTATTTTTGGCTGTGTTGGGTCTTCATTTCTGTGCGAGGGCTTTCTCTAGATGCGGCAAGCGGGGGCCACTCTTCATTGCGGTGCACGGGCTTCTTCACTATCGTGGCCTCTCTTGTTGCAGAGCACAGGCTCCAGACGTGCAGGCTCAGTAGTTGTGGCTCACGGGCCTAGTTGCTCCGCGGCGTGTGGGATCTTCCCAGGCCAGGGCTCGAACCCGTGTCCCCTGCATTGGCAGGCAGATTCTCAACCACTGCGCCACCAGGGAAGCCCTCCTTCATTTCTTTTTCATTTATTTCTGATTTCATCTTTATGATTTCTTTCCTTCTGCTAACTTTGGGGGGTTTTTTTATTATTCGTTCTTTAATTGCTTTAGGTGTAAGTTTAGATCGTTTATTTGAGATGTTTCTTTTTTCTTGAGGTAGGATTGTATTGCTATAAACTTCTCTCTTAGAACTGCTTTTGCTGCATCCCTTAGATTTTGGGTCATTGTGTTTTCATTGTCAGTTGTTTCTAGGTATTTTTTTTATTTCCTCTTTGATTTCTTCAGTGATGTCTTGGTTATTAAGTAGTGTATTGTTTAGCGTCTATGTGTTTGTATTTTTTTTACAGATTTTTTCCTGTAATTCATATCTAGTCTGATAGCGTTGTGGTTGGAAAAGATACATGATACAATTTCAATTTTCTTAAATTTACCAAGGCTTGATTTGTGACCCAAGAGAAGATCTATCCTGGAGGATGTTCCATGCGCACTTGAGAAGAAAGTGTATTCTGTTTTTTTTGGATGGAATGTCGTATAAATATCAATTAAGTCCATCTTGTTTAATGTATCATTTAAAGCTTGTGTTTCCTTATTTATTTTCCTTTTGGATGAGTTGTCCATTGGTGAAAGGAGGTGTTAAAGTCCCCCACTATGATTGTGTTACTGTCAATTTCCCCTTTTGGGGCTGTTAGCCTTTGCCTTATGTATTGAGGTGCTCCTTTGTTGGGTGCATAAATATTTACAATTGTTATATCTTCTTTGTGGATTGATCCCTTCATCATTATGTAGTGTCCTTCTTTGTTTCTTGTAATAGTCTTTATTTTAAAGTCTATTTTGTCTGATATGAGAATTGCTACTCCAACTTTCTTTTGATTTCCATTTGCATGGAATATGTTTTTCCATCAACACACTTTCAGTCTGTATGTGTCCCTAGGTCTGAAGTGGGTCTCTTGTAGACAGCATATATACGGGTCTTGTTTTTGTGTCCATTCAGCCAGTCTATGTCTTTTGGTTGGAGCATTTAATCCATTTCATTTAAGGTAATTATCGATATGTATTTTCCTATTACCATTTTCTTCATTGTTTTGGGTTTGTTATTGTAAGTCTTTTCCTTCTCTTGTGGTTCATGCCTAGAGAAGTTCCTTTAGCGTTTTTTGTAAAGCTGGTTTGGTGGTGCTGCATTCTCTTAGCTTTTGCTTGTCTGTAAAGGTTTTAATTTCTCCGTCAAATCTGAATGAGATCCTTGCTGGGTAGAGTAATCTTGGTTGTAGGTTTTTTTCCCTTTCATCACTTTAAATATGCACAAAGATGCCCAAAGTGTATGCTCAGCAGTCCCTCAGAGTCGACAGCCTTTCTATTGTGATCTATTTATGATTTATTTCTTAAATGACTAATGAGGCTTAGTCAGATTTTTCTGACAGCTTTGGGTCTTCAGCTTTCTGCTTTCATCATTTGTCCTTAATAGCAAAATCTAGATTTAAAGTGTTTTAGTTTTCTATTCACTTATACATAGTTATATAGATAAAAGATGTCAACATCCCATACAAATGCACCCTTCCCTACTTCTACCCTCAATATTTTGTGTAGATTTCTGTCTTTATGCAGAGAGTGTATTTGGAGGGGGTGGGGGGAGGGGGTTCCCCTGTTTAAATAAAATTGCATGTAGTATAAACCCACATCAATACTTTATACCATTAGTACCACCAATATGCCACTCAGGCTGTCCTAAAAGCATCCCCAAAGCAGTTCCTGTGGGAAACAGAAAACAGGCTGTTTGCAGTTCATGAAGAACACCCCAATACTATTCCATTGTATTTTATGTCAAAAAAAAGCATGATCTCTATCAATTTGAGACATCATGTTTTAGAAAATTTGGATATAAGATGCATTTTTTCCCTTTCCTAGCTAACCTAAATTAATAGCAAAAGTAATCATTTACTGAGCACCTACTGTGTTACACAAATTATTTATAATCTTTATAACACACCTACAATGTAGGCATTATAATTGCCATTTTTAAAATGAGGAAATTGAAACTCAGAAATACAATATAATCTGAGCAGAGTTACACAGCTATTGAATGGCAGAGCTAGTATTTAAACCTGTCTCGTCATGTTCCAAAGTCTATGTCTGTATTAAGATAGGAAGACTATAACTTTCTGATACTCAATACACCTAAAAAAGTGAAATTTAGAGAATGTGAAAATTCCCCCCATATCAGAAAACTAGTCTAACTTTTAAAAGAAGTATCATGAGCAGAATCAGGCAATTAAGTAAGAGTACTATTCAAGTACACAAATCACTGTGATCATTGGAGAACATGTTACTGTCACATGAAAGGCAGTGAGAGAAGAATAGTATTTACAGCGGTGGGAGAAAATTTCTATGTCTTTATGCTTCTTTGCCTTTTAAAATGTTAATCTCATAATGATAAAACTAAAGGAACAATAAGGTTTTGTTTCCAAAAGCTGCTGCTAATAATGATATGTTCACTATACCATAGGCTGTTTAGGCCAGTGTGTTTGTGCATTACTTGTTTATTTATGTATATACTTAATTTTTAAAATGTCTTTTATTATAAATATGATATACCTTCGTTGTTACATATTCAAGCCATAGAGAAAGGCACAGAATCGTTTTTCGTTATATTCTTCCAGATTTTATTATTTTTTCACTTCCTTTTCCTTTCCTCCCTTTATTTGAGGTTGTTATTTATGGAAAGGCTGGCCCAAAGCTTGAAGTTTCTAATGACTCTATTAAGCTTCTACCATCCCACTTCCTGCTGCCAAGTGGCAACCACTTTGAATTTTTCAACTTGATCTTTTGGTGTTTACCTCTGTGTCTCCATGTAACATGTTTATACATGTTTCTACATCCTGTATTTTCTAATTGAAATTACCTTTTGACTTCCCATTTTTGGAAGATGAGGATTTATATCTTTTCACAATCCCTTCTCAACCCCCACTACACACACACACACACACACACACACACACACACACACACACACACATCCTTTCAACTTGGTAAGAGTGAAATTTTGGTTTTGTTTTTTAGGACTGAATCCAGTATACTATGATCACTTTTTCTTGTACATTTTGTTTAACTTTGAGCTAATATTTTCTCTCTTTCATATTCTATCAACTTTATATGTACTCTTCACTAATTCAACTCCAAAGCCTCCTTCTGTTGTATAATAAACTTCTTATTATATCCAAACACATTAGGTCTTCTCCGAATTTTCTCTTCTTACTAAAAAAATAACTTTCCTGGAAACTTCTAAGCTGCTACAACCTGGACTCATTCCTCTCTGTGCCCACCTTTGGTCCTGGACACACTTCACTATCATTTTAATTCCCTTCACCTGTCTCTTTTGTAGGATCTCCTATTTCCTGGGTTCCATCTCTTGTTGGGGAAGAAGGGAGTGTTTGTTTGTTTACTCCCTGTTTGGGTGGAGTATATCTTCCAGCATATTCCTAATAAAGAGATGCATGTGAAACATTTTTTGAGAATTTACATATGTGAATATTCCCTTATTCTATCATCTTTCTACTTAATAGTTTGGCAAAGTATAGAACACTAGATTGGAAACTGGCGTCTCACAAAATTTTGAAGGTATTTCTCAGCTGTCTTCTAGGCCCAAATGTGACTGAAATCATTCAAATTCTTATCTTTTCTTTGAAACCTGGTTGTCTCTCTCTCTCTTTCTCTCTCACCTTGTCAATATTCCTCTATTTCACAGGTATATACTTTGATGGGCTCTGTTTCCTTCCATTATGTTAGGCACTCTGTGTGTAAATCCCTTTTGAGTGCAAACTTATATTCTCCAGATCTGCTAATCTTTTGAAAATTATTTTATTCATGACTTTATCCTTTCTATGGACTTTTTTCTCTTTTTGGAAATTTCTATCAGATCTCTTGGACTGTTTCCTTTCTTTTTCCCCCTCACTGTTTCCTATTTATTTGCTTCTTTACCCTAGTTTATGCGAGAATTGTTGACTTCATATTCTAAATCTTGTGAATTTTTCTTTTCTGCTCTAATAGTTTCAATTTTCAAAATATCTCTATTAGTTCTTTGAATGTTACTTTTTCAAAGCATCCATTTTAGTTTATGAATGCAATATCTTATGGCTCTGCGGATACTTATGCTATTTTAATAATGTTTTTCTTCTCTCCACTTAATTCATATTTTCTTTTTCTTTTTTTTTCTACCTGTTTTGTTGCTTGCCTGTTTGCTCATAGTTAAGAGTGGTACATTGGAAACCCAAATGGAAACTCTGAGAGCAGATGAATTTCTTAAACTGTGGTCTTCATGTAGAGTGATCTGGCGGGGACATTTCCTCGTGGAAATCCTGATGTTGGCATATTTAGAGCTTTCCTCTGGGGCTGCTCAAATTCCCAAGCAAAGTCTTCCTCTGTCCTGCTTGGAGGGAATCCTCCTGGTTGCTACTTCGGGAATTTGTTTTTTCCCCAGCTTGCTAACACACATCCAATTTTGTGATTTATTATTAAAATTACATTCTCTTGGGACTTCCCTGGTGGTCCAGTGGCTAAGACTCTGTGCTCTCAATGCAGGGGGCCCAGGTTCGATCCCTAGTCAGGGAATTAGATACCACATGCCAAAACTCAGAGTTCACATGCCGCAACTAACAGATCCCTCATGCCACAACTAAGACCTGTCACAGCCCAATAAATAAATAAATATTTAAAAAAATGATAAATAAAATTACATTCTCTCACTTGAACACAATTTATGTGAAGGAACTAGGATGGCTAGGAGGCAGAGGTGTCATGCACTTAAAAATTATCTCAGCGGAATTTTTCTTTTCAGTGATGTCCTTAATACTTTACTGTTTGTGAGGGCCTGTTACAAAAGCAGACTCTTGGAGTTAACAAAACTGTGTATAAGGTATGGGATTATGAAGTTGAGGTCAGCTGATAGAGAAAATTGAACCAGGTGGCATTAGCACCACAATTCAGGGTTATATTTTTTTTCTGTAAACTACAGCACCAAAAACTTAATTGGCTAAATCAAGTTGTCCTTCCTCATAGAGTTCACAGTCTATAATGTTGAAAGCTATTTTGGTGAGTGTTATGTTGCAATTTACAATAAAAAGTATATATTCAGTCTTCAAACCCTGCTCCTGCCACAAATCTCCTAAAAGTCTTGGAATTTCCTAAGTGATAAGGACAACAAAGGTGTGTTTTTATGTTAATGAGGTGACTTTTGGAAAGAACCTAAGGATGGGGGCTGGTTGCTAGCTGAGTCAAAGATTTGATTAGAATGTTGGAACTTTCACTTTCCTCCCCACCCCTGAACTTCCAGCCTCAGGGGAGGTGACAGGGCTGGAGACTGAGTTCAGCCAGCAGTGTTGTAATCAGACATGCCTTTCAGGAAGCCTCCATAAAAACTCAAAAGGAGGGGTTCCAAGAGCTTCCGAGTTGGTGAACACGTGGAGATTTGAGGAGTCACACCCAAAGAGGGCAAGGAAGCTCCATACCCTTTCTCATACCTTACCCTAGGCATCTCTTTTATCTGGCTACTTCTGAGTCGTATTCTTTTATAATAAACCAGCAATCAGTTAAGTAAATGTTTCTCTGAGCTCTGTGAGCCACTCAAGCAAATTAACCCCAAACCAAGGAGGGTCGCTGGAATTGCTGATCTATAGTCAATCAGTCAGAAGCACAGGTGATAACCTGGACTTGCGATTCACGTCTGAAGTGTGTGTGTGTGTGTGTGTTTGTAAGGAGGTGGTTGGCAGTGGAGGGCCATGTGGTCTGGTAGGACTGAGCCCATAACCTATGGAATCTGATGCTGTTTCCAAGTACATAGTGTTAGAATTGAGTTGAACTGTAGGACACCCAGTTGGCGTCCAGAAAACTTCTTGGTGGTGGGAAACACCCTCCCTCCACACATTAGAAATGGGGTGTTCAGAGGACCAAAGAGTGAGTTTCCAAAGTAATTGAGATCGGTTCAAAAGTGACACTGAGATGCGTGTGCACAGACACACAAATCCTTCACTGTGTTCACGAAATTCACTTTTATTTAATAGAGTAGGAAGTTTGTCAGTGTGTGGGGGGAAGAAAAAAAATACAAACCTCATTAAGTAGAAGTAAATAAACTCATATTGAACATTTTTGCCATTTTAGAATCAGACAACAATCTGTGACTTCAGATATTGAATAAAAATGTAGCACGTGTGCTGGTAAATTTAAGAGGCCCCCTACAGATGACTTTAAAATTATAAAATTACCTAATTTTATTTCCAAGTCAAAATCTAGAATAACTTTATGAATATCACCAACTAATTCATGGCTTCTTGGGATAGATCCTCAACCACATGACAACTTCTGATAACTGGAATATTACTTTTATGTATCAGTTCAAATTCCTGGGAAAGTGGATCGGTTTGGTCTAGCTAATCTTAATGAGCCTGTCCACCGAGTTCACTGGTTACCTGCCACCTTTGGATCTGCTGCCCATTAGTCACATGCCCACACCTGAGCAATGAACTCTGGAGGAAGGACAACTGGAGATGGGCTGCACGTCATGGTCACTAGGCAAGAAGGAATTGTCTGAAGGAAAACTTTTACCTGGAAGGGAAATATCATGATTTCCTCCCTAGCTTTAAGATTCGATGTTTTTCCATTGCTTTTTAAAAAAAAATTTATTAGAGTATACTTGATTTACAATGTTGTGTCAGTCTCTGCTGTACAACAAAGTGAATCATATATATATATATATATATATATATATATATATATATATATATATATATATATATATATATATATATCTGCTCTTTTTTAGATCCTTTTCCCATATAGGTCATTACAGAGTACTGAGTAGAGTTTCCTGTGCTATACAGTAGGTCCTTATTAGCTATCTATTTTATATATAGTAGTCTGTATATGTCAATCCCAATCTCCCAATTTATCCCTCCCTCCCATCCTCCCTGGTAACCGTAAGATTGTTTTCTACATCTGTGACTCTCTTTCTGTTTTGTACCATGATTTTAGATTCCACATATAAGCAATATCATATAATATTTGTCTTTCTTTGACTTAGTTCACTCAGTATGACAATGTCTAGGTCCATCATGTTGCAAATGTTACTATTTTTTGTCATTCTTTTATGCCTGAGTAATATTCTATTATATATATATATGTATACACACACACACACACACACACACACACATATCATGTCTTTTTTATCCATTCATCTGTTGACGGACATTTAGGTTGCTTCCATTTCCTGGCTATGGTAAATAGTGCTGCAATGAACATTCGGGTGCGTGTATCTTTTTCAAATTATGGTCTTCTCTGGATATATGCCCGGGAGTAGGATTGCTAGAACTTATGGTAGCTCTAAAAACAATTAATGCTGGAGAGGGTGTGGAGAAAAGGGAACCCTTGTACACTGTTGGTGGGCATGTAAGTTGGTACAGCCACTATGGAGAACAATATGGAGGTTCCTTAAAAACAAACAAAACCTGCGGGGCGGCGGTGGTGGTGGTGGTGTGATGAATTGGACGATTGGGATTGACATGTATACACTGATGTGTATAAAATGGATGACTAATTAAAACAACAACAACAACAAAAACTACTAAAAATAGAGCTTCCATTGCTTTTAGGATCGATCCTACAAAGGCTGATGTGACTGGGCCCCTGCCTCGCCTCTTCTCTCATTACTCTCCGCTCTTTCTCTCTGCTGCAGCCATGCTGACTTTGCAGTTTCTCAAATCACCCTTGTTTCCATGTTGCCCCACAACATTTGCCTAGGCTTTTCCCTTTGCCCACCTAATAATCACCCTTTAGATCTCATTTCAAATTACATTCTCAGTGTCTTTGAAGAAGTCCACAGAACAACTTACTTCTGAAAATTAGAGCTGCCAATTAAATTCCATTTTGTTATGAAACTAATTGTGTGAATCTGTTGATCGGGGTTCAGGACACACTAACCCAAAATATGACACCGTGGCATACTGAATATTTTAAGCTGAAGGAATTTGAGAAAGAGCATATGTAGAAAGGACTCTCTGACCTTCCCCTGCAGGAGATCATAAGACCCTTATGTGAGGGGTGCCTTTTCTATACCCAGAGAAAATGTTCATCCTCATCTCCAAGACGTCAAGAGGAATTAGACTGAAAAGGCTTTGCTATTTCCCCTAATTTACCGCATTAAACTCATACCCCTTTTTGTCCTATCATATTTTCCATGACTTTCTACTCTTCTTCCAACCAAACAGAAACACTCTCAGGTTTAACCACTTCTTCAGGTCTTCATTTTCTAATGAAGTTTCCGGTGTCACGTGAAACTTACAATAAACGAATTTGTATGCTTTTCTCTTGTCAATCTGTCTTTTGTTAGAGGGGTCTCTGTCAAGAACTTAGAAGAGTAGAGGAAACAGCTCTTTTTCTTCCCTACTTCAGTAACCAGGTAAGAGGCTGTCAAGGTAGTCAAAAAAGAGGAAGTCTCTAGATGGTGAGAAGGGTCACACTGTGTTGAGTAGTGATTAGCAAGCAGAGAAGAGTTACTAGCAGGGGAGTAGTACTACTCTCAGAGGTCACCTCTCTCATCTCTGAAGTCTCCTCACATTTGCTACTTAGACAGTGAATTGTTCCCATAGTATTTTTTTTCTTCTCCTTATCTGAGATGCTCATTGAAGACCACATTTATAAGATACAACTTAATCAATATATGTGGATGGCTTGGTGCATTATACTTGGAAAGTTTTTAATTATTATTGAGTAATAAGTAAGCTTTGTTGAAGCCTTGTCTTTCTTTTTTTTAGTGTTTGTAATATACTTGGATTTGATTGGATTTTTTACTGAAGTATAGTTAATTCACAATGTTGTGCTAGTTTCAGGTATACAGTAGAGTGATCCATTATATATATATACATATATTAAGATTAAGTTTTATATATGTTATATAATATATATATATATATTCTTTTTCAGATTCTTTTCCATTATAGGTTATTACAAGATATTGAGTATAGTTCCCTGTGCTATACAGTAGTTGCCTTTTCATGTTCTTATTAGGTTTCATCTTCCTGCATTTTACTTTTTAAGATGCATTTTTTTTAAATGGGAAACTTTTTTCTGATTATGTTAGTCTATGGACTATCATGGTTCTCTAAATTCAGAAATATATATTAGTAAATGTTCCCTTCCTCATCCCTACATTCATGGGTAATCTCCTGCTAATTATTAGCATGGTGAAGTAAATTAAGGAAGCTATTATTGGGTGTATATGTTAATAGAGCGATAATTGGGTACCAGTGGGTAAGAATTAAGTAGGAAATGTCAAGGTGAGTTCAGAGACGTTTCATTAAAGACAAAAATAGGAAAATGCTGAGGAGCTTACAATCAATTGCTTATTTTACACCAAATGGCTTTTTAAAATTATGGCCACAAAAAGTGGATAAGCAGTAAAATGTACATTTGAGTTGATACAAATTGTCAGAAGAGAAATAAATATCGACACGTTTCACATTTGAGGTAGATTAGATAAATGTTTGATTTTTGAACATTCAAACAACAAAATTGAAATAACCTAAAATTTTCATGAAAGCTGTGCGGACATTCTAAATCAGTTATGCCATCATTTTGAAAATGATCAGGATGGGAAGGGGAGGTAGGAAGATGGGATTCCACGTAAAATTCATCCGAAATATTTTTCTAAGAGGATTTGAACAACACCCTTAGGATTTCAGGGATGCCCATTCTGCGTATAACGTATCTATCTGCAAACGTGTTACGGCAAGCATCACTTGGCTGACACACCTGCCCACTGTCCTACCTTCAGCGAGCTGTCTGAGATGTCATGGGAGTTGCCTCTAACCAGGACCTGATACCCAATGCCCTGACAACGCTGCTTTTTCAAAGCTTGAACTGCGACTCTTCACTTGGCTCCGCAGGCCCAGGGCAACTTGAACACCTGGCAAGACAGTAAGTTGGCAGATTCCTGCCTCTGAAAGATATGCAATTTTCAAGTGAGAGTTGCATTTCTCAATTTTACTTTTCTGTTTAGGGATTAGTTTGCTTATTTGTTCACTTATTCATTCACACATTTACATTTATCGACCAATATTTGTACAATTACGTTTTGTTTCCTCACTTAAATAAATAATTTTTTTCTCTGTGATGACTAAGGAACAAGCTGGTAAATGGTTGTTTGCTCTACAGTCATTTTGCCACAAGGTGGTGGTATAACTCTTTGAAGTTAAAAAAAAAACTTGCAAAAAGTGTAATTTCAAGATTTATAAAAACATAACTCAGGAGAACGGCTTATTTTTGTTTCATAGTTTAATTTCTCTACAGCTTTAATAACTGTAGAAATTAGATTTCTATTGCAAATGAATTTTTCTTAAATGATATATAAATTATAAGAATTGAAATCACTCTCATAATGATGATGATATGCAGTTATCACAGCTAACATTATCTAAGGCCTTATTTTGTGCCAGGCACTGTGCGAGGTGTTTTACGTACAGTGAGTCAGTGCTCGCTGTCCTATCATTACTTAAATACAGTCACTGCTACCCTCTTTGCAGATAAGAAGACCAACACTTATATTAACAGGGATTCTTATTTATCTGGTCTTTTAATACTGTGTCTTATGTTAGGTTTTATAGTTGAATTAGAGCTATGTTTCCTGAGTTAGCAGGACAGTAATCTCCAGGGGGTACATTTTTCCATAAGTAATTTTTGCAGAGTCCTAACCTGAAGATTCTAATTCCAAGGGTCTGGAATTGGGACCTAGTAAACTGTACTTTGAACAAATGTCCCTTATGATTCTTACTGTTAAACAAGTTTAAAAACTATTGATTGATAGTTGTCTTTGAGTTTCACTGCTCTGCTTAAAAGATGCTTAAAATCACCTATTTCCAGCACTGCATCCTTTACCTCAAGATTTTAAAATCAAGATTATAAAATTACAATAATGTTTCATTCAGGCTCTTCAATATTATTTTCACCCTGATTTTGAGGATTTGGGCAAGTCATGTATTATAAAGAGGTGAATTCTTTTGTATTTTATTGTAAAAAAAAAAGTGATATGTAAAGAAAGTATTTTGTGCTCTGTTACAGAAATATCCCAGTGAAATTCATACTACACAATGTAGTAAAAACAGATATAAAATGCTTTATCAGTTTAAAAGTACTGAAAATTCTGATTTGTATTTTAGGGATGAATATAAACTATTAATTCAAATATGATATGGCAATATTGAGTTAGTCAAATCTCTTATAACATAACTGATCCCAACTTTTTTAAAAGCATGTAATACTTCGCCTCACCAGCTTTACTCTGCTGAAGTTTATAAATGAACAAAGTACTGAAATCCAGTGACAACAGCTAGCAAAACATTTTCCTTTAAATCTAAAGTATTTATAGTGCTCTGTGTATTTAGATCTCTCTTCTCCTAGATATTAGGTATCCGTATTAGGTATCAGTATTTTCTTTTTTGCATTTTTTCAAAACAATTTAATTGTCTGCTCTTCAGTCATTTTACCACAAGGTGGTGGTATAACCGTCTGTCTTAGATTCCTTGACACTCCCAAAACCTTCTAACTGGATTAAAATTGCTTAGAGAAAAATATCCCATTACCTTTGTAACTATTTTAACAAACTTTAAGAGGTTTAAGTAATTATTATGTGTTGCCAATGCACCTATAATTTATACCAATTTGACAAGTGATATTTTCTTAAAATGATAAAGAAAACCTAATGTTTTAAAACTCTTGTGTGCTATACCAAGAGATGACACTAATCACCAGAAAAACTTAAGCTAATTCTGGAACTAGCCAACATTAATGGAAATACTAAAATGGGAGCAGTAGGATGAGGTCTCTGAATGTTTTTCATTGCCTTGAACTTTACCTTTAGAACTTGGTAGTTTATCTATTTCATGTTTATTCTAAAACTGGATTTTTCAAAATTAATTTTTTCAATTCTTTTTTGTATTACTAGTAGCAGCCTTAATCCTAAGTGCCCCGTACTGAAACATTTATATAAGTTACTGTGGTAGATATTTGAGTGTACCTTTCAGATGTGGTCTGCAGACAGCCTCTAGCTATCAGCTCCTTCTGTCTCAGCTGCAGAGAACCACCTCTGTGGAGGTTAGGCCCTTCCCAGGGCAGCCCACTTCTACTGACTGAGCAAAGTGGCAGTATAAAGACCTGGCCATTTGGGCTCTATGCAGAATTTTTTTTATTGAGATATAAATGACATATAACATTGTATTAGTTTTAGTCATACGGTATAATTATCTGATACATGTTTATATTGCGAAGTGATTACCGTGAGTTTAGTTAACATCCATTAGAGCACATAATAACAATTTTTTTCCTTGTGACGAGAACTTTTAAGATCTACTCTCTTAGCAACTTTTAAATATACAAAACTGTATTGTTAACTGTAGTCACCATGCTGTATATTACATTCCCAGGACTTATTTATCTTACAACTGGAAGTTTGTACCTTTGCACCACCTTGACTCATTTCTCCCATTTTCCCACACACCCCCCTACCCCCCACACACACCTGCTTCTGGTAATCACAAATCTGTTCTCTGTATCCATGAGTTTGTTTTTTTTAATTTTAACTTATTTTTTAAGATTCCACATATAAGTGACATTATAAGTATTTGTCTTTCTCTGACTGTCTTATTTCACTTACCCTCCATATCCATCCATGTTGCCACAGATGGCAGGATTTCCTTCATTTTTATGGCTGAATAATATCTCGTTGTGTATATACACTATATTTTCTTTATCCATTCATTCATCCATGGACACTTAGTTTGTTTCCATGTCTTGGCTATTGGAAATAATGCTGCAATCTATATGGGGATGCAGGTATCTTTTGGAGACAGTGATTCTGTTTCTGTTAGATAAGCACCCAGAAATGGAATTGCTAGACCATATAGCAGTTCTAATTTTTATTTTTTGAGGAGCCTCCATACTGTTTTCCACAGTGGCTGCACCAATTTACATTCCCACCAACAGTGTACAAGGTTTCCCTTTTCTCTACCTCCTTGCCAACACTTGTTATTTCTTGTCTTTTTGATAATAGCCATTCTAACATGCATGAAGCGATACCTAATTATGGTTTTGATTTGCATTTCCCTGATGATTAGTGATGTTGAGCATCTTTTCATGTGCCTGTTGGCTTTCCGTATGTCTTCTTTGGAAAAATCTCTATTCAGATATTCTGCCCATTTTTAAACTAGATTGTTTCTTGCTTCCTTTTTCTGCTGAGTTGTATGAGTTTAAATACTTTTTAGATATTTACCCCTTATCAGATACATAATTTGCAAATATTTTCTCCCATTCCATAGGTTGCCTTTTCATTTTGCTGATGGTTTCGTTTGCTGTGCAGAAGTCTTTTAGTTTGATATAGTCCTACTTGATTATTTTTGCTTTTTTGCCTTTCTGTTTAGTGTCAAATCCAAAAAGTCATTGTCACAACTGATGTCAAGGAGCTTACCTCCTATGTTTTCTTCTAGGAGTTTTAAGGTTTCAGGTCTTCTGTTCAAGTCTTTAATCTATTTTGGGTTAATTTTTGTGTATGGTGTAAGATAGGGCTTCATTCTCTTGCATGTGGCTGTCTAGTTTTACCAACACAATTTATTGAAGAGATTATCCATTCTCCATTGTATATTCCTGTCTCCTTTGTTGTAAATTAATTGACCATACATAGGAGAGTTTACTTTTGGGCTTTTGATTCTGTTCCATTGACCTATGTTTCCATTTTTGTGCCAGTACCATACTGTTTCAATTACTGTAGCTTTGTAATACGGTTTGAAAACAAGAAGCATGTTACCTCCAGCTTTGTTCTTCTTTCTTAAGATTGCTTTGGCTATTCCAGGTCTTTTGTGGTTTTATATAAATTTTAGGATTATTTATTCTAGTTCTGTGAAAAATGCCATTGGTATTTTGATAGGAATTGCCTTGAATCTGTAAATTGATTTGGATAGTATGGACATTTTAATATCAGTTCTTCCAATCCATGAACCTGGAATATTTTTCCATTTGTTTGTGTCTTCTATTTCTTTCGTCAGTGTTTTATAGGCTTCAGTGTACAGATCTTTCACCTCATTGGTTAAGTTTATTCCTAGCTATTTTATTCACTTTGATGTAATTGTCAATGGATTGTTTTCTTAATTTCTCTTCATAATAACTTGTTATTAGCGTATAAAAATGCAACTGATTTTTATGTATTGATTTGGTATCCTGCAACTTACTGAATTCATTGATTAGTTCTAACTTTTTTTGGTGGAATCTTTAAGGTTTTCTATATATAATGTCATGTCATCTGCAAATAGAACCAGTTTTACTTCTTCTTTCCTTCCTTCCAAGCCTATACTGAATAAATGTGACAAGAGTGGGCATCCTTGTCTTATTCCTGATCTTAGAGAAAAAACTTTATGTTTTTCGCTGTTGAATATGATATTAGCTGCAGGCTTGTCACATATGGCCTTTATTACGTTAACGCATGTTCCCTCTATACCCACCTTTTTGAGTTTTTTCATAAATAAATGTTGAATTTTGTCAAATACTTTTTCTGCATCTATTAAAATGATCGTATGATTCTTATCCTTCATTTTGTTAATGTGGTTTATAACATTGATTTGCAGATAGTGAACCATCCTTGAATCCCTGGAATAAATCCCACTTGATCATGGTGTATGGTCTTTTTTAATGTATTGTTGACTTAGTTTGCTAATATTTTGTTCAGAATTTTTGCATCCATCTTCATCAGGGATAT
The DNA here is from genome assembly GCF_965194805.1 of Balaenoptera borealis. Taxonomy (NCBI): domain Eukaryota; kingdom Metazoa; phylum Chordata; class Mammalia; order Artiodactyla; family Balaenopteridae; genus Balaenoptera; species Balaenoptera borealis. The sequence continues at coordinate 423,559 of NW_028123696.1, forward strand.
TGGCCTGTAAATTTCTTTCCTTGTAGTGTCCTTGTCTGGTTTTGGTATCAGGGTAATGATGGTATCATAGAATGAGTCTGGAAGTGTTGCCTCCTGTTCTCTTTATTAGAAGAGTTTGAGAAAGATTGGTATTAATTTTTCTTTAAATGTTTGGTAGAATTCACCACTGAAGCCACCTGGGTGAGGACTTCTGTTTGTTGGTAGGTTTGATTATTTTTTTTTTTAATGTTGTGGCTGACTTGGTTTTTTCCCTACATGTTTTTTGGGTTTTGGGTTTTTTTGTTTTAATTTATTTATTTTTTTAATTTTGGCTGTATTGGGTCTTCGTTTCTGTGCGAGGGCTTTCTCCAGTTGTGGCAAGCAGGGGCCACTCTTCATCGTGGTGCGCGGGCCTTTCACTGTCGCGGCTTCTCTTGTTGCGGGGCACAGGCTCCAGACACGCAGGCTCAGTAGTTGTGGCTCACGGGCTTAGTTGCTCCACGGCATGTGGGATCTTCCCAGACCAGGGCTCGAGCCTGTGTCCCCTGCATCGGCAGGCAGATTCTCAACCACTGCGCCACCAGGGAAGCCCAGGTTTGATTATTGATTCAGTCTCCTTACTAATAATTGGTCTGTTCAGATTTTCTGTTAATTCATGATTCAGTCTTGGTACGTTCTATGTTTCTAGAAATTTATCCATTTCTTGTAGATAGTCCAATTTGTTAGCATATAATTTTCATAGTAGTCTCTTATGATCCTTTGTATTTCTGAGGTATCAATTGTAACATCTCCTCTTTCATTTCTGATTTTATTTATTTGAGTCTTCTCTCTTCTGTTCTTAATGAGTCTGGCTAATGATCTATTTTGTTTATCTTATCAAAGAACCAGCTCTCAGTTTCACTGATCTTTTCTGTTGTCTCTTTAGTCTCGATTTCATTTATTTCTACTCTGACCTTCGTTACTTTCTTCCTTGTACCAACTTTTGTCTTAGTTTCTCCTTTTTCTAGTTCCTTGAGATACAAAGTTAGGTTGTTTAATATTTTCTTTTTTCTTCATGTAGGGGTTTATCCTTATGAATTTCCCTCTTAAAACTGCTACTACTGTATCCAATAAGTTTTGGTATATTGCATTTCCATTTTCATTTGTCTCAAGATTTTTTTTATTTCTTTTCAACCCACTGGTTGTTCAGTGGCATGCTATTTAATCTCCACATATTTGTGAATTTTCCAGTTTTCTTCTTGTAATTGATTTCTAGTTTCACACCACTGTTGTTGGAAAAGATACTTGATATGATTTCAATCGTCTTAGATTTAAGATATGTTTTGTGGTCTAATACATGATCTATACTGGAGAATGTTCCATGTGTAAATGAGAAGTATGTGTATTCTATTGCTTTTGAATGGAATGTTGTGTAAACGTATGTTAAGTCCATCTGGTCTAACATATTATTTAAGTCTAATGTTTCCTTGTTGATTTTCTGTTTGATATTCTATATCTATCCATTGACGAAAGTGGGGTGTTGAAGTCCCTTACTATTACTGTTATTGCTGTCTTTTTTTCCCTTTTGTGTCATTAATATTATATATTTAGGTGCTCCTTTTTGGGGTGCATAAATATTTACAAATGTTACATTCTCTTGTTGGATTGACTGCTTTATAATTATATAATGACCTTCTTTGTCTCTTATTACAATCTTTGTCTTAAAGTCTATCTTGTATTATATATTACCTCAGCTTTCTTTTGGTTTCCGTTTGCATGGAATGCCTTTTTGCATCCCTTCACTTTCAGTCTGTATGTGTCCTTAAAACTGAAGTGACTCTCTCACTTAAGGCAGAATATATAAATTGGGTCCTGTCCATTGACCTTTTATAAGTCCCAATGAGGTCCATTTATCATAGAATAATATATTTAATAATATAAATGCAATTCACCATTAGCATTGTTATGAAGAATAAGAAATATCAAAACAATTCCTATATTTATTTGGCTATTGTTATTCAAGGAAGTGATTTTTTAAAAAGAAAAGTCTGATCAAATAACTTATTGTTAAACTCTAGAAGGAAACAAGTGAAGAAGTCACTTCTCCATTCACTGTTCTCTCCTTTGCTCACTGTGCTCCAGCCACACTGCCTTTCTTGCAAGCTTTCTAACACGCTGGAGACACTATCCTTGAACCTTTGTTCTGGAGGTTTCTTCTGTGGGTCTAGATGTGGTCAATCCAGGTTGCATCACAGCCCCTGAATGAATTTTGTAAGAATTTCTCTCCCTCTCACTGTCTTTGTATCTCTTTTTTCTTTTCTAATTTAGTTTTATAATGGGGTATAGCTGATTTTCAATGCTGTGTTTCTTCCTTCTGTACATCCACTTGATTCACTTACAGAGAGACATCAATCAATTCCTTTTCAGATTCTTACCAGTCTTCTATATTCTATTCTGGTGACGAAAGTGTGCTCACTAAAGTGCTTTGAGCTATAGAGTAGGTCTTGTCAATTACCTATTTGGGCTATGGAACGGTATCTATGCTAATTTCAACCTCCTGGTTTATGCCTCACACCACCCCAGCTTTCCCCTTTAGCAGCCATAAGTGTGTTTTCTAAATGTGTGACGCTGTTTCTGTTTTGTCATTTAGTTCATGTGTAGCCATTTTTAGATTTCACCTATAAGTGATATCTTATGATAAGTCTCTTTTACTGTCTGACTTATATCACTTAGAATGATCGTACCTAAGTCCACCCGAGTTGCTGCAACTGGCCTTCTTTCATTCATGTCATGGCTGAGAAATATTCCATTTTACCTAAGTACCGCATCTCCTTAATCCATTTTTTCCTTCCAAGGTCATTTACATTGTATGCCAGTCGAGGCTCTTGTAAACAGAGCAGCCCTAAACTTTGGGGTGCCTCTGTTTTGTTCATTTTTAGTTTTCCCAATTTATACGCCCATGAGTGGAAGTGCCCTATGCTCTCTAGCTGTGTTTTTCAGATGTTTTGGGAAACACCATACACTTCTCCAGAGTGGCCGTTGGCAATTTACATCCCGCCCATCAGCGTAACAAGGCTCCCTTTTCTCTCTGGCCTGTCCTGCATTTCTGGCTTTTACACTTTTTCAGGATGGCCCTTTTGACCGATGGGAAGTGAGACATTTTTGTAGTGCTGATTTGGATTTCCCGCTTGCTTGGTTGGCCAAAAAGGGCGTATGCGTTTTTTCCTGAATTCAGGAAAAAACGCATACGCCCTTTTTGGCCAAGGGCCTCATTGTCGACGTTTTGCCGCATTTCATGTGCTTTAAAGGCGAGTCGAATCTACCTCCTGAAATCTGTTTCCTGCAGTTCTGCCTTACTTTCAAATCCTCTTCGTTGCCTTCCCTCAATATATTTTTGGACGATAGTTATCATTTATAACTCTGCAGGTTTGTGAATTGCAGTGCCCCTGAGCTCCATTTTTCAACTCGCTTTTTTGGGAGCTGGCCACAAAAGCGCAGGATTGCTTCAGGCCCTATTCTGGTTCCGGGGTCAGGCTGAGCCTGTGGTTAATTCTTCTTCCTGATGGCAAATTAGATTGACCTGTGCCGGTCCGAACACCTAGAGCTAGTCTCTCATTGGTTCCCCCTCTTCCCGTTCATCCTCAGGACAAATTGCAAACTGTACGAAAGAGGAGGTTAAAGGTGCTGCTTCTCCAAGTGGGGAGATTGTTAGGAAAGCGGCTGGAATGGCGAACCCGAGCACCAGGAGATGAGAAATGAGGTGCGTTTTAGAAACCTTTCCCGATCACACGGTGTACCATCCTCTGGGTTTCCCATGCATGTTTTCACTGTAGGAAGATTCCCTTGAACCTGGAGATTTGGGACCCATGCAATGGGTACCACGCAGTATTACTTTAAAGGGTCTGCATTTGCTCCCCCAACCTCACCAATCCTCTCAGCCCCTAGAGTGTCCACCCTTATGTCACATCCAGCTGTGGGTCTAGATATGGTCAGTCCAGGTTGCATCACAGCCCCTGAACGAATTTTGTAAGAATTTCTCTCTCTTTCACTATCTTTGTTTTTTTTTGTAACTTATCTTTATAGAAGGGTTTAGCTGATTTTCACTGCTGTGTTTATGCTGCTTTACGCCCACTTGATTCACTTACAGGGAGATATCAATATATAGGTTTTAAGATTCTTACTAGTCAGATATATTCTTGGGCGGTAAATAGGGGGTGTTGAGTCCAGTTCACCGAGCAAGAAGTAGGTCTTGTCTATTACATATTTAGTTTATGGAATGGTATCTGTGCTAATTTCAAACCCTTGTTTTATGCATCACCCCACCTCACCTTTCCCGTTAAGCAGCCATAGTGTGTTTTCTAAATGTGTGACTCTGTTCTGTTTTGTAATTCAGTTCATGTGAAGCGATTTTTACATTCCCTCTATAAGTGATATCTTATGATAAGTGTCTTTTTCTGTGTGACTTATTTCACTTAGAATCATCGTACCTAAATCCACTCATCATGCTGCTACTAGCCTTATGACATTGATTTCATGGCTGAGTGATATTCCATTGTACATAAGTACCACAGCTTCTTTATCCATTTTTCTCTTTCCTGGGATATTTAAGTTGTAGTGAAGTGGAGATTCTTGTAAAAAGAGCAGCCCTAAACTTTGGGGTGCCTGTGTCTTGTTGATTTGAAGTTTTCCCAATTTATATGCCCATGAGTGGAAGTGTCCTATGCTCTCTAGCTGTGTTTTGTAGATGTTTTGGGAAACACCATACACTTCTCCAGAGTGGCCATTGGGAATTTACATCCCGCCCATCAGCATAACAAGGTTCCCATTTCTCCCTGGCCTGTCCTGCATTTCTGGTTTTTACACTTTTTTAGGATGGCCCTTTTGACTGCTGAGAAGTGAGACTTCTTAGTAGTGCTGATTTGCATTTCCTGCTTCTGCAGCATGTGGGATGTTCCCGAACCAGTGTCCCCTGTATTGGCAGGCGGATTCTTAACCACGGTGCCACCAGGCAAGCCCCCATGTAAATTATTACAGAGCGTTCAGTAGACCTCCCTTGTTATATGGTCGTTCTTTTTGACACATGTGTTTAATATGTATTTGTATACGTATGGTAACCGTAATCTTAATGTATCCATTCCTCCCACCTTTCCTTTGAGATAACCGTGGTTTGTTTTCTAAGTCTGTGAGAGTCTTTCTCTGTGGAAGTATGTTCATATGTGTCAGTTGTTAGGTAACACCTAGAAGTGATATCACAGGATATTTGTCGTCTGCTTTCCGACTTACCTCATATTCTGTGATTATCTCTAGGCTCATCTAAGGTCCTGCAAAGAGCAGTGTTTCATTCTTTTCCATGGCGAATATTCCACCGTGTCCATGGACCACTTCTTCTTTTTACATTCACCTGTTGATGGGCATTTTGGTTACTTCCAAGTCTTGGCTATGCTAAATATTGATGCAGTGCAGGATTGCCAGCCTGTGTCTTTGGGATTCTGGTCTTCTCAGGGGTTAGGCCCAGCAGTGGGCCTACTAGATCATATGGTAGTTCAATTTTTACCTTTCAACGCACCTCCATTCTGTTCTCACTACTGGCTGTTACCAGTTTACATCCACCAGCAACTAGAGGGTACACGGATCTCTAAAGCCCCTTCAGGATTTATTGTTTGTAGACTTTTTACTGATGGCATTTTGAGTGTTGCGTGGTGATACCTTTTTGTAGTTTCAGTTTGCATGCATCTAATAATTCCCGATATTGAGCTTTTATCTACGTCCGTTTTCCTTTTTTTTTCTTTTAAGTGAAACACAGAAACTTACCTCTTCAAATTGTTTCCTTGAAAAATGTGCCATGTTCTGAATTCCTGTGGCCGTTACCTGCACCAGGACATTTTTTGAGGGCAGGTGTCATTTACAGCCCTGTAGTAATTGTGAATATTACATGACCATTAGCTCTGGATTTAAAGCTGCTGTTGCAGGAAACGGCCACAAGGAGGCAGCATTTCTATATTCCCAACTCTGGTTACTAGGGCAACATAGCCTTCCTGGAAGTCCTGTTTGTAGGTTGTAAAGTAGAGTGGAATGTGCCAGGACAAACCCCCCAAAACTATGTCTACTTATTTGTTGTTGGTATTCTTAGTTAAATTTTCATTTTTCTCAGAGCAAATTTGATTGCAATATTGTGTTTGCTCTAGGTGTACAGAGTCTCTTTCATTGATACATATATCTTTTCATGTTTGGATCCCGTTGCCATATAGGTTATTACAGAATGTTGTGTAGACCTCTCTTGGTATTCGGTATGTCTTTGATGATTATATATTTTATAAGTATTAGCATATGTCTGTTGAACCCAATACCCTCCGTTATACGTTCCTCACACCTTTCCATTTGGTTAACCACAAGCTTGTTTTCTGAACACGTGAGTGTCCTTCTCTGTGGAAATAGGTTCATTCCTATCAATTTTTAGATAACACCTATACGTGATATCATAGGATATGTGTCTCTCACTTTCTGACTTACTTCAAGTTGTGTGATTATCTGTAGCCTCATCTATGGTGCTGCAAACGGCACTGTTTCATTATTTTCTGTGTCTAATATTGCATTGTGTACATGGACCACTTTTTCATCCATTCATCTGATGATGGACATTTTTGTGGCTTCCATGTCTTGGTTATTGTAAATACTGCTGCAATACACGATTTTCCATCCCGTGTTTTTTGGTTCTGGCTTTCACAGGTTACAGGCCCAATAGTGGGCCTTCCAGATCATATGGTGACTCAATTTTTACCTTTAAACGCACTGCCATTCTGTTCCTATTATTGGCTGTTACCCCTTTACATCCCACTTAGACCGAGAGGTTACGCTATTCTCCACAACTTCTTCAACATCTATTGTTTGTTGACTTTTTGCTGATGGTCATTCTGACTGGTGTGAGGTGATACCTTTGTGTAGATTGGATTTCAATGAGTCTAATAATTCCTGATGTTTTGTGTTTATCAATGTCCTTTTCATTTTTTTTAAGATTGAGCTAAACTTACAACTTCATATTGCCTTCTTGAAAAATTTGCCGCGTTTGGATTTTTTTGGCCATTCCCTACCCCAGGACATTTTTTGAGGGCATGAGTCATTTATAGCCCTGCAGTCCTTGTGAATATTAGTGACTATTAGCAGTAGATTTAAAGCTGCTGTTTGAGGAAACGGCCTTAGGGTGGCAGCATTTCTACGTTGCCAACTCTGCTTGCTAGGGAAACAGAACCTTGCTGCAAGTTGTGCTTTTAGGTTGCAGATTAGAGTGGAATGTGCCAGGACAAAACCCCATAAATTTTAGCTTCCTTAATTCTTGTTTGTGACTTTAAGTTGTAGTTTTGATCAGAGCAAATTTGATTGAAAAAAGGCCTTTTGTTCAAGGTGTACAGAATCTTGTTCATTTACACATATACATACATCTATTGATCTTCGGGTCTGTTTCCATGTAGGTTATTACAGAGTGTTGAGTAGACCACTCTTGGTATTCCATAGGTCTTTGGGATTATATATTTTATAAGTATTAGTATATGTGTGTTAACCCCAATAACCTAATTTATCCATTCCTCACACCTTTTCTTTGGATTAACCATAAGTTTGTCTTCTCAATCTGAGATTGTCTTTCTCTATGGAAATATGTTCATTTTTATGAATTTTCAGATAACATAAGTGATATCATAGGACATTTGTCTTTTGCATTCTGACTTACTTAAGGTTGTGTGATTATCTCTAGGCTCATCTCTAGTGCTGCATATACGATCCTTTTATTTTTTTCGTGACTGATATTGCATTCTGACCATATACCACTTATTCTTTGTCCATTCACCTGTTTATTGACCTTTTTTTGCTTCCATGTCTTGGCTATTTCAGTATTGCTGCAGTGCACGTTTGACTGCCTCTGTCTTTCCGATTCTGGTGGTCTTAGGTTATAGGCCCAAAAGGTGCCCTGCCGCATCATATGGTAGCTCAATTTTTACCTTTTCAAACAGCTCCATTCAGTTTTCGTTAGTGCTGTTACCACTTTACATCCCACCAGCAGCTAGAAGGTACAAAGATCTCTAAAACCCCTTCAGCATTTATACTTTGTAGATTTTTGCTGATGGCCATTTGACTGGTGTGAGCTGAATCCTTTTTGGAGGTTGGATACGCATGTGGCTAATAATTCCTTATACTGATCTTTAGGCATATCCTTTTTCTTCTTTTCCTTTTTTTGTTAAAGAGTGAGTACAACTTCCCTCTTCATATTGACTTCTTGAAAAATTTCTCATGTGTTGAATTTTCTTGCCTATTCCCTACCCCAGGGCATTTTTTGAGGGCAGGTGTCATTTAGACCCCTGCAGTCCTTGTGACTATTAAGCAACCATTAGCACTGGGTGTAAAGATGCTGTTGTGGGAAACTGCCAAAGGCGGCAGCATTATTACGTTCTCAACTCTTGTTACTACGGCAACAGAGTCTTCCTGGAGGTAGTGTTCCAAGGTTGTAAATTAGAGTGGAATGTGCTGGGACAAGCCCACAGAAGTTTATGTCGCCTTACTTATGTTTCTTTTTTAAATTTAATTTCTATTTCTTATCGGAGGAAATTTGATTAGAGTGTTTTGATTGCCTGTCTGTACAGAATCTGCCCAATGATTCATACGTATGTCTGTTCATCTTCGGATCCTGTTAGCATGTATGTGATTACAAAATGTATATTTTAAAGGTATTGGTGATTATATAATTCATACAGTTTATATGTTATATGTTTATATACATTTAACATACATTAGTATATGTATGTTAACCCCATAGTCCTAAGTTACCCATCCTCCCACGTGTCATTTTGGCTAACCATTAGTTTATTTGATAAGTCTGTGAGTGTCTTTTTCTGTGGAAATATGTTCATTGGTAGCAATCTTAGGATAACATGTATAAATGATATCATAGGATATTTGTCATACCCTTTTGACTTACTTAACCTTATATGATTATTTCTAGGCTCAACTGTAGTCCTGAAAACGGCATTGTTCATTTTTTTTCCCAATTCTACTATTCCATTCTGTCCATATACCAATTCTTCTTTGTACATTCATCTGTTTATAGACCTTTTTTTGCTTCCATGTCTTGGCTATTTCAGTATTGCTGCAGTGCACATTTGACTGCCTCTGTCTTTCCTATTCTGGTGGTCTTAGGTTATAGGCCCAAGAGGTGCCCTGCCGCATCATATGGTAGCTCAATTTTTACCTTTTCGAGCAGCTCCATTCAGTTTGCGTTAGTGCTGTTACCACTTTACATCCCACCAGCAGCTAGAAGGTACACAGTTCTCTAAAACCCCTTCAGCATTTATAGTTTGTAGACTTTTTGCTGATGGAAATGACTGGTGTGAGCTGAAACCTTTTTGAATTTGAATTTGCATGTGGCTAATAAGTCCTTATACTGAGCTTTAGGCATGTCCTTTTTTTTCTTTTCCTTTTTTTTTAAAGAGTGAGTACAACTTCCCTCCTCTTATTGACTTCTTGAAACATTTCTCATGTGTTGAATTTTCTTACCTATTCCTTACCCCAGGGCATTTTTTGAGGGCAGGTGTCATTTAGACCCCTGCAGTCCTTGTGACTATTAAGCAACCATTAGCACTGGGTTTAAAGCTGCTGTTGTGGGAAACAGCCAGAAGGCGGCAGCATTATTACGTTCTCAACTCTTGTTACTAGGGAAACAGAGTCTTCCTGGAGGTAGTGTTCTAAGGTTGTAAATTAGAGTGGAATGTGCTAGGACAAGCCCCCAGAAGTTTATGTCTCCTTACTTATGTTTGTTTTTTAAATTTAATTTCTATTTCTTATCGGAGTAAATTTGATTAGAGTGTTTTGATTGTCTGGCTGTACAGAATCTGCTCAAAGATTCATACATATGTCTGTTCATCTTCAGATCCTGTTACCATGTATGTGATTACAGAATGTATATTTTAAAGGTATTGGTGATTATATAATTCATATAGTTTATCTGTTATATGTTTATATACATTTAACATACAGTAGTATATGTATGTTAACCCCATAGTCCTAATTTACCCATCCTCCCACCTTTCATTTTGGCTAACCATTAGTTTATTTCATAAGTCTGTGAGTGTCTTTTTCTGTGGAAATATGTTCATTGGTAGCAATCTTAGGATAACATGTATAAATGATATCATAGGATATTTGTCATACCCTTTTGACTTACTTAACCTTATATGATTATTTCTAGGCTCAACTGTAGTCCTGAAAACGGCATTGTTCATTTTTTTCTCGAGGCTACTATTCCATTCTGTCCATATACCACTTCTTCTCTGTCCATTCATCTGTTTATGGACCTTTTTTTGCTTCCATGTCTTGGCTATTTCAGTATTGCTGCAGTGCACATTTGCCTGCCTCTCTCTTTCCGATTCTGGTGGTCGTAGGTAATAGGCCCAAAAGGTGCCATGCCGCATCATATGGTAGCTCAATTTTTACCTTTTCAAGCAGCTCCATTCAGTTTGTGTTAGTGCTGTTACCACTTTACATCCCACCAGCAGCTAGAAGGTACACAGTTCTCTAAAACCCCTTCAGGTTTTATAGTTTGTAGACTTTTTGCTGATGGTCATGACTGGTGTGAGCTGAAACCTTTTTGAATTTGAATTTGCATGTGGCTAATAATTCCTTATACTGAGCTTTAGGCATGTCCTTTTTTTCTTTTCCTTTTTTTTTTAAAGAGTGAGTACAACTTCCCTCCTCTTATTGACTTCTTGAAAAATTTCTCATGTGTTGAATTTTTTTGCCTATTCCCTACCCCAGGGCATTTTTGAGAGCGTGTGTCATTTACAGCCCTGCACTCCTTGTGACTGTAGAAGCAACCATTGGCACTTGGTTTAAAGATGCTGTTGTGGGAAGCAGCCACAAGGCGGCAGCATTATTACGTTCTCAACTCTTGTTAATACAGCAACAGAGTCTTCCTGGAGGTAGTGTTCCAAGGTTGTAAATTTGAGTGGAATGTGCTGGGAAAAGCCCCCAGAAGTTTATGTCTCCTTACTTATGTTTGTTTTTTAAATTTAATTTCTATTTCTTATCAGAGTAAATTTGATTAGAGTGTTTTGATTGTCTGGCTCTACAGAATCTGCTCAATGATTCATGCATATGTCTGTTCATCTTCGGATCCTGTTACCATGTATGTGATTACAAAATGTATATTTTAAAGGTATTGGTGATTATATAATTCATACAATTTATCTGTTATATGTTTTCATACACTTAACATACATTAGTATATGTATGTTAACCCCATAGTCCTAATTTACCGATCCTCCTTCCTTTCATTTTGGCTAACCATTAGTTTATTTCATAAGTCTGTGAGTGTCTTTTTCTGTGGAAATATGTTCATTGGTAGCAATCTTAGGATAACATGTATAAATGTTATCATAGGATATTTGTCGTACCCTTTTGAGTTATTTAACCTTATATGATTATTTCTAGGCTCAACTGTAGTCCTGAAAACGGCATTGTTCATTTTTTTCCCGAGGCTACTATTCTATTTGATACGTATACCACTTCTTCTTTGTCCATTCATCTGTTTATGAACCCTTTTTCTGCTTCCATGTCTTGGCTATTTCAATATTGCTGCAGTGCACATTTGCCTGCCTGTGTCTTTCCGATTCAGGTGGTCTTAGGTTATAGGCCCAAAAGGTGACCTGCCGCATCATATGGTAGCTCAATTTTTACCTTTTCAAGAAACTCCATTCAGTTTGCGTTAGTGCTGTTACCACTTTACATCCCACCAGCAGCTAGAAGGTACACAGTTCTCTAAAACCCCTTCAGCATTTATAGTTTGTAGACATTTTGCTGATGGAAATGACTGGTGTGAGCTGAAACCTTTTTGAAATTGAATTTGCATGTGTCTAATAATTCCTTATACTGAGCTTTAGGCATGTCCTTTTTTTTCTTTTCCTTTTTTTTTTAAAGAGTGAGTACAACTTCCCTCCTCTTATTGACTTCTTGAAAAATTTCTTATGTGTTGAATTTTCTTGCCTATTCCCTACCCCAGCGCATTTTTCAGGCCAGGTGTCATTTAGATCCCTGCAGTCCTTGTGACTATTAAGCAACCATTAGCACTGGGCTTAATGCTGCTGTTGTGGGAAACAGCCACAAGGCGGCAGCATTATTACCGTCTCATCTATTGTTACTAGGGCAACAGAATCTTCCTGGAGGTAGTGTTCCGTGGTTGTAAATTAGAGTGGAATGTGCTGGGACGAGCCCCCAGAAGTTTATGTCTCCTTACTTATGTTTGTTTTTTAAATTTAATTCTATTTCTTTTTGGAGTAAATTTGATTAGAGTGTTTTGATTGTCTGGCTGTACAGAATCTGCTCAATGATTCCTACATATGTCTGTTCATCTTCGGATTCTGTTACCATGTATGTGAATACAGAATGTATATTTTAAAGGTATTGGTAATTATATAATTCATATAGTTTATCTGTTATATGTTTATATACATGTAACATACATTAGTATATTTATGTTAATCCCATAGTCCTAATTTACCCATCCTCCCCCCTTTCATTTTGGCTAACCATTAGTTTATTTCATAAGTCTGTGAGTGTCTTTTTCTGTGGAAATATGTTCATTGGTAGCAATCTTAGGATAACATGTATAAATGATATCATAGGATATTTGTCATACCCTTTTGACTTACTTAACCTTATATTATTATTTCTAGGCTCTACTGTAGTCCTGAAAACGGCATTGTTCATTTTTTTCCCGAGGCTACTATTCCATTCTGTCCATATACCACTTCTTCTCTGTCCATTCATCTGTTTATGGACCTTTTTTTGCTTCCATGTCTTGCCTATTTCAGTATTGCTGCAGTGCACATTTGACTGCCTGTGTCTTTCCGATTCTGGTGGTCTTAGGTTATAAGCCCGAGAGGTGCCCTGCCGCATCATATGGTAGCTCAATTTCTACCTTTTCAAGCGGCTCCATTCAGTTTGCGTTAGTGCTGTTACCACTTTACATCCCAGCAGCAGATAGAAGGTACACATTTCTCTAAAACACCTTCAGCATTTATAGTTTGTAGACTTTTTGCTGATGGCCATTTGACTGTTGTGAGCTGAAACCTTTACGGAGGTTGTTTACGCATGTGGTGAATAATTCCTTATACTGAGCTTTAGGCATGTCCTTTTTTTTCTTTTCCTTTTTTTTTAAAGAGTGAGTACAACTTCCCTCCTCTTATTGACTTCTTGAAAAATTTCTCATGTGTTGAATTTTCTTGCCTATTCCCTACCCCAGGGCATTTTTCAGGGCAGGTGTCATTTAGAGCCCTGCAGTCCTTGTGACTATTAAGCAACTATTAGCACTGGGTTTAAAGCTGCTGTTGTGGGAAACAGCCACAAGGCGGCAGCATTATTACGTTCTCAACTCTTGTTACTACGGCAACAGAGTCTTCCTGGAGGTAGTGATCCGAGGTTGTAAATTAGAGTGGAATGTGCTGGGACAAGCCCCCAGAAGTTTATGTCTCCTTACTTATGTTTGTTTTTTAAATTTAATTTCATTTCTTATCAGAGTAAATTTGATTAGAGTGTTTTGATTGCCTGGCTGTACAGAATCTGCTCAATGATTCATACATATGTCTGTTCATCCTCGGGTCCTGTTACCATGTATGTGATTACAAAATGTATATTTTAAAGGTATTGGTGATTATATAATTCATACAGTTTATCTGTTATATGTTTTTATACACTTAACATACATTAGTATATGTATGTTAACCCCATAGTCCTAGTTTACCCATCCTCCCACCTTTCATTTTGTCTAACCATTAGTTTATTTCATAAGTCTGTGAGTGTCTTTTTCTGTGGAAATATGTTCATTGGTAGCTATCTTAGGATAACATGTATAAATGTTATCATAGGATATTTGTCGTACCGTTTTGAGTTACTTAACCTTATATGATTATTTCTAGGCTCAACTGTAGTCCTGAAAACGGCATTGTTCATTTTTTTCCCGAGGCTACTATTCTATTTGGTACGTATACCACTTCTTCTTTGTCCATTCATCTGTTTATGAACCTTTTTTCTGCTTCCATGTCTTGGCTATTTCAATATTGCTGCAGTGCTCATTTGCCTGCCTGTGTCTTTCCGATTCAGGTGGTCTTAGGTTATAGGCCCAAAAGGTGACCTGCCGCATCATATGGTAGCTCAATTTTTACCTTTTCAACAGCTCAATTCAGTTTGCGTTAGTGCTGTTACCACTTTACATCCCACCAGGATCTAGAAGGTACACAGTTCTCTAAAACTCCTTCAGCATTTATAGTTTGTAGATATTTTGCTGATGGAAATGACTGGTGTGAGCTGAAACCTTTTTGAATTTGCATTTGCATGTGTCTAATAATTCCTTATACTTAGCTTTTGGCATGTCCTTTTTTTTCTTTTCCTTTGTTTTTAAAGAGTGAGTACAACTTCCCTCCTCCTATTGACTTCTTGAAAAATTTCTCATGTGTTGAATATTCTTGCCTATTCCCTACCCCAGGGCATTTTTCAGGGCAGGTGTCATTTAGAGCCCTGCAGTCCATGTGACTATTAAGCAACCATTAGCACTGGGTTTTAAGCTGCTGTTGTGGGAAAGAGCCACAAGGCGGCAGCATTATTACGTTCTCATCTCTTGTTACTAGGGCAACAGAATCTTCCTGGAGGTAGTGTTCCGAGGTTGTAAACTAGCGTGGAATGTGCTGGGAGAAGCCACCAGAAGGTTATGTCTCCTTACTTAGGTTTGTTTTTTAAATTAAATTTCTATTTCTTATCAGAGTAAATTTGATTTGAGTGTTTTGATTGTCTGGCTGTACAGAAACTGCTCAATGATTCCTACATATGTCTGTTCATCTTCGGATTCTGTTACCATGTATGTTATTACAGAATGTATATTTTAAAGGTATTGGTGATTATATAATTCATACAGTTTATCTGTTATATGTTTTTATACACTTAACATACATTAGTATATGTATGTTAACCCCATAGTCCTAATTTACCCATCCTCCCACCTTTCATTTTGGCTAACAATTAGTTTGTTTCATAAGTCTGTGAGTGTCTTTTTCTGTGGAAATATGTTCATTGGTAGCAATCTTAGGATAACATGTATAAATGATATCATAGGATATTTGTCATACCCTTTTGACTTACTTAACCTTATATGATTATTTCTAGGCTCAACTCTAGTCCTTAAAACGGCATTGTTCATTTTTTCCCCGAGGCTACTATTGCATTCTGTCCATATACCACTTCTTCTCTGTCCATTCATCTGTTTATGGACATTTTTTTTGCTTCCATGTCTTTGCTATTTCCATATTGCTGCAGTGCACATTTGACTGCCTGTGTCTTTCCGATTCTGGTAGTCTTAGGTTATAAGCCGAAGAGGTGCCCTGCCGCATCATATGGTAGCTCAATTTTTACCTTTTCAAGCAGCTCCATTCAGTTTGCGTTAGTGCTGTTACCACTTTACATCCCAGCAGCAGATAGAAGGTATACATTTCTCTAAAACCCCTTCAGCATTTATAGTTTGTAGACTTTTTGCTGATGGCCATTTGACTGGTGTGAGCTGAAACCTTTTTGGAGGTTGGATACGCATGTGGCGAATAATTCCTTATACTGATCTTTAGGCATATCCTTTTTCTTCTTTTCCTTTTTTTGTTAAAGTGTGAGTACAACTTCCCTCTTCATATTCACTTTTTGAAAAATTTCTCATGTGTTGAATTTTCTTGCGTATTCCCTACCCCAGGGCATTTTTTGAGGGCAGGTGTCATTTAGACCCCTGCAGTCGTTTTGACTATTAAGCAACCCTTAGCACTGGGTTTAAAGCTGCTGTTGTGGGAAACAGCCACAAGGCGGCAGCATTATTACGTTCTCAACTCTTGTTACTATGGCAACAGAGTCTTCCTGGAGGTAGTGTTCCGAGGTTGTAAATTAGAGTGGAATGTGCTGGGACAAGCCTCCAGAAGTTTATGTCTCCTTACTTATGTTTGTTTTTTAAATTTAATTTCTATTTCTTATCGGAGTAAATTTGATTTTAGTGTTTTGATTGCCTGGCTGTACAGAATCTGCTCAATGATTCATACATATGTCTGTTCATCCTCGGGTCCTGTTACCATGTATGTGATTACAAAATGTATATTTTAAAGGTATTGGTGATTATATAATTCATACAGTTTATCTGTTATATGTTTTTATACACTTAACATACATTAGTATATGTATGTTAACCCCATAGTCCTAGTTTACCCATCCTCCCACCTTTCATTTTGTCTAACCATTAGTTTATTTCATAAGTCTGTGAGTGTCTTTTTCTGTGGAAATATGTTCATTGGTAGCTATCTTAGGATAACATGTATAAATGTTATCATAGGATATTTGTCGTACCCTTTTGAGTTACTTAACCTTATATGATTATTTCTAGGCTCAACTGTAGTCCTGAAAACGGCATTGTTCATTTTTTTCCCGAGGCTACTATTCTATTTGGTACGTATACCACTTCTTCTTTGTCCATTCATCTGTTTATGAACCTTTCTTCTGCTTCCATGTCTTGGCTATTTCAATATTGCTGCAGTGCTCATTTGCCTGCCTGTGTCTTTCCGATTCAGGTGGTCTTAGATTATAGGCCCAAAAGGTGACCTGCCGCATCATATGGTAGCTCAATTTTTACCTTTTCAACAGCTCAATTCAGTTTGCGTTGGTGCTGTTACCACTTTACATCCCACCAGGATCTAGAAGGTACACAGTTCTCTAAAACTCCTTCAGCATTTATAGTTTGTAGATATTTTGCTGATGGAAATGACTGGTGTGAGCTGAAACCTTTTTGAATTTGCATTTGCATGTGTCTAATAATTCCTTATACTGAGGTTTAGGCATGTCCTTTTTTTTCTTTTCCTTTTTTTTTAAAGAGTGAGTACAACTTCCCTCCTCTTATTGACTTCTTGAAAAATTTCTCATGTGTTGAATTTTCTTGCCTATTCCCTACCCCAGGGCATTTTTCAGGGCAGGTGTCATTTAGAGCCCTGCAGTCCATGTGACTATTAAGCAACCATTAGCACTGGGTTTAAAGCTGCTGTTGTGGGAAAGAGCCACAAGGCGGCAGCATTATTACGTTCTCATCTCTTGTTACTAGGGCAACAGAATCTTCCTGGAGGTAGTGTTCCGAGGTTGTAAGTTAGAGTGGAATGTGCTGGGACAAGCCCCCAGAAGTTTATGTCTCCTTACTTAGGTTTGTTTTTTAAATTTAATTTCTATTTCTTATCTGAGTAAATTTGATTAGAGTGTTTTGATTGTCTGGCTGTACAGAAACTGCTCAATGATTCCTACATATGTCTGTTCATCTTCGGATTCTGTTACCATGTATGTGATTACAGAATGTATATTTTAAAGGTATTGGTGATTATATAATTCATACAGTTTATCTGTTATATGTTTTTATACACTTAACATACATTAGTATATGTATGTTAACCCCATAGTCCTAGTTTACCCATCCTCCCACCTTTCATTTTGTCTAACCATTAGTTTATTTCATAAGTCTGTGAGTGTCTTTTTCTGTGGAAATATGTTCATTGGTAGCTATCTTAGGATAACATGTATAAATGTTATCATCGGATATTTGTCGTACCCTTTTGAGTTACTTAACCTTATATGATTATTTCTAGGCTCAACTGTAGTCCTGAAAACGGCATTGTTCATTTTTTTCCCGAGGCTACTATTCTATTTGGTACGTATACCACTTCTTCTTTGTCCATTCATCTGTTTATGAACCTTTTTTCTGCTTCCATGTCTTGGCTATTTCAATATTGCTGCAGTGCTCATTTGCCTGCCTGTGTCTTTCCGATTCAGGTGGTCTTAGGTTATAGGCCCAAAAGGTGACCTGCCGCATCATATGGTAGCTCAATTTTTACCTTTTCAAGCAGCTCCATTCAGTTTGCGTTACTGCTGTTACCACTTTACATCCCAGCAGCAGATAGAAGGTATACATTTCTCTAAAACCCCTTCAGCATTTATAGTTTGTAGACTTTTTGCTGATGGCCATTTGACTGGTGTGAGCTGAAACCTTTTTGGAGGTTGGATACGCATGTGGCGAATAATTCCTTATACTGATCTTTAGGCATATCCTTTTTCTTCTTTTCCTTTTTTTGTTAAAGTGTGAGTACAACTGCCCTCTTCATATTCACTTTTTGAAAAATTTCTCATGTGTTGAATTTTCTTGCGTATTCCCTACCCCAGGGCATTTTTTGAGGGCAGGTGTCATTTAGACCCCTGCAGTCGTTTTGACTATTAAGCAACCCTTAGCACTGGGTTTAAAGCTGCTGTTGTGGGAAACAGCCACAAGGCGGCAGCATTATTACGTTCTTAACTCTTGTTACTATGGCAACAGAGTCTTCCTGGAGGTAGTGTTCCGAGGTTGTAAATTAGAGTGGAATGTGCTGGGACAAGCCTCCAGAAGTTTATGTCTCCTTACTTATGTTTGTTTTTTAAATTTAATTTCTATTTCTTATCGGAGTAAATTTGATTTTAGTGTTTTGATTGCCTGGCTGTACAGAATCTGCTCAATGATTCATACATATGTCTGTTCATCCTCGGGTCCTGTTACCATGTGTGTGATTACAAAATGTATATTTTAAAGGTATTGGTGATTATATAATTCATACAGTTTATCTGTTATATGTTTTTATACACTTAACATACATTAGTATATGTATGTTAACCCCATAGTCCTAGTTAACCCATCCTCCCACCTTTCATTTTGGCTAACCATTAGTTTATTTCATAAGTCTGTGAGTGTCTTTTTCTGTGGAAATATGTTCATTGGTAGCAATCTTAGGATAACATGTATAAATGTTATCATAGGATATTTGTCGTACCCTTTTGAGTTACTTAAGCTTATATGATTATTTCTAGGCTCAACTGTAGTCCTGAAAACGGCATTGTTCATTTTTTTCCCGAGGCTACTATTCTATTTGGTACGTATACCACTTCTTCTTTGTCCATTCATCTGTTTATGAACCTTTTTTCTGCTTCCATGTCTTGGCTATTTCAATATTGCTGCAGTGCTCATTTGCCTGCCTGTGTCTTTCCGATTCAGGTGGTCTTAGGTTATAGGCCCAAAAGGTGACCTGCCGCATCATATGGTAGCTCAATTTTTATCTTTTCAAGCAGCTCCATTCAGTTTGTGTTAGTGCTGTTACCACTTTACATCCCACCAGCAGCTAGAAGGTACACAGTTCTCTAAAACCCTTTCAGCATTCATAGTTTGTAGACATTTTGCTGATGGAAACGATTGGTGTGAGCTGAAACCATTTTCCATTTGAATTTGCATGTGTCTAATAATTCATTCTACTGAGCTTTAGGCATGTCCTTTTTTTTCTTTTCCTTTTTTTTTAAAGAGTGAGTACGACTTCCCTCCTCTTATTGATTTCTTGAAAAATTTCTCATGTGTTGAATATTCTTGCCTATTCCTTACCCCAGGGCATTTTTCAGGGCAGGTGTCATTTAGAAACCTGCAGTCCATGTGACTATTAAGCAACCATTAGCACTGGGTTTAAAGCTGCTGTTGTGGGAAAGAGCCACAAGGCGGCAGCATTATTACGTTCTCATCTCTTGTTACTAGGGCAACAGAATCTTCCTGGAGGTAGTGTTCCGAGGTTGTAAATTAGAGTGGAATGTGCTGGGACAAGCCCCCAGAAGTTTATGTCTCCTTACTTAGGTTTGTTTTTTAAATGTAATTTCTATTTCTTATCGGAGTAAATTTGATTAGAGTGTTTTGATTGTCTGGCTGTACAGAAACTGCTCAATGATTCCTACATATGTCTGTTCATCTTCGGATTCTGTTACCATGTATGTGATTACAGAATGTATATTTTAAAGGTATTGGTGATTATATAATTCATACAGTTTATCTGTTATATGTTTTTATACACTTAACATACATTAGTATATGTATGTTAACCCCATAGTCCTAATTTACCCATCCTCCCACCTTTCATTTTGGCTAACAATTAGTTTATTTCATAAGTCTGTGAGTGTCTTTTTCTGTGGAAATATGTTCATTGGTAGCAATCTTAGGATAACATGTATAAATGATATCATAGGATAATTGTCATACCCTTTTGACTTACTTAACCTTATATGATTATTTCTAGGCTCTACTGTAGTCCTGAAAACGGCATTGTTCATTTTTTCCCCGAGGCTACTATTCCATTCTGTCCATATACCACTTCTTCTCTGTCCATTCATCTGTTTATGGACATTTTTTTTGCTTCCATGTCTTTGCTATTTCAATATTGCTGCAGTGCACATTTGACTGCCTGTGTCTTTCCGATTCTGGTAGTCTTAGGTTATAAGCCCAAGAGGTGCCCTGCCGCATCATATGGTAGCTCAATTTTTACCTTTTCAAGCAGCTCCATTCAGTTTGCGTTAGTGCTGTTACCACTTTACATCCCACCAGCAGCTAGAAGGTACACAGTTCTCTAAAACCCCTTCAGCATTTATAGTTTATAGACATTTTGCTGATGGAAATGACTGGTGTGAGCTGAAACCTTTTTGAATTTGAATTTGCATGTGTCTAATAATTCCTTATACTGAGCTTTAGGCATGTCCTTTTTTTTCTTTTCCTTTTTTTTTAAAGAGTGAGTACAACTTCCCTCCTCTTATTGACTTCTTGAAAAATTTCTCATGTGTTGAATTTTCTTGCCTATTCCCTACCCCAGGGCATTTTTCAGGGCAGGTGTCATTTAGACCCCTGCAGTCGTTGTGACTATTAAGCAACCATTAGCACTGGGTTTAAAGCTGCTGTTGTGGGAGACAGCCACAAGGCGGCAGCATTATTACGTTCTCAACTCTTGTTACTAGGGCAACAGAATCTTCCTAGAGGTAGTGTTCTGAGGTTGTAAATTAGAGTGGAATGTGCTGGGACAAGCCCCCAGAAGTTTATGTCTCCTTACTTATGTTTGTTTTTTAAATTTCATTTCTATTTCTTATCAGCGTAAATTTGATTAGAGTGTTTTGATTGCCTGGCTGTACAGGATCTGCTCAATGATTCATACATATGTCTGTTCATCTTCGGGTCCTGTTACCATGTATGTGATTACAAAATGTATATTTTAAAGGTATTGGTGATTATATAATTCATACAGTTTATCTGTTATATGTTGTTATACACTTAACATACATTAGTATATGTATGTTAACCCCATAGTCCTAATTTACCCATCCTCCCACCTTTCATTTTGCTAACCATTAGTTTATTTCATAAGTCTGTGAGTGTCTTTTTCTGTGGAAATATGTTCATTGGTAGCAATCTTAGGATAACATGTATAAATATTATCATAGGATATTTGTCGTACCCTTTTGAGTTACTTAACCTTATATGATTATTTCTAGGCTCAACTGTAGTCCTGAAAATGGCGTTGTTCATTTTTTTCCCCAGGCTACTATTCTATTTGGTACGTATACTACTTCTTCTTTGTCCATTCATCTGTTTATGAACCTTTTTTCTGCTTCCATGTGTTGGCTATTTCAATATTGCTGCAGTGCTCATTTGCCTGCCTGTGTCTTTCCGATTCAGGTGGTCTTAGGTTATAGGCCCAAAGGGTGACCTGCTGCATCATATGGTAGCTC
Source organism: Balaenoptera borealis (assembly GCF_965194805.1). NCBI lineage: Eukaryota > Metazoa > Chordata > Mammalia > Artiodactyla > Balaenopteridae > Balaenoptera > Balaenoptera borealis. The sequence goes on from NW_028123696.1 coordinate 445,162, forward strand.
AATTTTTACCTTTTCAAGAAGCTCCATTCAGATTGCGTTAGTGCTGTTACCACTTTACATCCCACCAGCAGCTAGAAGGTACACAGTTCTCTAAAACCCCTTCAGCATTTATAGTTTATAGACATTTTGCTGATGGAAATGACTGGTGTGAGCTGAAACCTTTTTGAATTTGAATTTGCATGTGTCTAATAATTCCTTATACTGAGCTTTAGGCATGTCCTTTTTTTTCTTTTCCTTTTTTTTAAAGAGTGAGTACAACTTCCCTCTTATTGACTTCTTGAAAAATTTCTCATGTGTTGAATTTTCTTGCCTATTCCCTACCCCAGGGCATTTTTCAGGGCAGGTGTCATTTAGAGCCATGCAGTCCTTGTGACTATTAAGCAACTATTAGTACTGGGTTTAAAGCTGCTGTTGTGGGAAACAGCCACAAGGCGGCAGCATTATTACGTTCTCAACTCTTGTTACTACGGCAACAGAGTCTTCCTGGAGGTAGTGTTCCGAGGTTGTAAATTAGAGTGGAATGTGCTGGGACAAGCCCCCAGAAGTTTATGTCTCCTTACTTATGTTTGTTTTTTAAATTTAATTTCTATTTCTTATCAGAGTAAATTTGATTAGAGTGTTTTGATTGCCTGGCTGTACAGAATCTGCTCAATGATTCATACATATGTCTGTTCATCTTCGGGTCCTGTTACCATGTATGTGATTACAAAATGTATATTTTAAAGGTATTGGTGATTATATAATTCATACAGTTTATCTGTTATATGTTTTTATACACTTAACATACATTAGTATATGTATGTTAACCCCATAGTCCTAATTTACCCATCCTCCCACCTTTCATTTTGGCTAACCATTAGTTTATTTGATAAGTCTGTGAGTGTCTTTTTCTGTGGAAATATGTTCATTGGTAGCAATCTTAGGATAACATGTATAAATGTTTTCATAGGATATTTGTCGTACCCTTTTGAGTTACTTAACGTTATATGATTATTTCTAGGCTCAACTGTACTCCTGAAAACGGCATTGTTCATTTTTTTCCCGAGGCTACTATTCTATTTGGTACGTATACCACTTCTTCTTTGTCCATTCATCTGTTTATGAACCTTTTTTCTGCTTCCATGTCTTGGCTATTTCACTATTGCTGCACTGCTCATTTGCCTGCCTGTGTCTTTCCCATTCAGGTGGTCTTAGGTTATAGGCCCAAAAGGTGACCTGCCGCATCATATGGTAGCTCAATTTTTATCTTTTCAAGCAGCTCCATTCAGTTTGTGTTAGTGCTGTTACCACTTTACATCCCACCAGCAGCTAGAAGGTACACAGTTCTCTAAAACCCCTTCAGCATTTATAGTTTGTAGACATTTTGCTGATGGAAACGACTGGTGTGAGCTGAAACCTTTTTGAATTTGAATTTGCATGTGTCTAATAATTCATTCTACTGAGCTTTAGGCATGTCCTTTTTTTTCTTTTCCTTTTTTTTTAAAGAGTGAGTACAACTTCCCTCCTCTTATTGACTTCTTGAAAAATTTCTCATGTGTTGAATATTATTGCCTATTCCCTACCCCAGGGCATTTTTCAGGGCAGGTGTCATTTAGAAACCTGCAGTCCATGTGACTATTAAGCAACCATTAGCACTGGGTTTAAAGCTGCTCTTGTGGGAAAGAGCCACAAGGCGGCAGCATTATTACGTTCTCATCTCTTGTTACTAGGGCAACAGAATCTTCCTGGAGTTAGTGTTCCGAGGTTGTAAATTAGAGTGGAATGTGCTGGGACAAGCCCCCAGAAGTTTATGTCTCCTTACTTAGGTTTGTTTTTTAAATTAAATTTCTATTTCTCATCTGAGTAAATTTGATTAGAGTGTTTTGATTGTCTGGCTGTACAGAAACTGCTCAATGATTCCTACATATGTCTGTTCATCTTCGGATTCTGTTACCATGTATGTGATTACAGAATGTATATTTTAAAGGTATTGGTGATTATATAATTCATACAGTTTATCTGTTATATGTTTTTATACACTTAACATACATTAGTATATGTATGTTAACCCCATAGTCCTAGTTTACCCATCCTCCCACCTTTCATTTTGTCTAACCATTAGTTTATTTCATAAGTCTGTGAGTGTCTTTTTCTGTGGAAATATGTTCATTGGTAGCTATCTTAGGATAACATGTATAAATGTTATCATAGGATATTTGTCGTACCCTTTTGAGTTACTTAACCTTATATGATTATTTCTAGGCTCAACTGTAGTCCTGAAAACGGCATTGTTCATTTTTTTCCCGAGGCTACTATTCTATTTGGTACGTATACCACTTCTTCTTTGTCCATTCATCTGTTTATGAACCTTTTTTCTGCTTCCATGTCTTGGCTATTTCAATATTGCTGCAGTGCTCATTTGCCTGCCTGTGTCTTTCCGATTCAGGTGGTCTTAGGTTATAGGCCCAAAAGGTGACCTGCCGCATCATATGGTACCTCAATTTTTATCTTTTCAAGCAGCTCCATTCAGTTTGTGTTAGTGCTGTTACCACTTTACATCCCACCAGCAGCTAGAAGGTACACAGTTCTCTAAAACCCCTTCAGCATTTATAGTTTGTAGACATTTTGCTGATGGAAACGATTGGTGTGAGCTGAAACCTTTTTGAATTTGAATTTGCATGTGTCTAATAATTCATTCTACTGAGCTTTAGGCATGTCCTTTTTTTTCTTTTCCTTTTTTTTTAAAGAGTGAGTACAACTTCCCTCCTCTTATTGACTTCTTGAAAAATTTCTCATGTGTTGAATATTCTTGCCTATTCCCTACCCCAGGGCATTTTTCAGGGCAGGTGTCATTTAGAGCCCTGCAGTCCATGTGACTATTAAGCAACCATTAGCACTGGGTTTAAAGCTGCTGTTGTGGGAAAGAGCCACAAGGCGGCAGCATTATTACGTTCTCATCTCTTGTTACTAGGGCAACAGAATCTTCCTGGAGGTAGTGTTCCGAGGTTGTAAATTAGAGTGGAATGTGCTGGGACAAGCCCCCAGAAGTTTATGTCTCCTTACTTAGGTTTGTTTTTTAAATTTAATTTCTATTTCTTATCAGAGTAAATTTGATTAGAGTGTTTTGATTGTCTGGCTGTACAGAAACTGCTCAATGATTCCTACATATGTCTGTTCATCTTCGGATTCTGTTACCATGTATGTGATTACAGAATGTATATTTTAAAGGTATTGGTGATTATATAATTCATACAGTTTATCTGTTATATGTTTTTATACACTTAACATACATTAGTATATGTATGTTAACCCCATAGTCCTAGTTTACCCATCCTCCCACCTTTCATTTTGTCTAACCATTAGTTTATTTCATAAGTCTGTGAGTGTCTTTTTCTGTGGAAATATGTTCATTGGTAGCTATCTTAGGATAACATGTATAAATGTTATCATAGGATATTTGTCGTACCCTTTTGAGTTACTTAACCTTATATGATTATTTCTAGGCTCAACTGTAGTCCTGAAAACGGCATTGTTCATTTTTTTCCCGAGGCTACTATTCTATTTGGTACGTATACCACTTCTTCTTTGTCCATTCATCTGTTTATGGACATTTTTTTTGCTTCCATGTCTTTGCTATTTCCATATTGCTGCAGTGCACATTTGACGGCCTGTGTCTTTCCGATTCTGGTAGTCTTAGGTTATAAGCCCAAGAGGTGCCCTGCCGCATCATATGGTAGCTCAATTTTTACCTTTTCAAGCAGCTCCATTCAGTTTGCATTAGTGCTGTTACCACTTTTCATCCCAGCAGCAGATAGAAGGTATACATTTCTCTAAAACCCCTTCAGCATTTATAGTTTGTAGACTTTTTGCTGATGGCCATTTGACTGGTGTGAGCTGAAACCTTTTTGGAGGTTGGATACGCATGTGGCGAATAATTCCTTATACTGATCTTTAGGCATATCCTTTTTCTTCTTTTCCTTTTTTTGTTAAAGTGTGAGTACAACTGCCCTCTTCATATTCACTTTTTGAAAAATTTCTCATGTGTTGAATTTTCTTGCGTATTCCCTACCCCAGGGCATTTTTTGAGGGCAGGTGTCATTTAGACCCCTGCAGTCGCTTTGACTATTAAGCAACCATTAGCACTGGGTTTAAAGCTGCTGTTGTGGGAAACAGCCACAAGGCGGCAGCATTATTACGTTCTCAACTCTTGTTACTATGGCAACAGAGTCTTCCTGGAGGTAGTGTTCCGAGGTTGTAAATTAGAGTGGAATGTGCTGGGACAAGCCTCCAGAAGTTTATGTCTCCTTACTTATGTTTGTTTTTTAAATTTAATTTCTATTTCTTATCGGAGTAAATTTGATTTTAGTGTTTTGATTGCCTGGCTGTACAGAATCTGCTCAATGATTCATACATATGTCTGTTCATCCTCGGGTCCTGTTACCATGTATGTGATTACAAAATGTATATTTTAAAGGTATTGGTGATTATATAATTCATACAGTTTATCTGTTATATGTTTTTATACACTTAACATACATTAGTATATGTATGTTAACCCCATAGTCCTAGTTAACCCATCCTCCCACCTTTCATTTTGGCTAACCATTAGTTTATTTGATAAGTCTGTGAGTGTCTTTTTCTGTGGAAATATGTTCATTGGTAGCAATCTTAGGATAACATGTATAAATGTTATCATAGGATATTTGTCGTACCCTTTTGAGTTACTTAACGTTATATGATTATTTCTAGGCTCAACTGTAGTCCTGAAAACGGCATTGTTCATTTTTTTCCCGAGGCTACTATTCTATTTGGTACGTATACCACTTCTTCTTTGTCCATTCATCTGTTTATGAACCTTTTTTCTGCTTCCATGTCTTGGCTATTTCAATATTGCTGCAGTGCTCATTTGCCTGCCTGTGTCTTTCCGATTCAGGTGGTCTTAGGTTATAGGCCCAAAAGGTGACCTGCCGCATCATATGGTACCTCAATTTTTATCTTTTCAAGCAGCTCCATTCAGTTTGTGTTAGTGCTGTTACCACTTTACATCCCACCAGCAGCTAGAAGGTACACAGTTCTCTAAAACCCCTTCAGCATTTATAGTTTGTAGACATTTTGCTGATGGAAACGATTGGTGTGAGCTGAAACCTTTTTGAATTTGAATTTGCATGTGTCTAATAATTCATTCTACTGAGCTTTAGGCATGTCCTTTTTTTTCTTTTCCTTTTTTTTTAAAGAGTGAGTACAACTTCCCTCCTCTTATTGACTTCTTGAAAAATTTCTCATGTGTTGAATATTCTTGCCTATTCCCTACCCCAGGGCATTTTTCAGGGCAGGTGTCATTTAGAGCCCTGCAGTCCATGTGACTATTAAGCAACCATTAGCACTGGGTTTAAAGCTGCTGTTGTGGGAAAGAGCCACAAGGCGGCAGCATTATTACGTTCTCATCTCTTGTTACTAGGGCAACAGAATCTTCCTGGAGGTAGTGTTCCGAGGTTGTAAATTAGAGTGGAATGTGCTGGGACAAGCCCCCAGAAGTTTATGTCTCCTTACTTAGGTTTGTTTTTTAAATTTAATTTCTATTTCTTATCGGAGTAAATTTGATTAGAGTGTTTTGATTGTCTGGCTGTACAGAAACTGCTCAATGATTCCTACATATGTCTGTTCATCTTCGGATTCTGTTACCATGTATGTGATTACAGAATGTATATTTTAAAGGTATTGGTGATTATATAATTCATACAGTTTATCTGTTATATGTTTTTATACACTTAACATACATTAGTATATGTATGTTAACCCCATAGTCCTAGTTTACCCATCCTCCCACCTTTCATTTTGTCTAACCATTAGTTTATTTCATAAGTCTGTGAGTGTCTTTTTCTGTGGAAATATGTTCATTGGTAGCTATCTTAGGATAACATGTATAAATGTTATCATAGGATATTTGTCGTACCCTTTTGAGTTACTTAACCTTATATGATTATTTCTAGGCTCAACTGTAGTCCTGAAAACGGCATTGTTCATTTTTTTCCCGAGGCTACTATTCTGTTTGGTACGTATACCACTTCTTCTTTGTCCATTCATCTGTTTATGAACCTTTTTTCTGCTTCCATGTCTTGGCTATTTCAATATTGCTGCAGTGCTCATTTGCCTGCCTGTGTCTTTCCGATTCAGGTGGTCTTAGGTTATAGGCCCAAAAGGTGACCTGCCGCATCATATGGTAGCTCAATTTTTACCTTTTCAAGCAGCTCCATTCAGTTTGCGTTAGTGCTGTTACCACTTTACATCCCACCAGCAGCTAGAAGGTACACAGTTCTCTAAAACCCCTTCAGCATTTATAGTTTATAGACATTTTGCTGATGGAAATGACTGGTGTGAGCTGAAACCTTGTTGAATTTGAATTTGCATGTGTCTAATAATTCCTTATACTGAGCTTTAGGCATGTCCTTTTTTTTCTTTTCCTTTTTTTTTTAAAGAGTGAGTACAACTTCCCTCCTCTTATTGACTTCTTGAAAAATTTCTCATGTGTTGAATTTTCTTGCCTATTCCCTACCCCAGGGCATTTTTCAGGGCAGGTGTCATTTAGACCCCTGCAGTCGTTGTGACTATTAAGCAACCATTAGCACTGGGTTTAAAGCTGCTGTTGTGGGAAACAGCCACAAGGCGGCAGCATTATTACGTTCTCAACTCTTGTTACTATGGCAACAGAGTCTTCCTGGAGGTAGTGTTCCGAGGTTGTAAATTAGAGTGGATTGTGCTGAGACAAGCCTCCAGATGTTTATGTCTCCTTACTTATGTTTGTTTTTTAAATTTAATTTCTATTTCTTATCGGAGTAAATTTGATTTTAGTGTTTTGATTGCCTGGCTGTACAGAATCTGCTCAATGATTCATACATATGTCTGTTCATCCTCGGGTCCTGTTACCATGTATGTGATTACAAAATGTATATTTTAAAGGTATTGGTGATTATATAATTCATACAGTTTATCTGTTATATGTTTTTATACACTTAACATACATTAGTATATGTATGTTAACCCCATAGTCCTAGTTAACCCATCCTCCCACCTTTCATTTTGGCTAACCATTAGTTTATTTGATAAGTCTGTGAGTGTCTTTTTCTGTGGAAATATGTTCATTGGTAGCAATCTTAGGATAACATGTATAAATGTTATCATAGGATATTTGTCGTACCCTTTTGAGTTACTTAACGTTATATGATTATTTCTAGGCTCAACTGTAGTCCTGAAAACGGCATTGTTCATTTTTTTCCCGAGGCTACTATTCTATTTGGTACGTATACCACTTCTTCTTTGTCCATTCATCTGTTTATGAACCTTTTTTCTGCTTCCATGTCTTGGCTATTTCAATATTGCTGCAGTGCTCATTTGCCTGCCTGTGTCTTTCCGATTCAGGTGGTCTTAGGTTATAGGCCCAAAAGGTGACCTGCCGCATCATATGGTACCTCAATTTTTATCTTTTCAAGCAGCTCCATTCAGTTTGTGTTAGTGCTGTTACCACTTTACATCCCACCAGCAGCTAGAAGGTACACAGTTCTCTAAAACCCCTTCAGCATTTATAGTTTGTAGACATTTTGCTGATGGAAATGATTGGTGTGAGCTGAAACCTTTTTCCATTTGAATTTGCATGTGTCTAATAATTCATTCTACTGAGCTTTAGGCATGTCCTTTTTTTTCTTTTCCTTTTTTTTTAAAGAGTGAGTACAACTTCCCTCCTCTTATTGATTTCTTGAAAAATTTCTCATGTGTTGAATATTCTTGCCTATTCCTTACCCCAGGGCGTTTTTCAGGGCAGGTGTCATTTAGAGCCCTGCAGTCCATGTGACTATTAAGCAACCATTAGCACTGGGTTTAAAGCTGCTGTTGTGAGAAAGAGCCACAAGGCGGCAGCATTATTACGTTCTCATCTCTTGTTACTAGGGCAACAGAATCTTCCTGGAGGTAGTGTTCCGAGGTTGTAAATTAGAGTGGAATGTGCTGGGACAAGCCCCCAGAAGTTTATGTCTCCTTACTTAGGTTTGTTTTTTAAATGTAATTTCTATTTCTTATCGGAGTAAATTTGATTAGAGTGTTTTGATTGTCTGGCTGTACAGAAACTGCTCAATGATTCCTACATATGTCTGTTCATCTTCGGATTCTGTTACCATGTATGTGATTACAGAATGTATATTTTAAAGGTATTGGTGATTATATAATTCATACAGTTTATCTGTTATATGTTTTTATACACTTAACATACATTAGTATATGTATGTTAACCCCATAGTCCTAATTTACCCGTCCTCCCACCTTTCATTTTGGCTAACAATTAGTTTATTTCATAAGTCTGTGAGTGTCTTTTTCTGTGGAAATATGTTCATTGGTAGCAATCTTAGGATAACATGTATAAATGATATCATAGGATAATTGTCATACCCTTTTGACTTACTTAACCTTATATGATTATTTCTAGGCTCTACTGTAGTCCTGAAAACGGCATTGTTCATTTTTTCCCCGAGGCTACTATTCCATTCTGTCCATATACCACTTCTTCTCTGTCCATTCATCTGTTTATGGACATTTTTTTTGCTTCCATGTCTTTGCTATTTCAATATTGCTGCAGTGCACATTTGACTGCCTGTGTCTTTCCGATTCTGGTAGTCTTAGGTTATAAGCCCATGAGGTGCCCTGCTGCATCATATGGTAGCTCAATTTTTACCTTTTCAAGCAGCTCCATTCAGTTTGCGTTAGTGCTGTTACCACTTTACATCCCACCAGCAGCTAGAAGGTACACAGTTCTCTAAAACCCCTTCAGCATTTATAGTTTATAGACATTTTGCTGATGGAAATGACTGGTGTGAGCTGAAACCTTCTTGAATTTGAATTTGCATGTGTCTAATAATTCCTTATACTGAGCTTTAGGCATGTCCTTTTTTTTCTTTTCCTTTTTTTTTAAAGAGTGAGTACAACTTCCCTCCTCTTATTGACTTCTTGAAAAATTTCTCATGTGTTGAATTTTCTTGCCTATTCCCTACCCCAGGGCATTTTTCAGGGCAGGTGTCATTTAGAGCCCTGCAGTCCTTGTGACTATTAAGCAACCATTAGCACTGGGTTTAAAGCTGCTGTTGTGGGAAACAGCCACAAGGCGGCAGCATTATTACGTTCTCATCTCTTGTTACTAGGGCAACAGAATCTTCCTGGAGGTAGTGTTCCGTGGTTGTAAATTAGAGTGGAATGTGCTGGGACGAGCCCCCAGAAGTTTATGTCTCCTTACTTATGTTTGTTTTTTAAATTTAATTCTATTTCTTTTTGGAGTAAATTTGATTAGAGTTTTTTGATTGTCTGGCTGTACAGAATCTGCTCAATGATTCCTACATATGTCTGTTCATCTTCGGATTCTGTTACCATGTATGTGAATACAGAATGTATATTTTAAAGGTATTGGTGATTATATAATTCATATAGTTTATCTGTTATATGTTTATATGCATGTAACATACATTAGTATATTTATGTTAATCCCATAGTCCTAATTTACCCATCCTCCCCCCTTTCATTTTGGCTAACCATTAGTTTATTTCATAAGTCTGTGAGTGTCTTTTTCTGTGGAAATATGTTCATTGGTAGCAATCTTAGGATAACATGTACAAATGATATCATAGGATATTTGTCATACCCTTTTGACTTACTTAACCTTATATTATTATTTCTAGGCTCCACTGTAGTCCTGAAAACGGCATTGTTCATTTTTTTCCCGAGGCTACTATTCCATTCTGTCCATATACCACTTCTTCTCTGTCCATTCATCTGTTTATGGACCTTTTTTTGCTTCCATGTCTTGGCTATTTCAGTATTGCTGCAGTGCACATTTGACTGCCTGTGTCTTTCCGATTCTGGTGGTCTTAGGTTATAAGCCCGAGAGGTGCCCTGCCGCATCATATGGTAGCTCAATTTCTACCTTTTCAAGCGGCTCCATTCAGTTTGCGTTAGTGCTGTTACCACTTTACATCCCAGCAGCAGATAGAAGGTACACATTTCTCTAAAACACCTTCAGCATTTATAGTTTGTAGACTTTTGCTGATGGCCATTTGACTGTTGTGAGCTGAAACCTTTATGGAGGTTGGATACGCATGTGGCGAATAATTCCTTATACTGATCTTTAGGCATATCCTTTTTCTTCTTTTCCTTTTTTTGTTAAAGTGTGAGTACAACTTCCCTCTTCATATTCACTTTTTGAAAAATTTCTCATGTGTTGAATTTTCTTGCCTATTCCCTACCCAAGGGCACTTTTTGAGGGCAGGTGTCATTTAGACCCCTGCAGTCGTTGTGACTATTAAGCAACCATTAGCACTGGGTTTAAAGCTGCTGTTGTGGGAAACAGCCACAAGGCGGCAGCATTATTACGTTCTCAACTCTTGTTACTAGGGCAACAGAATCTTCCTGGAGGTAGTGTTCTGAGGTTGTAAATTAGAGTGGAATGTGCTGGGACAAGCCCCCAGAAGTTTATGTCTCCTTACTTATGTTTGTTTTTTAAATTTCATTTCTATTTCTTATCAGCGTAAATTTGATTAGAGTGTTTTGATTGCCTGGCTGTACAGGATCTGCTCAATGATTCATACATATGTCTGTTCATCTTCGGGTCCTGTTACCATGTATGTGATTACAAAATGTATATTTTAAAGGTATTGGTGATTATATAATTCATACAGTTTATCTGTTATATGTTGTTATACACTTAACATACATTAGTATATGTATGTTAACCCCATAGTCCTAATTTACCCATCCTCCCACCTTTCAGTTTGCTAACCATTAGTTTATTTCATAAGTCTGTGAGTGTCTTTTTCTGTGGAAATATGTTCATTGGTAGCAATCTTAGGATAACATGTATAAATATTATCATAGGGTATTTGTCGTACCCTTTTGAGTTAGTTAACCTTATATGATTATTTCTAGGCTCAACTGTAGTCCTGAAAACGGCGTTGTTCATTTTTTTCCCCAGGCTACTATTCTATTTGGTACGTATACTACTTCTTCTTTGTCCATTCATCTGTTTATGAACCTTTTTTCTGCTTCCATGTCTTGGCTATTTCAATATTGCTGCAGTGCTCATTTGCCTGCCTGTGTCTTTCCGATTCAGGTGGTCTTAGGTTATAGGCCCAAAGGGTGACCTGCTGCATCATATGGTAGCTCAATTTTTACCTTGTCAAGAAGCTCCATTCAGTTTGCGTTAGTGCTGTTACCACTTTACATCCCACCAGCAGCTAGAAGGTACACAGTTCTCTAAAACCCCTTCAGCATTTATAGTTTATAGACATTTTGCTGATGGAAATGACTGGTGTGAGCTGAAACCTTTTTGAATTTGAATTTGCATGTGTCTAATAATTCCTTATACTGAGCTTTAGGCATGTCCTTTTTTTTCTTTTCCTTTTTTTTAAAGAGTGAGTACAACTTCCCTCCTCTTATTGACTTCTTGAAAAATTTCTCATGTGTTGAATTTTCTTGCCTATTCCCTACCCCAGGGCATTTTTTGAGGGCAGGTGTCATTTAGAGCCCTGCAGTCCTTGTGACTATTAAGCAACTATTAGTACTGGGTTTAAAGCTGCTGTTGTGGGAAACAGCCACAAGGCCGCAGCATTATTACGTTCTCAACTCTTGTTACTACGGCAACAGAGTCTTCCTGGAGGTAGTGTTCCGAGGTTGTAAATTAGAGTGGAATGTGCTGGGACAAGCCCCCAGAAGTTTATGTCTCCTTACTTATGTTTGTTTTTTAAATTTAATTTCTATTTCTTATCAGAGTAAATTTGATTAGAGTGTTTTGATTGCCTGGCTGTACAGAATCTGCTCAATGATTCATACATATGTCTGTTCATCTTCGGGTCCTCTTACCATGTATGTGATTACAAAATGTATATTTTAAAGGTATTGGTGATTATATAATTCATACAGTTTATCTGTTATATGTTTTTATACACTTAACATACATTAGTATATGTATGTTAACCCCATAGTCCTAATTTACCCATCCTCCCACCTTTCATTTTGGCTAACCATTAGTTTATTTGATAAGTCTGTGAGTGTCTTTTTCTGTGGAAATATGTTCATTGGTAGCAATCTTAGGATAACATGTATAAATGTTTTCATAGGATATTTGTCGTACACTTTTGAGTTACTTAACCTTATATGATTATTTCTAGGCTCAACTGTAGTCCTGAAAACGGCATTGTTCATTTTTTTCCCGAGGCTACTATTCTATTTGGTACGTATACCACTTCTTCTTTGTCCATTCATCTGTTTATGAACCTTTTTTCTGCTTCCATGTCTTGGCTATTTCAATATTGCTGCAGTGCTCATTTGCCTGCCTGTGTCTTTCCGATTCAGGTGGTCTTAGGTTATAGGCCCAAAAGGTGACCTGCCGCATCATATGGTAGCTCAATTTTTATCTTTTCAAGCAGCTCCATTCAGTTTGCGTTAGTGCTGTTACCACTTTACATCCCACCAGCAGCTAGAAGGTACACAGTTCTCTAAAACCCCTTCAGCATTTATAGTTTGTAGACATTTTGCTGATGGAAACGACTGGTGTGAGCTGAAACCTTTTTGAATTTGAATTTGCATGTGTCTAATAATTCATTCTACTGAGCTTTAGGCATGTCCATTTTTTTCTTTTCCTTTTTTTTTAAAGAGTGAGTACAACTTCCCTCCTCTTATTGACTTCTTGAAAAATTTCTCATGTGTTGAATATTCTTGCCTATTCCCTACCCCAGGGCATTTTTCAGGGCAGGTGTCATTTAGAGCCCTGCAGTCCATGTGACTATTAAGCAACCATTAGCACTGGGTTTAAAGCTGCTGTTGTGGGAAAGAGCCACAAGGCGGCAGCATTATTACGTTCTCATCTCTTGTTACTAGGGCAACAGAATCTTCCTGGAGGTAGTGTTCCGAGGTTGTAAATTAGAGTGGAATGTGCTGGGACAAGCCCCCAGAAGTTTATGTCTCCTTACTTAGGTTTGTTTTTTAAATTTAATTTCTATTTCTTATCGGAGTAAATTTGATTAGAGTGTTTTGATTGTCTGGCTGTACAGAAACTGCTCAATGATTCCTACATATGTCTGTTCATCTTCGGATTCTGTTACCATGTATGTGATTACAGAATGTATATTTTAAAGGTATTGGTGATTATATAATTCATACAGTTTATCTGTTATATGTTTTTATACACTTAACATACATTAGTATATGTATGTTAACCCCATAGTCCTAATTTACCCATCCTCCCACCTTTCATTTTGGCTAACAATTAGTTTATTTCATAAGTCTGTGAGTGTCTTTTTCTGTGGAAATATGTTCATTGGTAGCAATCTTAGGATAACATGTATAAATGATATCATAGGATAATTGTCATACCCTTTTGACTTACTTAACCTTATATGATTATTTCTAGGCTCTACTGTAGTCCTGAAAACGGCATTGTTCATTTTTTCCCCGAGGCTACTATTCCATTCTGTCCATATACCACTTCTTCTCTGTCCATTCATCTGTTTATGGACATTTTTTTTGCTTCCATGTCTTTGCTATTTCAATATTGCTGCAGTGCACATTTGACTGCCTGTGTCTTTCCGATTCTGGTAGTCTTAGGTTATAAGCCCAAGAGGTGCCCTGCCGCATCATATGGTAGCTCAATTTTTACCTTTTCAAGCAGCTCCATTCAGTTTGCGTTAGTGCTGTTACCACTTTACATCCCACCAGCAGCTAGAAGGTACACAGTTCTCTAAAACCCCTTCAGCATTTATAGTTTATAGACATTTTGCTGATGGAAATGACTGGTGTGAGCTGAAACCTTTTTGAATTTGAATTTGCATGTGTCTAATAATTCCTTATACTGAGCTTTAGGCATGTCCTTTTTTTTCTTTTCCTTTTTTTTTAAAGAGTGAGTACAACTTCCCTCCTCTTATTGACTTCTTGAAAAATTTCTCATGTGTTGAATTTTCTTGCCTATTCCCTACCCCAGGGCATTTTTCAGGGCAGGTGTCATTTAGACCCCTGCAGTCGTTGTGACTATTAAGCAACCATTAGCACTGGGTTTAAAGCTGCTGTTGTGGGAGACAGCCACAAGGCGGCAGCATTATTACGTTCTCAACTCTTGTTACTAGGGCAACAGAATCTTCCTAGAGGTAGTGTTCTGAGGTTGTAAATTAGAGTGGAATGTGCTGGGACAAGCCCCCAGAAGTTTATGTCTCCTTACTTATGTTTGTTTTTTAAATTTCATTTCTATTTCTTATCAGCGTAAATTTGATTAGAGTGTTTTGATTGCCTGGCTGTACAGGATCTGCTCAATGATTCATACATATGTCTGTTCATCTTCGGGTCCTGTTACCATGTATGTGATTACAAAATGTATATTTTAAAGGTATTGGTGATTATATAATTCATACAGTTTATCTGTTATATGTTGTTATACACTTAACATACATTAGTATATGTATGTTAACCCCATAGTCCTAATTTACCCATCCTCCCACCTTTCATTTTGCTAACCATTAGTTTATTTCATAAGTCTGTGAGTGTCTTTTTCTGTGGAAATATGTTCATTGGTAGCAATCTTAGGATAACATGTATAAATATTATCATAGGATATTTGTCGTACCCTTTTGAGTTACTTAACCTTATATGATTATTTCTAGGCTCAACTGTAGTCCTGAAAATGGCGTTGTTCATTTTTTTCCCCAGGCTACTATTCTATTTGGTACGTATACTACTTCTTCTTTGTCCATTCATCTGTTTATGAACCTTTTTTCTGCTTCCATGTCTTGGCTATTTCAATATTGCTGCAGTGCTCATTTGCCTGCCTGTGTCTTTCCGATTCAGGTGGTCTTAGGTTATAGGCCCAAAGGGTGACCTGCTGCATCATATGGTAGCTCAATTTTTACCTTTTCAAGAAGCTCCATTCAGATTGCGTTAGTGCTGTTACCACTTTACATCCCACCAGCAGCTAGAAGGTACACAGTTCTCTAAAACCCCTTCAGCATTTATAGTTTATAGACATTTTGCTGATGGAAATGACTGGTGTGAGCTGAAACCTTTTTGAATTTGAATTTGCATGTGTCTAATAATTCCTTATACTGAGCTTTAGGCATGTCCTTTTTTTTCTTTTCCTTTTTTTTAAAGAGTGAGTACAACTTCCCTCTTATTGACTTCTTGAAAAATTTCTCATGTGTTGAATTTTCTTGCCTATTCCCTACCCCAGGGCATTTTTCAGGGCAGGTGTCATTTAGAGCCATGCAGTCCTTGTGACTATTAAGCAACTATTAGTACTGGGTTTAAAGCTGCTGTTGTGGGAAACAGCCACAAGGCGGCAGCATTATTACGTTCTCAACTCTTGTTACTACGGCAACAGAGTCTTCCTGGAGGTAGTGTTCCGAGGTTGTAAATTAGAGTGGAATGTGCTGGGACAAGCCCCCAGAAGTTTATGTCTCCTTACTTATGTTTGTTTTTTAAATTTAATTTCTATTTCTTATCAGAGTAAATTTGATTAGAGTGTTTTGATTGCCTGGCTGTACAGAATCTGCTCAATGATTCATACATATGTCTGTTCATCTTCGGGTCCTGTTACCATGTATGTGACTACAAAATGTATATTTTAAAGGTATTGGTGATTATATAATTCATACAGTTTATCTGTTATATGTTTTTATACACTTAACATACATTAGTATATGTATGTTAACCCCATAGTCCTAATTTACCCATCCTCCCACCTTTCATTTTGGCTAACCATTAGTTTATTTGATAAGTCTGTGAGTGTCTTTTTCTGTGGAAATATGTTCATTGGTAGCAATCTTAGGATAACATGTATAAATGTTTTCATAGGATATTTGTCGTACCCTTTTGAGTTACTTAACGTTATATGATTATTTCTAGGCTCAACTGTACTCCTGAAAACGGCATTGTTCATTTTTTTCCCGAGGCTACTATTCTATTTGGTACGTATACCACTTCTTCTTTGTCCATTCATCTGTTTATGAACCTTTTTTCTGCTTCCATGTCTTGGCTATTTCACTATTGCTGCACTGCTCATTTGCCTGCCTGTGTCTTTCCCATTCAGGTGGTCTTAGGTTATAGGCCCAAAAGGTGACCTGCCGCATCATATGGTAGCTCAATTTTTATCTTTTCAAGCAGCTCCATTCAGTTTGTGTTAGTGCTGTTACCACTTTACATCCCTATCAGCAGCTAGAAGGTACACAGTTCTCTAAAACCCCTTCAGCATTTATAGTTTGTAGACATTTTGCTGATGGAAACGACTGGTGTGAGCTGAAACCTTTTTGAATTTGAATTTGCATGTGTCTAATAATTCATTCTACTGAGCTTTAGGCATGTCCTTTTTTTTCTTTTCCTTTTTTTTTAAAGAGTGAGTACAACTTCCCTCCTCTTATTGACTTCTTGAAAAATTTCTCATGTGTTGAATATTATTGCCTATTCCCTACCCCAGGGCATTTTTCAGGGCAGGTGTCATTTAGAAACCTGCAGTCCATGTGACTATTAAGCAACCATTAGCACTGGGTTTAAAGCTGCTCTTGTGGGAAAGAGCCACAAGGCGGCAGCATTATTACGTTCTCATCTCTTGTTACTAGGGCAACAGAATCTTCCTGGAGTTAGTGTTCCGAGGTTGTAAATTAGAGTGGAATGTGCTGGGACAAGCCCCCAGAAGTTTATGTCTCCTTACTTAGGTTTGTTTTTTAAATTAAATTTCTATTTCTCATCTGAGTAAATTTGATTAGAGTGTTTTGATTGTCTGGCTGTACAGAAACTGCTCAATGATTCCTACATATGTCTGTTCATCTTCGGATTCTGTTACCATGTATGTGATTACAGAATGTATATTTTAAAGGTATTGGTGATTATATAATTCATACAGTTTATCTGTTATATGTTTTTATACACTTAACATACATTAGTATATGTATGTTAACCCCATAGTCCTAGTTTACCCATCCTCCCACCTTTCATTTTGTCTAACCATTAGTTTATTTCATAAGTCTGTGAGTGTCTTTTTCTGTGGAAATATGTTCATTGGTAGCTATCTTAGGATAACATGTATAAATGTTATCATAGGATATTTGTCGTACCCTTTTGAGTTACTTAACCTTATATGATTATTTCTAGGCTCAACTGTAGTCCTGAAAACGGCATTGTTCATTTTTTTCCCGAGGCTACTATTCTATTTGGTACGTATACCACTTCTTCTTTGTCCATTCATCTGTTTATGAACCTTTTTTCTGCTTCCATGTCTTGGCTATTTCAATATTGCTGCAGTGCTCATTTGCCTGCCTGTGTCTTTCCGATTCAGGTGGTCTTAGGTTATAGGCCCAAAAGGTGACCTGCCGCATCATATGGTACCTCAATTTTTATCTTTTCAAGCAGCTCCATTCAGTTTGTGTTAGTGCTGTTACCACTTTACATCCCACCAGCAGCTAGAAGGTACACAGTTCTCTAAAACCCCTTCAGCATTTATAGTTTGTAGACATTTTGCTGATGGAAACGATTGGTGTGAGCTGAAACCTTTTTGAATTTGAATTTGCATGTGTCTAATAATTCATTCTACTGAGCTTTAGGCATGTCCTTTTTTTTCTTTTCCTTTTTTTTTAAAGAGTGAGTACAACTTCCCTCCTCTTATTGACTTCTTGAAAAATTTCTCATGTGTTGAATATTCTTGCCTATTCCCTACCCCAGGGCATTTTTCAGGGCAGGTGTCATTTAGAGCCCTGCAGTCCATGTGACTATTAAGCAACCATTAGCACTGGGTTTAAAGCTGCTGTTGTGGGAAAGAGCCACAAGGCGGCAGCATTATTACGTTCTCATCTCTTGTTACTAGGGCAACAGAATCTTCCTGGAGGTAGTGTTCCGAGGTTGTAAATTAGAGTGGAATGTGCTGGGACAAGCCCCCAGAAGTTTATGTCTCCTTACTTAGGTTTGTTTTTTAAATTTAATTTCTATTTCTTATCGGAGTAAATTTGATTAGAGTGTTTTGATTGTCTGGCTGTACAGAAACTGCTCAATGATTCCTACATATGTCTGTTCATCTTCGGATTCTGTTACCATGTATGTGATTACAGAATGTATATTTTAAAGGTATTGGTGATTATATAATTCATACAGTTTATCTGTTATATGTTTTTATACACTTAACATACATTAGTATATGTATGTTAACCCCATAGTCCTAGTTTACCCATCCTCCCACCTTTCATTTTGTCTAACCATTAGTTTATTTCATAAGTCTGTGAGTGTCTTTTTCTGTGGAAATATGTTCATTGGTAGCTATCTTAGGATAACATGTATAAATGTTATCATAGGATATTTGTCGTACCCTTTTGAGTTACTTAACCTTATATGATTATTTCTAGGCTCAACTGTAGTCCTGAAAACGGCATTGTTCATTTTTTTCCCGAGGCTACTATTCTATTTGGTACGTATACCACTTCTTCTTTGTCCATTCATCTGTTTATGGACATTTTTTTTGCTTCCATGTCTTTGCTATTTCCATATTGCTGCAGTGCACATTTGACGGCCTGTGTCTTTCCGATTCTGGTAGTCTTAGGTTATAAGCCCAAGAGGTGCCCTGCCGCATCATATGGTAGCTCAATTTTTACCTTTTCAAGCAGCTCCATTCAGTTTGCATTAGTGCTGTTACCACTTTTCATCCCAGCAGCAGATAGAAGGTATACATTTCTCTAAAACCCCTTCAGCATTTATAGTTTGTAGACTTTTTGCTGATGGCCATTTGACTGGTGTGAGCTGAAACCTTTTTGGAGGTTGGATACGCATGTGGCGAATAATTCCTTATACTGATCTTTAGGCATATCCTTTTTCTTCTTTTCCTTTTTTTGTTAAAGTGTGAGTACAACTGCCCTCTTCATATTCACTTTTTGAAAAATTTCTCATGTGTTGAATTTTCTTGCGTATTCCCTACCCCAGGGCATTTTTTGAGGGCAGGTGTCATTTAGACCCCTGCAGTCGCTTTGACTATTAAGCAACCATTAGCACTGGGTTTAAAGCTGCTGTTGTGGGAAACAGCCACAAGGCGGCAGCATTATTACGTTCTCAACTCTTGTTACTATGGCAACAGAGTCTTCCTGGAGGTAGTGTTCCGAGGTTGTAAATTAGAGTGGAATGTGCTGGGACAAGCCTCCAGAAGTTTATGTCTCCTTACTTATGTTTGTTTTTTAAATTTAATTTCTATTTCTTATCGGAGTAAATTTGATTTTAGTGTTTTGATTGCCTGGCTGTACAGAATCTGCTCAATGATTCATACATATGTCTGTTCATCCTCGGGTCCTGTTACCATGTATGTGATTACAAAATGTATATTTTAAAGGTATTGGTGATTATATAATTCATACAGTTTATCTGTTATATGTTTTTATACACTTAACATACATTAGTATATGTATGTTAACCCCATAGTCCTAGTTAACCCATCCTCCCACCTTTCATTTTGGCTAACCATTAGTTTATTTGATAAGTCTGTGAGTGTCTTTTTCTGTGGAAATATGTTCATTGGTAGCAATCTTAGGATAACATGTATAAATGTTATCATAGGATATTTGTCGTACCCTTTTGAGTTACTTAACGTTATATGATTATTTCTAGGCTCAACTGTAGTCCTGAAAACGGCATTGTTCATTTTTTTCCCGAGGCTACTATTCTATTTGGTACGTATACCACTTCTTCTTTGTCCATTCATCTGTTTATGAACCTTTTTTCTGCTTCCATGTCTTGGCTATTTCAATATTGCTGCAGTGCTCATTTGCCTGCCTGTGTCTTTCCGATTCAGGTGGTCTTAGGTTATAGGCCCAAAAGGTGACCTGCCGCATCATATGGTACCTCAATTTTTATCTTTTCAAGCAGCTCCATTCAGTTTGTGTTAGTGCTGTTACCACTTTACATCCCACCAGCAGCTAGAAGGTACACAGTTCTCTAAAACCCCTTCAGCATTTATAGTTTGTAGACATTTTGCTGATGGAAACGATTGGTGTGAGCTGAAACCTTTTTGAATTTGAATTTGCATGTGTCTAATAATTCATTCTACTGAGCTTTAGGCATGTCCTTTTTTTTCTTTTCCTTTTTTTTTAAAGAGTGAGTACAACTTCCCTCCTCTTATTGACTTCTTCAAAAATTTCTCATGTGTTGAATATTCTTGCCTATTCCCTACCCCAGGGCATTTTTCAGGGCAGGTGTCATTTAGAGCCCTGCAGTCCATGTGACTATTAAGCAACCATTAGCACTGGGTTTAAAGCTGCTGTTGTGGGAAAGAGCCACAAGGCGGCAGCATTATTACGTTCTCATCTCTTGTTACTAGGGCAACAGAATCTTCCTGGAGGTAGTGTTCCGAGGTTGTAAATTAGAGTGGAATGTGCTGGGACAAGCCCCCAGAAGTTTATGTCTCCTTACTTAGGTTTGTTTTTTAAATTTAATTTCTATTTCTTATCGGAGTAAATTTGATTAGAGTGTTTTGATTGTCTGGCTGTACAGAAACTGCTCAATGATTCCTACATATGTCTGTTCATCTTCGGATTCTGTTACCATGTATGTGATTACAGAATGTATATTTTAAAGGTATTGGTGATTATATAATTCATACAGTTTATCTGTTATATGTTTTTATACACTTAACATACATTAGTATATGTATGTTAACCCCATAGTCCTAGTTTACCCATCCTCCCACCTTTCATTTTGTCTAACCATTAGTTTATTTCATAAGTCTGTGAGTGTCTTTTTCTGTGGAAATATGTTCATTGGTAGCTATCTTAGTATAACATGTATAAATGTTATCATAGGATATTTGTCGTACCCTTTTGAGTTACTTAACCTTATATGATTATTTCTAGGCTCAACTGTAGTCCTGAAAACGGCATTGTTCATTTTTTTCCCGAGGCTACTATTCTGTTTGGTACGTATACCACTTCTTCTTTGTCCATTCATCTGTTTATGAACCTTTTTTCTGCTTCCATGTCTTGGCTATTTCAATATTGCTGCAGTGCTCATTTGCCTGCCTGTGTCTTTCCGATTCAGGTGGTCTTAGGTTATAGGCCCAAAAGGTGACCTGCCGCATCATATGGTAGCTCAATTTTTACCTTTTCAAGCAGCTCCATTCAGTTTGCGTTAGTGCTGTTACCACTTTACATCCCACCAGCAGCTAGAAGGTACACAGTTCTCTAAAACCCCTTCAGCATTTATAGTTTATAGACATTTTGCTGATGGAAATGACTGGTGTGAGCTGAAACCTTGTTGAATTTGAATTTGCATGTGTCTAATAATTCCTTATACTGAGCTTTAGGCATGTCCTTTTTTTTCTTTTCCTTTTTTTTTTAAAGAGTGAGTACAACTTCCCTCCTCTTATTGACTTCTTGAAAAATTTCTCATGTGTTGAATTTTCTTGCCTATTCCCTACCCCAGGGCATTTTTCAGGGCAGGTGTCATTTAGACCCCTGCAGTCGTTGTGACTATTAAGCAACCATTAGCACTGGGTTTAAAGCTGCTGTTGTGGGAAACAGCCACAAGGCGGCAGCATTATTACGTTCTCAACTCTTGTTACTATGGCAACAGAGTCTTCCTGGAGGTAGTGTTCCGAGGTTGTAAATTAGAGTGGATTGTGCTGGGACAAGCCTCCAGATGTTTATGTCTCCTTACTTATGTTTGTTTTTTAAATTTAATTTCTATTTCTTATCGGAGTAAATTTGATTTTAGTGTTTTGATTGCCTGGCTGTACAGAATCTGCTCAATGATTCATACATATGTCTGTTCATCCTCGGGTCCTGTTACCATGTATGTGATTACAAAATGTATATTTTAAAGGTATTGGTGATTATATAATTCATACAGTTTATCTGTTATATGTTTTTATACACTTAACATACATTAGTATATGTATGTTAACCCCATAGTCCTAGTTAACCCATCCTCCCACCTTTCATTTTGGCTAACCATTAGTTTATTTGATAAGTCTGTGAGTGTCTTTTTCTGTGGAAATATGTTCATTGGTAGCAATCTTAGGATAACATGTATAAATGTTATCATAGGATATTTGTCGTACCCTTTTGAGTTACTTAACGTTATATGATTATTTCTAGGCTCAACTGTAGTCCTGAAAACGGCATTGTTCATTTTTTTCCCGAGGCTACTATTCTATTTGGTACGTATACCACTTCTTCTTTGTCCATTCATCTGTTTATGAACCTTTTTTCTGCTTCCATGTCTTGGCTATTTCAATATTGCTGCAGTGCTCATTTGCCTGCCTGTGTCTTTCCGATTCAGGTGGTCTTAGGTTATAGGCCCAAAAGGTGACCTGCCGCATCATATGGTACCTCAATTTTTATCTTTTCAAGCAGCTCCATTCAGTTTGTGTTAGTGCTGTTACCACTTTACATCCCACCAGCAGCTAGAAGGTACACAGTTCTCTAAAACCCCTTCAGCATTTATAGTTTGTAGACATTTTGCTGATGGAAACGATTGGTGTGAGCTGAAACCTTTTTCCATTTGAATTTGCATGTGTGTAATAATTCATTCTACTGAGCTTTAGGCATGTCCTTTTTTTTCTTTTCCTTTTTTTTTAAAGAGTGAGTACAACTTCCCTCCTCTTATTGATTTCTTGAAAAATTTCTCATGTGTTGAATATTCTTGCCTATTCCTTACCCCAGGGCGTTTTTCAGGGCAGGTGTCATTTAGAGCCCTGCAGTCCATGTGACTATTAAGCAACCATTAGCACTGGGTTTAAAGCTGCTGTTGTGAGAAAGAGCCACAAGGCGGCAGCATTATTACGTTCTCATCTCTTGTTACTAGGGCAACAGAATCTTCCTGGAGGTAGTGTTCCGAGGTTGTAAATTAGAGTGGAATGTGCTGGGACAAGCCCCCAGAAGTTTATGTCTCCTTACTTAGGTTTGTTTTTTAAATGTAATTTCTATTTCTTATCGGAGTAAATTTGATTAGAGTGTTTTGATTGTCTGGCTGTACAGAAACTGCTCAATGATTCCTACATATGTCTGTTCATCTTCGGATTCTGTTACCATGTATGTGATTACAGAATGTATATTTTAAAGGTATTGGTGATTATATAATTCATACAGTTTATCTGTTATATGTTTTTATACACTTAACATACATTAGTATATGTATGTTAACCCCATAGTCCTAATTTACCCGTCCTCCCACCTTTCATTTTGGCTAACAATTAGTTTATTTCATAAGTCTGTGAGTGTCTTTTTCTGTGGAAATATGTTCATTGGTAGCAATCTTAGGATAACATGTATAAATGATATCATAGGATAATTGTCATACCCTTTTGACTTACTTAACCTTATATGATTATTTCTAGGCTCTACTGTAGTCCTGAAAACGGCATTGTTCATTTTTTCCCCGAGGCTACTATTCCATTCTGTCCATATACCACTTCTTCTCTGTCCATTCATCTGTTTATGGACATTTTTTTTGCTTCCATGTCTTTGCTATTTCAATATTGCTGCAGTGCACATTTGACTGCCTGTGTCTTTCCGATTCTGGTAGTCTTAGGTTATAAGCCCATGAGGTGCCCTGCTGCATCATATGGTAGCTCAATTTT
This sequence comes from Balaenoptera borealis, assembly GCF_965194805.1. NCBI lineage: Eukaryota > Metazoa > Chordata > Mammalia > Artiodactyla > Balaenopteridae > Balaenoptera > Balaenoptera borealis. The sequence continues at coordinate 468,752 of NW_028123696.1, forward strand.
TACCTTTTCAAGCAGCTCCATTCAGTTTGCGTTAGTGCTGTTACCACTTTACATCCCACCAGCAGCTAGAAGGTACACAGTTCTCTAAAACCCCTTCAGCATTTATAGTTTATAGACATTTTGCTGATGGAAATGACTGGTGTGAGCTGAAACCTTCTTGAATTTGAATTTGCATGTGTCTAATAATTCCTTATACTGAGCTTTAGGCATGTCCTTTTTTTTCTTTTCCTTTTTTTTTAAAGAGTGAGTACAACTTCCCTCCTCTTATTGACTTCTTGAAAAATTTCTCATGTGTTGAATTTTCTTGCCTATTCCCTACCCCAGGGCATTTTTCAGGGCAGGTGTCATTTAGAGCCCTGCAGTCCTTGTGACTATTAAGCAACCATTAGCACTGGGTTTAAAGCTGCTGTTGTGGGAAACAGCCACAAGGCGGCAGCATTATTACGTTCTCATCTCTTGTTACTAGGGCAACAGAATCTTCCTGGAGGTAGTGTTCCGTGGTTGTAAATTAGAGTGGAATGTGCTGGGACGAGCCCCCAGAAGTTTATGTCTCCTTACTTATGTTTGTTTTTTAAATTTAATTCTATTTCTTTTTGGAGTAAATTTGATTAGAGTTTTTTGATTGTCTGGCTGTACAGAATCTGCTCAATGATTCCTACATATGTCTGTTCATCTTCGGATTCTGTTACCATGTATGTGAATACAGAATGTATATTTTAAAGGTATTGGTGATTATATAATTCATATAGTTTATCTGTTATATGTTTATATGCATGTAACATACATTAGTATATTTATGTTAATCCCATAGTCCTAATTTACCCATCCTCCCCCCTTTCATTTTGGCTAACCATTAGTTTATTTCATAAGTCTGTGAGTGTCTTTTTCTGTGGAAATATGTTCATTGGTAGCAATCTTAGGATAACATGTACAAATGATATCATAGGATATTTGTCATACCCTTTTGACTTACTTAACCTTATATTATTATTTCTAGGCTCCACTGTAGTCCTGAAAACGGCATTGTTCATTTTTTTCCCGAGGCTACTATTCCATTCTGTCCATATACCACTTCTTCTCTGTCCATTCATCTGTTTATGGACCTTTTTTTGCTTCCATGTCTTGGCTATTTCAGTATTGCTGCAGTGCACATTTGACTGCCTGTGTCTTTCCGATTCTGGTGGTCTTAGGTTATAAGCCCGAGAGGTGCCCTGCCGCATCATATGGTAGCTCAATTTCTACCTTTTCAAGCGGCTCCATTCAGTTTGCGTTAGTGCTGTTACCACTTTACATCCCAGCAGCAGATAGAAGGTACACATTTCTCTAAAACACCTTCAGCATTTATAGTTTGTAGACTTTTGCTGATGGCCATTTGACTGTTGTGAGCTGAAACCTTTATGGAGGTTGGATACGCATGTGGCGAATAATTCCTTATACTGATCTTTAGGCATATCCTTTTTCTTCTTTTCCTTTTTTTGTTAAAGTGTGAGTACAACTTCCCTCTTCATATTCACTTTTTGAAAAATTTCTCATGTGTTGAATTTTCTTGCCTATTCCCTACCCAAGGGCACTTTTTGAGGGCAGGTGTCATTTAGACCCCTGCAGTCGTTGTGACTATTAAGCAACCATTAGCACTGGGTTTAAAGCTGCTGTTGTGGGAAACAGCCACAAGGCGGCAGCATTATTACGTTCTCAACTCTTGTTACTAGGGCAACAGAATCTTCCTGGAGGTAGTGTTCTGAGGTTGTAAATTAGAGTGGAATGTGCTGGGACAAGCCCCCAGAAGTTTATGTCTCCTTACTTATGTTTGTTTTTTAAATTTCATTTCTATTTCTTATCAGCGTAAATTTGATTAGAGTGTTTTGATTGCCTGGCTGTACAGGATCTGCTCAATGATTCATACATATGTCTGTTCATCTTCGGGTCCTGTTACCATGTATGTGATTACAAAATGTATATTTTAAAGGTATTGGTGATTATATAATTCATACAGTTTATCTGTTATATGTTGTTATACACTTAACATACATTAGTATATGTATGTTAACCCCATAGTCCTAATTTACCCATCCTCCCACCTTTCAGTTTGCTAACCATTAGTTTATTTCATAAGTCTGTGAGTGTCTTTTTCTGTGGAAATATGTTCATTGGTAGCAATCTTAGGATAACATGTATAAATATTATCATAGGGTATTTGTCGTACCCTTTTGAGTTAGTTAACCTTATATGATTATTTCTAGGCTCAACTGTAGTCCTGAAAACGGCGTTGTTCATTTTTTTCCCCAGGCTACTATTCTATTTGGTACGTATACTACTTCTTCTTTGTCCATTCATCTGTTTATGAACCTTTTTTCTGCTTCCATGTCTTGGCTATTTCAATATTGCTGCAGTGCTCATTTGCCTGCCTGTGTCTTTCCGATTCAGGTGGTCTTAGGTTATAGGCCCAAAGGGTGACCTGCTGCATCATATGGTAGCTCAATTTTTACCTTGTCAAGAAGCTCCATTCAGTTTGCGTTAGTGCTGTTACCACTTTACATCCCACCAGCAGCTAGAAGGTACACAGTTCTCTAAAACCCCTTCAGCATTTATAGTTTATAGACATTTTGCTGATGGAAATGACTGGTGTGAGCTGAAACCTTTTTGAATTTGAATTTGCATGTGTCTAATAATTCCTTATACTGAGCTTTAGGCATGTCCTTTTTTTTCTTTTCCTTTTTTTTAAAGAGTGAGTACAACTTCCCTCCTCTTATTGACTTCTTGAAAAATTTCTCATGTGTTGAATTTTCTTGCCTATTCCCTACCCCAGGGCATTTTTTGAGGGCAGGTGTCATTTAGAGCCCTGCAGTCCTTGTGACTATTAAGCAACTATTAGTACTGGGTTTAAAGCTGCTGTTGTGGGAAACAGCCACAAGGCCGCAGCATTATTACGTTCTCAACTCTTGTTACTACGGCAACAGAGTCTTCCTGGAGGTAGTGTTCCGAGGTTGTAAATTAGAGTGGAATGTGCTGGGACAAGCCCCCAGAAGTTTATGTCTCCTTACTTATGTTTGTTTTTTAAATTTAATTTCTATTTCTTATCAGAGTAAATTTGATTAGCGTGTTTTGATTGCCTGGCTGTACAGAATCTGCTCAATGATTCATACATATGTCTGTTCATCTTCTGGTCCTCTTACCATGTATGTGATTACAAAATGTATATTTTAAAGGTATTGGTGATTATATAATTCATACAGTTTATCTGTTATATGTTTTTATACACTTAACATACATTAGTATATGTATGTTAACCCCATAGTCCTAATTTACCCATCCTCCCACCTTTCATTTTGGCTAACCATTAGTTTATTTGATAAGTCTGTGAGTGTCTTTTTCTGTGGAAATATGTTCATTGGTAGCAATCTTAGGATAACATGTATAAATGTTTTCATAGGATATTTGTCGTACCCTTTTGAGTTACTTAACCTTATATGATTATTTCTAGGCTCAACTGTAGTCCTGAAAACGGCATTGTTCATTTTTTTCCCGAGGCTACTATTCTATTTGGTACGTATACCACTTCTTCTTTGTCCATTCATCTGTTTATGAACCTTTTTTCTGCTTCCATGTCTTGGCTATTTCAATATTGCTGCAGTGCTCATTTGCCTGCCTGTGTCTTTCCGATTCAGGTGGTCTTAGGTTATAGGCCCAAAAGGTGACCTGTCGCATCATATGGTAGCTCAATTTTTATCTTTTCAAGCAGCTCCATTCAGTTTGCGTTAGTGCTGTTACCACTTTACATCCCACCAGCAGCTAGAAGGTACACAGTTCTCTAAAACCCCTTCAGCATTTATAGTTTGTAGACATTTTGCTGATGGAAACGACTGGTGTGAGCTGAAACCTTTTTGAATTTGAATTTGCATGTGTCTAATAATTCATTCTACTGAGCTTTAGGCATGTCCATTTTTTTCTTTTCCTTTTTTTTTAAAGAGTGAGTACAACTTCCCTCCTCTTATTGACTTCTTGAAAAATTTCTCATGTGTTGAATATTCTTGCCTATTCCCTACCCCAGGGCATTTTTCAGGGCAGGTGTCATTTAGAGCCCTGCAGTCCATGTGACTATTAAGCAACCATTAGCACTGGGTTTAAAGCTGCTGTTGTGGGAAAGAGCCACAAGGCGGCAGCATTATTACGTTCTCATCTCTTGTTACTAGGGCAACAGAATCTTCCTGGAGGTAGTGTTCCGAGGTTGTAAATTAGAGTGGAATGTGCTGGGACAAGCCCCCAGAAGTTTATGTCTCCTTACTTAGGTTTGTTTTTTAAATTTAATTTCTATTTCTTATCGGAGTAAATTTGATTAGAGTGTTTTGATTGTCTGGCTGTACAGAAACTGCTCAATGATTCCTACATATGTCTGTTCATCTTCGGATTCTGTTACCATGTATGTGATTACAGAATGTATATTTTAAAGGTATTGGTGATTATATAATTCATACAGTTTATCTGTTATATGTTTTTATACACTTAACATACATTAGTATATGTATGTTAACCCCATAGTCCTAGTTTACCCATCCTCCCACCTTTCATTTTGTCTAACCATTAGTTTATTTCATAAGTCTGTGAGTGTCTTTTTCTGTGGAAATATGTTCATTGGTAGCTATCTTAGGATAACATGTATAAATGTTAACATAGGATATTTGTCGTACCCTTTTGAGTTACTTAACCTTATATGATTATTTCTAGGCTCAACTGTAGTCCTGAAAACGGCATTGTTCATTTTTTTCCCGAGGCTACTATTCTATTTGGTACGTATACCACTTCTTCTTGGTCCATTCATCTGTTTATGGACATTTTTTTTGCTTCCATGTCTTTGCTATTTCCATATTGCTGCAGTGCACATTTGACTGCCTGTGTCTTTCCGATTCTGGTAGTCTTAGGTTATAAGCCGAAGAGGTGCCCTGCCGCATCATATGGTAGCTCAATTTTTACCTTTTCAAGCAGCTCCATTCAGTTTGCATTAGTGCTGTTACCACTTTTCATCCCAGCAGCAGATAGAAGGTATACATTTCTCTAAAACCCCTTCAGCATTTATAGTTTGTAGACTTTTTGCTGATGGCCATTTGACTGGTGTGAGCTGAAACCTTTTTGGAGGTTGGATACGCATGTGGCGAATAATTCCTTATACTGATCTTTAGGCATATCCTTTTTCTTCTTTTCCTTTTTTTGTTAAAGTGTGAGTACAACTGCCCTCTTCATATTCACTTTTTGAAAAATTTCTCATGTGTTGAATTTTCTTGCGTATTCCCTACCCCAGGGCATTTTTTGAGGGCAGGTGTCATTTAGACCCCTGCAGTCGTTTTGACTATTAAGCAACCATTAGCACTGGGTTTAAAGCTGCTGTTGTGGGAAACAGCCACAAGGCGGCAGCATTATTACGTTCTCAACTCTTGTTACTATGGCAACAGACTCTTCCTGGAGGTAGTGTTCCGAGGTTGTAAATTAGAGTGGAATGTGCTGGGACAAGCCTCCAGAAGTTTATGTCTCCTTACTTATGTTTGTTTTTTAAATTTAATTTCTATTTCTTATCGGAGTAAATTTGATTTTAGTGTTTTGATTGCCTGGCTGTACAGAATCTGCTCAATGATTCATACATATGTCTGTTCATCCTCGGGTCCTGTTACCATGTATGTGATTACAAAATGTATATTTTAAAGGTATTGGTGATTATATAATTCATACAGTTTATCTGTTATATGTTTTTATACACTTAACATACATTAGTATATGTATGTTAACCCCATAGTCCTAGTTAACCCATCCTCCCACCTTTCATTTTGGCTAACCATTAGTTTATTTGATAAGTCTGTGAGTGTCTTTTTCTGTGGAAATATGTTCATTGGTAGCAATCTTAGGATAACATGTATAAATGTTATCATAGGATATTTGTCGTACCCTTTTGAGTTACTTAACCTTATATGATTATTTCTAGGCTCAACTGTAGTCCTGAAAACGGCATTGTTCATTTTTTTCCCGAGGCTACTATTCTATTTGGTACGTATACCAATTCTTCTTTGTCCATTCATCTGTTTATGAACCTTTTTTCTGCTTCCATGTCTTGGCTATTTCAATATTGCTGCAGTGCTCATTTGCCTGCCTGTGTCTTTCCGATTCAGGTGGTCTTAGGTTATAGGCCCAAAAGGTGACCTGCCGCATCATATGGTACCTCAATTTTTATCTTTTCAAGCAGCTCCATTCAGTTTGTGTTAGTGCTGTTACCACTTTACATCCCACCAGCAGCTAGAAGGTACACAGTTCTCTAAAACCCCTTCAGCATTTATAGTTTGTAGACATTTTGCTGATGGAAACGATTGGTGTGAGCTGAAACCTTTTTCCATTTGAATTTGCATGTGTCTAATAATTCATTCTACTGAGCTTTAGGCATGTCCTTTTTTTTCTTTTCCTTTTTTTTTAAAGAGTGAGTACAACTTCCCTCCTCTTATTGATTTCTTGAAAAATTTCTCATGTGTTGAATATTCTTGCCTATTCCTTACCCCAGGGCATTTTTCAGGGCAGGTGTCATTTAGAGCCCTGCAGTCCATGTGACTATTAAGCAACCATTAGCACTGGGTTTAAAGCTGCTGTTGTGAGAAAGAGCCACAAGGCGGCAGCATTATTACGTTCTCATCTCTTGTTACTAGGGCAACAGAATCTTCCTGGAGGTAGTGTTCCGAGGTTGTAAATTAGAGTGGAATGTGCTGGGACAAGCCCCCAGAAGTTTATGTCTCCTTACTTAGGTTTGTTTTTTAAATGTAATTTCTATTTCTTATCGGAGTAAATTTGATTAGAGTGTTTTGATTGTCTGGCTGTACAGAAACTGCTCAATGATTCCTACATATGTCTGTTCATCTTCGGATTCTGTTACCATGTATGTGATTACAGAATGTATATTTTAAAGGTATTGGTGATTATATAATTCATACAGTTTATGTGTTATATGTTTTTATACACTTAACATACATTAGTATATGTATGTTAACCCCATAGTCCTAATTTACCCATCCTCCCACCTTTCATTTTGGCTAACAATTAGTTTATTTCATAAGTCTGTGAGTGTCTTTTTCTGTGGAAATATGTTCATTGGTAGCAATCTTAGGATAACATGTATAAATGATATCATAGGATAATTGTCATACCCTTTTGACTTACTTAACCTTATATGATTATTTCTAGGCTCTACTGTAGTCCTGAAAACGGCATTGTTCATTTTTTCCCCGAGGCTACTATTCCATTCTGTCCATATACCACTTCTTCTCTGTCCATTCATCTGTTTATGGACATTTTTTTTGCTTCCATGTCTTTGCTATTTCAATATTGCTGCAGTGCACATTTGACTGCCTGTGTCTTTCCGATTCTGGTAGTCTTAGGTTATAAGCCCATGAGGTGCCCTGCTGCATCATATGGTAGCTCAATTTTTACCTTTTCAAGCAGCTCCATTCAGTTTGCGTTAGTGCTGTTACCACTTTACATCCCACCAGCAGCTAGAAGGTACACAGTTCTCTAAAACCCCTTCAGCATTTATAGTTTATAGACATTTTGCTGATGGAAATGACTGGTGTGAGCTGAAACCTTCTTGAATTTGAATTTGCATGTGTCTAATAATTCCTTATACTGAGCTTTAGGCATGTCCTTTTTTTTCTTTTCCTTTTTTTTAAAGAGTGAGTACAACTTCCCTCCTCTTATTGACTTCTTGAAAAATTTCTCATGTGTTGAATTTTCTTGCCTATTCCCTACCCCAGGGCATTTTTTGAGGGCAGGTGTCATTTAGAGCCCTGCAGTCCTTGTGACTATTAAGCAACTATTAGTACTGGGTTTAAAGCTGCTGTTGTGGGAAACAGCCACAAGGCCGCAGCATTATTACGTTCTCAACTCTTGTTACTACGGCAACAGAGTCTTCCTGGAGGTAGTGTTCCGAGGTTGTAAATTAGAGTGGAATGTGCTGGGACAAGCCCCCAGAAGTTTATGTCTCCTTACTTATGTTTGTTTTTTAAATTTAATTTCTATTTCTTATCAGAGTAAATTTGATTAGCGTGTTTTGATTGCCTGGCTGTACAGAATCTGCTCAATGATTCATACATATGTCTGTTCATCTTCGGGTCCTCTTACCATGTATGTGATTACAAAATGTATATTTTAAAGGTATTGGTGATTATATAATTCATACAGTTTATCTGTTATATGTTTTTATACACTTAACATACATTAGTATATGTATGTTAACCCCATAGTCCTAATTTACCCATCCTCCCACCTTTCATTTTGGCTAACCATTAGTTTATTTGATAAGTCTGTGAGTGTCTTTTTCTGTGGAAATATGTTCATTGGTAGCAATCTTAGGATAACATGTATAAATGTTTTCATAGGATATTTGTCGTACCCTTTTGAGTTACTTAACCTTATATGATTATTTCTAGGCTCAACTGTAGTCCTGAAAACGGCATTGTTCATTTTTTTCCCGAGGCTACTATTCTATTTGGTACGTATACCACTTCTTCTTTGTCCATTCATCTGTTTATGAACCTTTTTTCTGCTTCCATGTCTTGGCTATTTCAATATTGCTGCAGTGCTCATTTGCCTGCCTGTGTCTTTCCGATTCAGGTGGTCTTAGGTTATAGGCCCAAAAGGTGACCTGTCGCATCATATGGTAGCTCAATTTTTATCTTTTCAAGCAGCTCCATTCAGTTTGCGTTAGTGCTGTTACCACTTTACATCCCACCAGCAGCTAGAAGGTACACAGTTCTCTAAAACCCCTTCAGCATTTATAGTTTGTAGACATTTTGCTGATGGAAACGACTGGTGTGAGCTGAAACCTTTTTGAATTTGAATTTGCATGTGTCTAATAATTCATTCTACTGAGCTTTAGGCATGTCCATTTTTTTCTTTTCCTTTTTTTTTAAAGAGTGAGTACAACTTCCCTCCTCTTATTGACTTCTTGAAAAATTTCTCATGTGTTGAATATTCTTGCCTATTCCCTACCCCAGGGCATTTTTCAGGGCAGGTGTCATTTAGAGCCCTGCAGTCCATGTGACTATTAAGCAACCATTAGCACTGGGTTTAAAGCTGCTGTTGTGGGAAAGAGCCACAAGGCGGCAGCATTATTACGTTCTCATCTCTTGTTACTAGGGCAACAGAATCTTCCTGGAGGTAGTGTTCCGAGGTTGTAAATTAGAGTGGAATGTGCTGGGACAAGCCCCCAGAAGTTTATGTCTCCTTACTTAGGTTTGTTTTTTAAATTTAATTTCTATTTCTTATCGGAGTAAATTTGATTAGAGTGTTTTGATTGTCTGGCTGTACAGAAACTGCTCAATGATTCCTACATATGTCTGTTCATCTTCGGATTCTGTTACCATGTATGTGATTACAGAATGTATATTTTAAAGGTATTGGTGATTATATAATTCATACAGTTTATCTGTTATATGTTTTTATACACTTAACATACATTAGTATATGTATGTTAACCCCATAGTCCTAGTTTACCCATCCTCCCACCTTTCATTTTGTCTAACCATTAGTTTATTTCATAAGTCTGTGAGTGTCTTTTTCTGTGGAAATATGTTCATTGGTAGCTATCTTAGGATAACATGTATAAATGTTATCATAGGATATTTGTCGTACCCTTTTGAGTTACTTAACCTTATATGATTATTTCTAGGCTCAACTGTAGTCCTGAAAACGGCATTGTTCATTTTTTTCCCGAGGCTACTATTCTATTTGGTACGTATACCACTTCTTCTTGGTCCATTCATCTGTTTATGGACATTTTTTTTGCTTCCATGTCTTTGCTATTTCCATATTGCTGCAGTGCACATTTGACTGCCTGTGTCTTTCCGATTCTGGTAGTCTTAGGTTATAAGCCGAAGAGGTGCCCTGCCGCATCATATGGTAGCTCAATTTTTACCTTTTCAAGCAGCTCCATTCAGTTTGCATTAGTGCTGTTACCACTTTTCATCCCAGCAGCAGATAGAAGGTATACATTTCTCTAAAACCCCTTCAGCATTTATAGTTTGTAGACTTTTTGCTGATGGCCATTTGACTGGTGTGAGCTGAAACCTTTTTGGAGGTTGGATACGCATGTGGCGAATAATTCCTTATACTGATCTTTAGGCATATCCTTTTTCTTCTTTTCCTTTTTTTGTTAAAGTGTGAGTACAACTGCCCTCTTCATATTCACTTTTTGAAAAATTTCTCATGTGTTGAATTTTCTTGCGTATTCCCTACCCCAGGGCATTTTTTGAGGGCAGGTGTCATTTAGACCCCTGCAGTCGTTTTGACTATTAAGCAACCATTAGCACTGGGTTTAAAGCTGCTGTTGTGGGAAACAGCCACAAGGCGGCAGCATTATTACGTTCTCAACTCTTGTTACTATGGCAACAGACTCTTCCTGGAGGTAGTGTTCCGAGGTTGTAAATTAGAGTGGAATGTGCTGGGACAAGCCTCCAGAAGTTTATGTCTCCTTACTTATGTTTGTTTTTTAAATTTAATTTCTATTTCTTATCGGAGTAAATTTGATTTTAGTGTTTTGATTGCCTGGCTGTACAGAATCTGCTCAATGATTCATACATATGTCTGTTCATCCTCGGGTCCTGTTACCATGTATGTGATTACAAAATGTATATTTTAAAGGTATTGGTGATTATATAATTCATACAGTTTATCTGTTATATGTTTTTATACACTTAACATACATTAGTATATGTATGTTAACCCCATAGTCCTAGTTAACCCATCCTCCCACCTTTCATTTTGGCTAACCATTAGTTTATTTGATAAGTCTGTGAGTGTCTTTTTCTGTGGAAATATGTTCATTGGTAGCAATCTTAGGATAACATGTATAAATGTTATCATAGGATATTTGTCGTACCCTTTTGAGTTACTTAACCTTATATGATTATTTCTAGGCTCAACTGTAGTCCTGAAAACGGCATTGTTCATTTTTTTCCCGAGGCTACTATTCTATTTGGTACGTATACCAATTCTTCTTTGTCCATTCATCTGTTTATGAACCTTTTTTCTGCTTCCATGTCTTGGCTATTTCAATATTGCTGCAGTGCTCATTTGCCTGCCTGTGTCTTTCCGATTCAGGTGGTCTTAGGTTATAGGCCCAAAAGGTGACCTGCCGCATCATATGGTACCTCAATTTTTATCTTTTCAAGCAGCTCCATTCAGTTTGTGTTAGTGCTGTTACCACTTTACATCCCACCAGCAGCTAGAAGGTACACAGTTCTCTAAAACCCCTTCAGCATTTATAGTTTGTAGACATTTTGCTGATGGAAACGATTGGTGTGAGCTGAAACCTTTTTCCATTTGAATTTGCATGTGTCTAATAATTCATTCTACTGAGCTTTAGGCATGTCCTTTTTTTTCTTTTCCTTTTTTTTTAAAGAGTGAGTACAACTTCCCTCCTCTTATTGATTTCTTGAAAAATTTCTCATGTGTTGAATATTCTTGCCTATTCCTTACCCCAGGGCATTTTTCAGGGCAGGTGTCATTTAGAGCCCTGCAGTCCATGTGACTATTAAGCAACCATTAGCACTGGGTTTAAAGCTGCTGTTGTGAGAAAGAGCCACAAGGCGGCAGCATTATTACGTTCTCATCTCTTGTTACTAGGGCAACAGAATCTTCCTGGAGGTAGTGTTCCGAGGTTGTAAATTAGAGTGGAATGTGCTGGGACAAGCCCCCAGAAGTTTATGTCTCCTTACTTAGGTTTGTTTTTTAAATGTAATTTCTATTTCTTATCGGAGTAAATTTGATTAGAGTGTTTTGATTGTCTGGCTGTACAGAAACTGCTCAATGATTCCTACATATGTCTGTTCATCTTCGGATTCTGTTACCATGTATGTGATTACAGAATGTATATTTTAAAGGTATTGGTGATTATATAATTCATACAGTTTATGTGTTATATGTTTTTATACACTTAACATACATTAGTATATGTATGTTAACCCCATAGTCCTAATTTACCCATCCTCCCACCTTTCATTTTGGCTAACAATTAGTTTATTTCATAAGTCTGTGAGTGTCTTTTTCTGTGGAAATATGTTCATTGGTAGCAATCTTAGGATAACATGTATAAATGATATCATAGGATAATTGTCATACCCTTTTGACTTACTTAACCTTATATGATTATTTCTAGGCTCTACTGTAGTCCTGAAAACGGCATTGTTCATTTTTTCCCCGAGGCTACTATTCCATTCTGTCCATATACCACTTCTTCTCTGTCCATTCATCTGTTTATGGACATTTTTTTTGCTTCCATGTCTTTGCTATTTCAATATTGCTGCAGTGCACATTTGACTGCCTGTGTCTTTCCGATTCTGGTAGTCTTAGGTTATAAGCCCATGAGGTGCCCTGCTGCATCATATGGTAGCTCAATTTTTACCTTTTCAAGCAGCTCCATTCAGTTTGCGTTAGTGCTGTTACCACTTTACATCCCACCAGCAGCTAGAAGGTACACAGTTCTCTAAAACCCCTTCAGCATTTATAGTTTATAGACATTTTGCTGATGGAAATGACTGGTGTGAGCTGAAACCTTCTTGAATTTGAATTTGCATGTGTCTAATAATTCCTTATACTGAGCTTTAGGCATGTCCTTTTTTTTCTTTTCCTTTTTTTTTAAAGAGTGAGTACAACTTCCCTCCTCTTATTGACTTCTTGAAAAATTTCTCATGTGTTGAATTTTCTTGCCTATTCCCTACCCCAGGGCATTTTTCAGGGCAGGTGTCATTTAGAGCCCTGCAGTCCTTGTGACTATTAAGCAACCATTAGCACTGGGTTTAATGCTGCTGTTGTGGGAAACAGCCACAAGGCGGCAGCATTATTACGTTCTCATCTCTTGTTACTAGGGCAACAGAATCTTCCTGGAGGTAGTGTTCCGTGGTTGTAAATTAGAGTGGAATGTGCTGGGACGAGCCCCCAGAAGTTTATGTCTCCTTACTTATGTTTGTTTTTTAAATTTAATTCTATTTCTTTTTGGAGTAAATTTGATTAGAGTTTTTTGATTGTCTGGCTGTACAGAATCTGCTCAATGATTCCTACATATGTCTGTTCATCTTCGGATTCTGTTACCATGTATGTGAATACAGAATGTATATTTTAAAGGTATTGGTGATTATATAATTCATATAGTTTATCTGTTATATGTTTATATGCATGTAACATACATTAGTATATTTATGTTAATCCCATAGTCCTAATTTACCCATCCTCCCCCCTTTCATTTTGGCTAACCATTAGTTTATTTCATAAGTCTGTGAGTGTCTTTTTCTGTGGAAATATGTTCATTGGTAGCAATCTTAGGATAACATGTACAAATGATATCATAGGATATTTGTCATACCCTTTTGACTTACTTAACCTTATATTATTATTTCTAGGCTCCACTGTAGTCCTGAAAACGGCATTGTTCATTTTTTTCCCGAGGCTACTATTCCATTCTGTCCATATACCACTTCTTCTCTGTCCATTCATCTGTTTATGGACCTTTTTTTGCTTCCATGTCTTGGCTATTTCAGTATTGCTGCAGTGCACATTTGACTGCCTGTGTCTTTCCGATTCTGGTGGTCTTAGGTTATAAGCCCGAGAGGTGCCCTGCCGCATCATATGGTAGCTCAATTTCTACCTTTTCAAGCGGCTCCATTCAGTTTGCGTTAGTGCTGTTACCACTTTACATCCCAGCAGCAGATAGAAGGTACACATTTCTCTAAAACACCTTCAGCATTTATAGTTTGTAGACTTTTGCTGATGGCCATTTGACTGTTGTGAGCTGAAACCTTTATGGAGGTTGGATACGCATGTGGCGAATAATTCCTTATACTGATCTTTAGGCATATCCTTTTTCTTCTTTTCCTTTTTTTGTTAAAGTGTGAGTACAACTTCCCTCTTCATATTCACTTTTTGAAAAATTTCTCATGTGTTGAATTTTCTTGCCTATTCCCTACCCAAGGGCACTTTTTGAGGGCAGGTGTCATTTAGACCCCTGCAGTCGTTGTGACTATTAAGCAACCATTAGCACTGGGTTTAAAGCTGCTGTTGTGGGAAACAGCCACAAGGCGGCAGCATTATTACGTTCTCAACTCTTGTTACTAGGGCAACAGAATCTTCCTGGAGGTAGTGTTCTGAGGTTGTAAATTAGAGTGGAATGTGCTGGGACAAGCCCCCAGAAGTTTATGTCTCCTTACTTATGTTTGTTTTTTAAATTTCATTTCTATTTCTTATCAGCGTAAATTTGATTAGAGTGTTTTGATTGCCTGGCTGTACAGGATCTGCTCAATGATTCATACATATGTCTGTTCATCTTCGGGTCCTGTTACCATGTATGTGATTACAAAATGTATATTTTAAAGGTATTGGTGATTATATAATTCATACAGTTTATCTGTTATATGTTGTTATACACTTAACATACATTAGTATATGTATGTTAACCCCATAGTCCTAATTTACCCATCCTCCCACCTTTCATTTTGCTAACCATTAGTTTATTTCATAAGTCTGTGAGTGTCTTTTTCTGTGGCAATATGTTCATTGGTAGCAATCTTAGGATAACATGTATAAATATTATCATAGGATATTTGTCGTACCCTTTTGAGTTAGTTAACCTTATATGATTATTTCTAGGCTCAACTGTAGTCCTGAAAACGGCGTTGTTCATTTTTTTCCCCAGGCTACTATTCTATTTGGTACGTATACTACTTCTTCTTTGTCCATTCATCTGTTTATGAACCTTTTTTCTGCTTCCATGTCTTGGCTATTTCAATATTGCTGCAGTGCTCATTTGCCTGCCTGTGTCTTTCCGATTCAGGTGGTCTTAGGTTATAGGCCCAAAGGGTGACCTGCTGCATCATATGGTAGCTCAATTTTTACCTTGTCAAGAAGCTCCATTCAGTTTGCGTTAGTGCTGTTACCACTTTACATCCCACCAGCAGCTAGAAGGTACACAGTTCTCTAAAACCCCTTCAGCATTTATAGTTTATAGACATTTTGCTGATGGAAATGACTGGTGTGAGCTGAAACCTTTTTGAATTTGAATTTGCATGTGTCTAATAATTCCTTATACTGAGCTTTAGGCATGTCCTTTTTTTTCTTTTCCTTTTTTTTAAAGAGTGAGTACAACTTCCCTCCTCTTATTGACTTCTTGAAAAATTTCTCATGTGTTGAATTTTCTTGCCTATTCCCTACCCCAGGGCATTTTTTGAGGGCAGGTGTCATTTAGAGCCCTGCAGTCCTTGTGACTATTAAGCAACTATTAGTACTGGGTTTAAAGCTGCTGTTGTGGGAAACAGCCACAAGGCCGCAGCATTATTACGTTCTCAACTCTTGTTACTACGGCAACAGAGTCTTCCTGGAGGTAGTGTTCCGAGGTTGTAAATTAGAGTGGAATGTGCTGGGACAAGCCCCCAGAAGTTTATGTCTCCTTACTTATGTTTGTTTTTTAAATTTAATTTCTATTTCTTATCAGAGTAAATTTGATTAGAGTGTTTTGATTGCCTGGCTGTACAGAATCTGCTCAATGATTCATACATATGTCTGTTCATCTTCGGGTCCTCTTACCATGTATGTGATTACAAAATGTATATTTTAAAGGTATTGGTGATTATATAATTCATACAGTTTATCTGTTATATGTTTTTATACACTTAACATACATTAGTATATGTATGTTAACCCCATAGTCCTAATTTACCCATCCTCCCACCTTTCATTTTGGCTAACCATTAGTTTATTTGATAAGTCTGTGAGTGTCTTTTTCTGTGGAAATATGTTCATTGGTAGCAATCTTAGGATAACATGTATAAATGTTTTCATAGGATATTTGTCGTACACTTTTGAGTTACTTAACCTTATATGATTATTTCTAGGCTCAACTGTAGTCCTGAAAACGGCATTGTTCATTTTTTTCCCGAGGCTACTATTCTATTTGGTACGTATACCACTTCTTCTTTGTCCATTCATCTGTTTATGAACCTTTTTTCTGCTTCCATGTCTTGGCTATTTCAATATTGCTGCAGTGCTCATTTGCCTGCCTGTGTCTTTCCGATTCAGGTGGTCTTAGGTTATAGGCCCAAAAGGTGACCTGCCGCATCATATGGTAGCTCAATTTTTATCTTTTCAAGCAGCTCCATTCAGTTTGCGTTAGTGCTGTTACCACTTTACATCCCACCAGCAGCTAGAAGGTACACAGTTCTCTAAAACCCCTTCAGCATTTATAGTTTGTAGACATTTTGCTGATGGAAACGACTGGTGTGAGCTGAAACCTTTTTGAATTTGAATTTGCATGTGTCTAATAATTCATTCTACTGAGCTTTAGGCATGTCCATTTTTTTCTTTTCCTTTTTTTTTAAAGAGTGAGTACAACTTCCCTCCTCTTATTGACTTCTTGAAAAATTTCTCATGTGTTGAATATTCTTGCCTATTCCCTACCCCAGGGCATTTTTCAGGGCAGGTGTCATTTAGAGCCCTGCAGTCCATGTGACTATTAAGCAACCATTAGCACTGGGTTTAAAGCTGCTGTTGTGGGAAAGAGCCACAAGGCGGCAGCATTATTACGTTCTCATCTCTTGTTACTAGGGCAACAGAATCTTCCTGGAGGTAGTGTTCCGAGGTTGTAAATTAGAGTGGAATGTGCTGGGACAAGCCCCCAGAAGTTTATGTCTCCTTACTTAGGTTTGTTTTTTAAATTTAATTTCTATTTCTTATCGGAGTAAATTTGATTAGAGTGTTTTGATTGTCTGGCTGTACAGAAACTGCTCAATGATTCCTACATATGTCTGTTCATCTTCGGATTCTGTTACCATGTATGTGATTACAGAATGTATATTTTAAAGGTATTGGTGATTATATAATTCATACAGTTTATCTGTTATATGTTTTTATACACTTAACATACATTAGTATATGTATGTTAACCCCATAGTCCTAATTTACCCATCCTCCCACCTTTCATTTTGGCTAACAATTAGTTTATTTCATAAGTCTGTGAGTGTCTTTTTCTGTGGAAATATGTTCATTGGTAGCAATCTTAGGATAACATGTATAAATGATATCATAGGATAATTGTCATACCCTTTTGACTTACTTAACCTTATATGATTATTTCTAGGCTCTACTGTAGTCCTGAAAACGGCATTGTTCATTTTTTCCCCGAGGCTACTATTCCATTCTGTCCATATACCACTTCTTCTCTGTCCATTCATCTGTTTATGGACATTTTTTTTGCTTCCATGTCTTTGCTATTTCAATATTGCTGCAGTGCACATTTGACTGCCTGTGTCTTTCCGATTCTGGTAGTCTTAGGTTATAAGCCCAAGAGGTGCCCTGCCGCATCATATGGTAGCTCAATTTTTACCTTTTCAAGCAGCTCCATTCAGTTTGCGTTAGTGCTGTTACCACTTTACATCCCACCAGCAGCTAGAAGGTACACAGTTCTCTAAAACCCCTTCAGCATTTATAGTTTATAGACATTTTGCTGATGGAAATGACTGGTGTGAGCTGAAACCTTTTTGAATTTGAATTTGCATGTGTCTAATAATTCCTTATACTGAGCTTTAGGCATGTCCTTTTTTTTCTTTTCCTTTTTTTTAAAGAGTGAGTACAACTTCCCTCTTATTGACTTCTTGAAAAATTTCTCATGTGTTGAATTTTCTTGCCTATTCCCTACCCCAGGGCATTTTTCAGGGCAGGTGTCATTTAGAGCCATGCAGTCCTTGTGACTATTAAGCAACTATTAGTACTGGGTTTAAAGCTGCTGTTGTGGGAAACAGCCACAAGGCGGCAGCATTATTACGTTCTCAACTCTTGTTACTACGGCAACAGAGTCTTCCTGGAGGTAGTGTTCCGAGGTTGTAAATTAGAGTGGAATGTGCTGGGACAAGCCCCCAGAAGTTTATGTCTCCTTACTTATGTTTGTTTTTTAAATTTAATTTCTATTTCTTATCAGAGTAAATTTGATTAGAGTGTTTTGATTGCCTGGCTGTACAGAATCTGCTCAATGATTCATACATATGTCTGTTCATCTTCGGGTCCTGTTACCATGTATGTGATTACAAAATGTATATTTTAAAGGTATTGGTGATTATATAATTCATACAGTTTATCTGTTATATGTTTTTATACACTTAACATACATTAGTATATGTATGTTAACCCCATAGTCCTAATTTACCCATCCTCCCACCTTTCATTTTGGCTAACCATTAGTTTATTTGATAAGTCTGTGAGTGTCTTTTTCTGTGGAAATATGTTCATTGGTAGCAATCTTAGGATAACATGTATAAATGTTTTCATAGGATATTTGTCGTACCCTTTTGAGTTACTTAACGTTATATGATTATTTCTAGGCTCAACTGTACTCCTGAAAACGGCATTGTTCATTTTTTTCCCGAGGCTACTATTCTATTTGGTACGTATACCACTTCTTCTTTGTCCATTCATCTGTTTATGAACCTTTTTTCTGCTTCCATGTCTTGGCTATTTCACTATTGCTGCACTGCTCATTTGCCTGCCTGTGTCTTTCCCATTCAGGTGGTCTTAGGTTATAGGCCCAAAAGGTGACCTGCCGCATCATATGGTAGCTCAATTTTTATCTTTTCAAGCAGCTCCATTCAGTTTGTGTTAGTGCTGTTACCACTTTACATCCCTATCAGCAGCTAGAAGGTACACAGTTCTCTAAAACCCCTTCAGCATTTATAGTTTGTAGACATTTTGCTGATGGAAACGACTGGTGTGAGCTGAAACCTTTTTGAATTTGAATTTGCATGTGTCTAATAATTCATTCTACTGAGCTTTAGGCATGTCCTTTTTTTTCTTTTCCTTTTTTTTTAAAGAGTGAGTACAACTTCCCTCCTCTTATTGACTTCTTGAAAAATTTCTCATGTGTTGAATATTATTGCCTATTCCCTACCCCAGGGCATTTTTCAGGGCAGGTGTCATTTAGAAACCTGCAGTCCATGTGACTATTAAGCAACCATTAGCACTGGGTTTAAAGCTGCTCTTGTGGGAAAGAGCCACAAGGCGGCAGCATTATTACGTTCTCATCTCTTGTTACTAGGGCAACAGAATCTTCCTGGAGTTAGTGTTCCGAGGTTGTAAATTAGAGTGGAATGTGCTGGGACAAGCCCCCAGAAGTTTATGTCTCCTTACTTAGGTTTGTTTTTTAAATTAAATTTCTATTTCTCATCTGAGTAAATTTGATTAGAGTGTTTTGATTGTCTGGCTGTACAGAAACTGCTCAATGATTCCTACATATGTCTGTTCATCTTCGGATTCTGTTACCATGTATGTGATTACAGAATGTATATTTTAAAGGTATTGGTGATTATATAATTCATACAGTTTATCTGTTATATGTTTTTATACACTTAACATACATTAGTATATGTATGTTAACCCCATAGTCCTAGTTTACCCATCCTCCCACCTTTCATTTTGTCTAACCATTAGTTTATTTCATAAGTCTGTGAGTGTCTTTTTCTGTGGAAATATGTTCATTGGTAGCTATCTTAGGATAACATGTATAAATGTTATCATAGGATATTTGTCGTACCCTTTTGAGTTACTTAACCTTATATGATTATTTCTAGGCTCAACTGTAGTCCTGAAAACGGCATTGTTCATTTTTTTCCCGAGGCTACTATTCTATTTGGTACGTATACCACTTCTTCTTTGTCCATTCATCTGTTTATGAACCTTTTTTCTGCTTCCATGTCTTGGCTATTTCAATATTGCTGCAGTGCTCATTTGCCTGCCTGTGTCTTTCCGATTCAGGTGGTCTTAGGTTATAGGCCCAAAAGGTGACCTGCCGCATCATATGGTACCTCAATTTTTATCTTTTCAAGCAGCTCCATTCAGTTTGTGTTAGTGCTGTTACCACTTTACATCCCACCAGCAGCTAGAAGGTACACAGTTCTCTAAAACCCCTTCAGCATTTATAGTTTGTAGACATTTTGCTGATGGAAACGATTGGTGTGAGCTGAAACCTTTTTGAATTTGAATTTGCATGTGTCTAATAATTCATTCTACTGAGCTTTAGGCATGTCCTTTTTTTTCTTTTCCTTTTTTTTTAAAGAGTGAGTACAACTTCCCTCCTCTTATTGACTTCTTGAAAAATTTCTCATGTGTTGAATATTCTTGCCTATTCCCTACCCCAGGGCATTTTTCAGGGCAGGTGTCATTTAGAGCCCTGCAGTCCATGTGACTATTAAGCAACCATTAGCACTGGGTTTAAAGCTGCTGTTGTGGGAAAGAGCCACAAGGCGGCAGCATTATTACGTTCTCATCTCTTGTTACTAGGGCAACAGAATCTTCCTGGAGGTAGTGTTCCGAGGTTGTAAATTAGAGTGGAATGTGCTGGGACAAGCCCCCAGAAGTTTATGTCTCCTTACTTAGGTTTGTTTTTTAAATTTAATTTCTATTTCTTATCGGAGTAAATTTGATTAGAGTGTTTTGATTGTCTGGCTGTACAGAAACTGCTCAATGATTCCTACATATGTCTGTTCATCTTCGGATTCTGTTACCATGTATGTGATTACAGAATGTATATTTTAAAGGTATTGGTGATTATATAATTCATACAGTTTATCTGTTATATGTTTTTATACACTTAACATACATTAGTATATGTATGTTAACCCCATAGTCCTAGTTTACCCATCCTCCCACCTTTCATTTTGTCTAACCATTAGTTTATTTCATAAGTCTGTGAGTGTCTTTTTCTGTGGAAATATGTTCATTGGTAGCTATCTTAGGATAACATGTATAAATGTTATCATAGGATATTTGTCGTACCCTTTTGAGTTACTTAACCTTATATGATTATTTCTAGGCTCAACTGTAGTCCTGAAAACGGCATTGTTCATTTTTTTCCCGAGGCTACTATTCTATTTGGTACGTATACCACTTCTTCTTTGTCCATTCATCTGTTTATGGACATTTTTTTTGCTTCCATGTCTTTGCTATTTCCATATTGCTGCAGTGCACATTTGACGGCCTGTGTCTTTCCGATTCTGGTAGTCTTAGGTTATAAGCCCAAGAGGTGCCCTGCCGCATCATATGGTAGCTCAATTTTTACCTTTTCAAGCAGCTCCATTCAGTTTGCATTAGTGCTGTTACCACTTTTCATCCCAGCAGCAGATAGAAGGTATACATTTCTCTAAAACCCCTTCAGCATTTATAGTTTGTAGACTTTTTGCTGATGGCCATTTGACTGGTGTGAGCTGAAACCTTTTTGGAGGTTGGATACGCATGTGGCGAATAATTCCTTATACTGATCTTTAGGCATATCCTTTTTCTTCTTTTCCTTTTTTTGTTAAAGTGTGAGTACAACTGCCCTCTTCATATTCACTTTTTGAAAAATTTCTCATGTGTTGAATTTTCTTGCGTATTCCCTACCCCAGGGCATTTTTTGAGGGCAGGTGTCATTTAGACCCCTGCAGTCGCTTTGACTATTAAGCAACCATTAGCACTGGGTTTAAAGCTGCTGTTGTGGGAAACAGCCACAAGGCGGCAGCATTATTACGTTCTCAACTCTTGTTACTATGGCAACAGAGTCTTCCTGGAGGTAGTGTTCCGAGGTTGTAAATTAGAGTGGAATGTGCTGGGACAAGCCTCCAGAAGTTTATGTCTCCTTACTTATGTTTGTTTTTTAAATTTAATTTCTATTTCTTATCGGAGTAAATTTGATTTTAGTGTTTTGATTGCCTGGCTGTACAGAATCTGCTCAATGATTCATACATATGTCTGTTCATCCTCGGGTCCTGTTACCATGTATGTGATTACAAAATGTATATTTTAAAGGTATTGGTGATTATATAATTCATACAGTTTATCTGTTATATGTTTTTATACACTTAACATACATTAGTATATGTATGTTAACCCCATAGTCCTAGTTAACCCATCCTCCCACCTTTCATTTTGGCTAACCATTAGTTTATTTGATAAGTCTGTGAGTGTCTTTTTCTGTGGAAATATGTTCATTGGTAGCAATCTTAGGATAACATGTATAAATGTTATCATAGGATATTTGTCGTACCCTTTTGAGTTACTTAACGTTATATGATTATTTCTAGGCTCAACTGTAGTCCTGAAAACGGCATTGTTCATTTTTTTCCCGAGGCTACTATTCTATTTGGTACGTATACCACTTCTTCTTTGTCCATTCATCTGTTTATGAACCTTTTTTCTGCTTCCATGTCTTGGCTATTTCAATATTGCTGCAGTGCTCATTTGCCTGCCTGTGTCTTTCCGATTCAGGTGGTCTTAGGTTATAGGCCCAAAAGGTGACCTGCCGCATCATATGGTACCTCAATTTTTATCTTTTCAAGCAGCTCCATTCAGTTTGTGTTAGTGCTGTTACCACTTTACATCCCACCAGCAGCTAGAAGGTACACAGTTCTCTAAAACCCCTTCAGCATTTATAGTTTGTAGACATTTTGCTGATGGAAACGATTGGTGTGAGCTGAAACCTTTTTGAATTTGAATTTGCATGTGTCTAATAATTCATTCTACTGAGCTTTAGGCATGTCCTTTTTTTTCTTTTCCTTTTTTTTTAAAGAGTGAGTACAACTTCCCTCCTCTTATTGACTTCTTCAAAAATTTCTCATGTGTTGAATATTCTTGCCTATTCCCTACCCCAGGGCATTTTTCAGGGCAGGTGTCATTTAGAGCCCTGCAGTCCATGTGACTATTAAGCAACCATTAGCACTGGGTTTAAAGCTGCTGTTGTGGGAAAGAGCCACAAGGCGGCAGCATTATTACGTTCTCATCTCTTGTTACTAGGGCAACAGAATCTTCCTGGAGGTAGTGTTCCGAGGTTGTAAATTAGAGTGGAATGTGCTGGGACAAGCCCCCAGAAGTTTATGTCTCCTTACTTAGGTTTGTTTTTTAAATTTAATTTCTATTTCTTATCGGAGTAAATTTGATTAGAGTGTTTTGATTGTCTGGCTGTACAGAAACTGCTCAATGATTCCTACATATGTCTGTTCATCTTCGGATTCTGTTACCATGTATGTGATTACAGAATGTATATTTTAAAGGTATTGGTGATTATATAATTCATACAGTTTATCTGTTATATGTTTTTATACACTTAACATACATTAGTATATGTATGTTAACCCCATAGTCCTAGTTTACCCATCCTCCCACCTTTCATTTTGTCTAACCATTAGTTTATTTCATAAGTCTGTGAGTGTCTTTTTCTGTGGAAATATGTTCATTGGTAGCTATCTTAGGATAACATGTATAAATGTTATCATAGGATATTTGTCGTACCCTTTTGAGTTACTTAACCTTATATGATTATTTCTAGGCTCAACTGTAGTCCTGAAAACGGCATTGTTCATTTTTTTCCCGAGGCTACTATTCTGTTTGGTACGTATACCACTTCTTCTTTGTCCATTCATCTGTTTATGAACCTTTTTTCTGCTTCCATGTCTTGGCTATTTCAATATTGCTGCAGTGCTCATTTGCCTGCCTGTGTCTTTCCGATTCAGGTGGTCTTAGGTTATAGGCCCAAAAGGTGACCTGCCGCATCATATGGTAGCTCAATTTTTACCTTTTCAAGCAGCTCCATTCAGTTTGCGTTAGTGCTGTTACCACTTTACATCCCACCAGCAGCTAGAAGGTACACAGTTCTCTAAAACCCCTTCAGCATTTATAGTTTATAGACATTTTGCTGATGGAAATGACTGGTGTGAGCTGAAACCTTGTTGAATTTGAATTTGCATGTGTCTAATAATTCCTTATACTGAGCTTTAGGCATGTCCTTTTTTTTCTTTTCCTTTTTTTTTTAAAGAGTGAGTACAACTTCCCTCCTCTTATTGACTTCTTGAAAAATTTCTCATGTGTTGAATTTTCTTGCCTATTCCCTACCCCAGGGCATTTTTCAGGGCAGGTGTCATTTAGACCCCTGCAGTCGTTGTGACTATTAAGCAACCATTAGCACTGGGTTTAAAGCTGCTGTTGTGGGAAACAGCCACAAGGCGGCAGCATTATTACGTTCTCAACTCTTGTTACTATGGCAACAGAGTCTTCCTGGAGGTAGTGTTCCGAGGTTGTAAATTAGAGTGGATTGTGCTGGGACAAGCCTCCAGATGTTTATGTCTCCTTACTTATGTTTGTTTTTTAAATTTAATTTCTATTTCTTATCGGAGTAAATTTGATTTTAGTGTTTTGATTGCCTGGCTGTACAGAATCTGCTCAATGATTCATACATATGTCTGTTCATCCTCGGGTCCTGTTACCATGTATGTGATTACAAAATGTATATTTTAAAGGTATTGGTGATTATATAATTCATACAGTTTATCTGTTATATGTTTTTATACACTTAACATACATTAGTATATGTATGTTAACCCCATAGTCCTAGTTAACCCATCCTCCCACCTTTCATTTTGGCTAACCATTAGTTTATTTGATAAGTCTGTGAGTGTCTTTTTCTGTGGAAATATGTTCATTGGTAGCAATCTTAGGATAACATGTATAAATGTTATCATAGGATATTTGTCGTACCCTTTTGAGTTACTTAACGTTATATGATTATTTCTAGGCTCAACTGTAGTCCTGAAAACGGCATTGTTCATTTTTTTCCCGAGGCTACTATTCTATTTGGTACGTATACCACTTCTTCTTTGTCCATTCATCTGTTTATGAACCTTTTTTCTGCTTCCATGTCTTGGCTATTTCAATATTGCTGCAGTGCTCATTTGCCTGCCTGTGTCTTTCCGATTCAGGTGGTCTTAGGTTATAGGCCCAAAAGGTGACCTGCCGCATCATATGGTACCTCAATTTTTATCTTTTCAAGCAGCTCCATTCAGTTTGTGTTAGTGCTGTTACCACTTTACATCCCACCAGCAGCTAGAAGGTACACAGTTCTCTAAAACCCCTTCAGCATTTATAGTTTGTAGACATTTTGCTGATGGAAACGATTGGTGTGAGCTGAAACCTTTTTCCATTTGAATTTGCATGTGTGTAATAATTCATTCTACTGAGCTTTAGGCATGTCCTTTTTTTTCTTTTCCTTTTTTTTTAAAGAGTGAGTACAACTTCCCTCCTCTTATTGATTTCTTGAAAAATTTCTCATGTGTTGAATATTCTTGCCTATTCCTTACCCCAGGGCGTTTTTCAGGGCAGGTGTCATTTAGAGCCCTGCAGTCCATGTGACTATTAAGCAACCATTAGCACTGGGTTTAAAGCTGCTGTTGTGAGAAAGAGCCACAAGGCGGCAGCATTATTACGTTCTCATCTCTTGTTACTAGGGCAACAGAATCTTCCTGGAGGTAGTGTTCCGAGGTTGTAAATTAGAGTGGAATGTGCTGAGACAAGCCCCCAGAAGTTTATGTCTCCTTACTTAGGTTTGTTTTTTAAATGTAATTTCTATTTCTTATCGGAGTAAATTTGATTAGAGTGTTTTGATTGTCTGGCTGTACAGAAACTGCTCAATGATTCCTACATATGTCTGTTCATGTTCGGATTCTGTTACCATGTATGTGATTACAGAATGTATATTTTAAAGGTATTGGTGATTATATAATTCATACAGTTTATCTGTTATATGTTTTTATACACTTAACATACATTAGTATATGTATGTTAACCCCATAGTCCTAATTTACCCGTCCTCCCACCTTTCATTTTGGCTAACAATTAGTTTATTTCATAAGTCTGTGAGTGTCTTTTTCTGTGGAAATATGTTCATTGGTAGCAATCTTAGGATAACATGTATAAATGATATCATAGGATAATTGTCATACCCTTTTGACTTACTTAACCTTATATGATTATTTCTAGGCTCTACTGTAGTCCTGAAAACGGCATTGTTCATTTTTTCCCCGAGGCTACTATTCCATTCTGTCCATATACCACTTCTTCTCTGTCCATTCATCTGTTTATGGACATTTTTTTTGCTTCCATGTCTTTGCTATTTCAATATTGCTGCAGTGCACATTTGACTGCCTGTGTCTTTCCGATTCTGGTAGTCTTAGGTTATAAGCCCATGAGGTGCCCTGCTGCATCATATGGTAGCTCAATTTTTACCTTTTCAAGCAGCTCCATTCAGTTTGCGTTAGTGCTGTTACCACTTTACATCCCACCAGCAGCTAGAAGGTACACAGTTCTCTAAAACCCCTTCAGCATTTATAGTTTATAGACATTTTGCTGATGGAAATGACTGGTGTGAGCTGAAACCTTCTTGAATTTGAATTTGCATGTGTCTAATAATTCCTTATACTGAGCTTTAGGCATGTCCTTTTTTTTCTTTTCCTTTTTTTTTAAAGAGTGAGTACAACTTCCCTCCTCTTATTGACTTCTTGAAAAATTTCTCATGTGTTGAATTTTCTTGCCTATTCCCTACCCCAGGGCATTTTTCAGGGCAGGTGTCATTTAGAGCCCTGCAGTCCTTGTGACTATTAAGCAACCATTAGCACTGGGTTTAAAGCTGCTGTTGTGGGAAACAGCCACAAGGCGGCAGCATTATTACGTTCTCATCTCTTGTTACTAGGGCAACAGAATCTTCCTGGAGGTAGTGTTCCGTGGTTGTAAATTAGAGTGGAATGTGCTGGGACGAGCCCCCAGAAGTTTATGTCTCCTTACTTATGTTTGTTTTTTAAATTTAATTCTATTTCTTTTTGGAGTAAATTTGATTAGAGTTTTTTGATTGTCTGGCTGTACAGAATCTGCTCAATGATTCCTACATATGTCTGTTCATCTTCGGATTCTGTTACCATGTATGTGAATACAGAATGTATATTTTAAAGGTATTGGTGATTATATAATTCATATAGTTTATCTGTTATATGTTTATATGCATGTAACATACATTAGTATATTTATGTTAATCCCATAGTCCTAATTTACCCATCCTCCCCCCTTTCATTTTGGCTAACCATTAGTTTATTTCATAAGTCTGTGAGTGTCTTTTTCTGTGGAAATATGTTCATTGGTAGCAATCTTAGGATAACATGTACAAATGATATCATAGGATATTTGTCATACCCTTTTGACTTACTTAACCTTATATTATTATTTCTAGGCTCCACTGTAGTCCTGAAAACGGCATTGTTCATTTTTTTCCCGAGGCTACTATTCCATTCTGTCCATATACCACTTCTTCTCTGTCCATTCATCTGTTTATGGACCTTTTTTTGCTTCCATGTCTTGGCTATTTCAGTATTGCTGCAGTGCACATTTGACTGCCTGTGTCTTTCCGATTCTGGTGGTCTTAGGTTATAAGCCCGAGAGGTGCCCTGCCGCATCATATGGTAGCTCAATTTCTACCTTTTCAAGCGGCTCCATTCAGTTTGCGTTAGTGCTGTTACCACTTTACATCCCAGCAGCAGATAGAAGGTACACATTTCTCTAAAACACCTTCAGCATTTATAGTTTGTAGACTTTTGCTGATGGCCATTTGACTGTTGTGAGCTGAAACCTTTATGGAGGTTGGATACGCATGTGGCGAATAATTCCTTATACTGATCTTTAGGCATATCCTTTTTCTTCTTTTCCTTTTTTTGTTAAAGTGTGAGTACAACTTCCCTCTTCATATTCACTTTTTGAAAAATTTCTCATGTGTTGAATTTTCTTGCCTATTCCCTACCCAAGGGCACTTTTTGAGGGCAGGTGTCATTTAGACCCCTGCAGTCGTTGTGACTATTAAGCAACCATTAGCACTGGGTTTAAAGCTGCTGTTGTGGGAAACAGCCACAAGGCGGCAGCATTATTACGTTCTCAACTCTTGTTACTAGGGCAACAGAATCTTCCTGGAGGTAGTGTTCTGAGGTTGTAAATTAGAGTGGAATGTGCTGGGACAAGCCCCCAGAAGTTTATGTCTCCTTACTTATGTTTGTTTTTTAAATTTCATTTCTATTTCTTATCAGCGTAAATTTGATTAGAGTGTTTTGATTGCCTGGCTGTACAGGATCTGCTCAATGATTCATACATATGTCTGTTCATCTTCGGGTCCTGTTACCATGTATGTGATTACAAAATGTATATTTTAAAGGTATTGGTGATTATATAATTCATACAGTTTATCTGTTATATGTTGTTATACACTTAACATACATTAGTATATGTATGTTAACCCCATAGTCCTAATTTACCCATCCTCC
Organism: Balaenoptera borealis; assembly: GCF_965194805.1. NCBI lineage: Eukaryota > Metazoa > Chordata > Mammalia > Artiodactyla > Balaenopteridae > Balaenoptera > Balaenoptera borealis. Next base: position 496,903 of record NW_028123696.1, read on the forward strand.
CACCTTTCAGTTTGCTAACCATTAGTTTATTTCATAAGTCTGTGAGTGTCTTTTTCTGTGGAAATATGTTCATTGGTAGCAATCTTAGGATAACATGTATAAATATTATCATAGGGTATTTGTCGTACCCTTTTGAGTTAGTTAACCTTATATGATTATTTCTAGGCTCAACTGTAGTCCTGAAAACGGCGTTGTTCATTTTTTTCCCCAGGCTACTATTCTATTTGGTACGTATACTACTTCTTCTTTGTCCATTCATCTGTTTATGAACCTTTTTTCTGCTTCCATGTCTTGGCTATTTCAATATTGCTGCAGTGCTCATTTGCCTGCCTGTGTCTTTCCGATTCAGGTGGTCTTAGGTTATAGGCCCAAAGGGTGACCTGCTGCATCATATGGTAGCTCAATTTTTACCTTGTCAAGAAGCTCCATTCAGTTTGCGTTAGTGCTGTTACCACTTTACATCCCACCAGCAGCTAGAAGGTACACAGTTCTCTAAAACCCCTTCAGCATTTATAGTTTATAGACATTTTGCTGATGGAAATGACTGGTGTGAGCTGAAACCTTTTTGAATTTGAATTTGCATGTGTCTAATAATTCCTTATACTGAGCTTTAGGCATGTCCTTTTTTTTCTTTTCCTTTTTTTTAAAGAGTGAGTACAACTTCCCTCCTCTTATTGACTTCTTGAAAAATTTCTCATGTGTTGAATTTTCTTGCCTATTCCCTACCCCAGGGCATTTTTTGAGGGCAGGTGTCATTTAGAGCCCTGCAGTCCTTGTGACTATTAAGCAACTATTAGTACTGGGTTTAAAGCTGCTGTTGTGGGAAACAGCCACAAGGCCGCAGCATTATTACGTTCTCAACTCTTGTTACTACGGCAACAGAGTCTTCCTGGAGGTAGTGTTCCGAGGTTGTAAATTAGAGTGGAATGTGCTGGGACAAGCCCCCAGAAGTTTATGTCTCCTTACTTATGTTTGTTTTTTAAATTTAATTTCTATTTCTTATCAGAGTAAATTTGATTAGCGTGTTTTGATTGCCTGGCTGTACAGAATCTGCTCAATGATTCATACATATGTCTGTTCATCTTCTGGTCCTCTTACCATGTATGTGATTACAAAATGTATATTTTAAAGGTATTGGTGATTATATAATTCATACAGTTTATCTGTTATATGTTTTTATACACTTAACATACATTAGTATATGTATGTTAACCCCATAGTCCTAATTTACCCATCCTCCCACCTTTCATTTTGGCTAACCATTAGTTTATTTGATAAGTCTGTGAGTGTCTTTTTCTGTGGAAATATGTTCATTGGTAGCAATCTTAGGATAACATGTATAAATGTTTTCATAGGATATTTGTCGTACCCTTTTGAGTTACTTAACCTTATATGATTATTTCTAGGCTCAACTGTAGTCCTGAAAACGGCATTGTTCATTTTTTTCCCGAGGCTACTATTCTATTTGGTACGTATACCACTTCTTCTTTGTCCATTCATCTGTTTATGAACCTTTTTTCTGCTTCCATGTCTTGGCTATTTCAATATTGCTGCAGTGCTCATTTGCCTGCCTGTGTCTTTCCGATTCAGGTGGTCTTAGGTTATAGGCCCAAAAGGTGACCTGTCGCATCATATGGTAGCTCAATTTTTATCTTTTCAAGCAGCTCCATTCAGTTTGCGTTAGTGCTGTTACCACTTTACATCCCACCAGCAGCTAGAAGGTACACAGTTCTCTAAAACCCCTTCAGCATTTATAGTTTGTAGACATTTTGCTGATGGAAACGACTGGTGTGAGCTGAAACCTTTTTGAATTTGAATTTGCATGTGTCTAATAATTCATTCTACTGAGCTTTAGGCATGTCCATTTTTTTCTTTTCCTTTTTTTTTAAAGAGTGAGTACAACTTCCCTCCTCTTATTGACTTCTTGAAAAATTTCTCATGTGTTGAATATTCTTGCCTATTCCCTACCCCAGGGCATTTTTCAGGGCAGGTGTCATTTAGAGCCCTGCAGTCCATGTGACTATTAAGCAACCATTAGCACTGGGTTTAAAGCTGCTGTTGTGGGAAAGAGCCACAAGGCGGCAGCATTATTACGTTCTCATCTCTTGTTACTAGGGCAACAGAATCTTCCTGGAGGTAGTGTTCCGAGGTTGTAAATTAGAGTGGAATGTGCTGGGACAAGCCCCCAGAAGTTTATGTCTCCTTACTTAGGTTTGTTTTTTAAATTTAATTTCTATTTCTTATCGGAGTAAATTTGATTAGAGTGTTTTGATTGTCTGGCTGTACAGAAACTGCTCAATGATTCCTACATATGTCTGTTCATCTTCGGATTCTGTTACCATGTATGTGATTACAGAATGTATATTTTAAAGGTATTGGTGATTATATAATTCATACAGTTTATCTGTTATATGTTTTTATACACTTAACATACATTAGTATATGTATGTTAACCCCATAGTCCTAGTTTACCCATCCTCCCACCTTTCATTTTGTCTAACCATTAGTTTATTTCATAAGTCTGTGAGTGTCTTTTTCTGTGGAAATATGTTCATTGGTAGCTATCTTAGGATAACATGTATAAATGTTAACATAGGATATTTGTCGTACCCTTTTGAGTTACTTAACCTTATATGATTATTTCTAGGCTCAACTGTAGTCCTGAAAACGGCATTGTTCATTTTTTTCCCGAGGCTACTATTCTATTTGGTACGTATACCACTTCTTCTTGGTCCATTCATCTGTTTATGGACATTTTTTTTGCTTCCATGTCTTTGCTATTTCCATATTGCTGCAGTGCACATTTGACTGCCTGTGTCTTTCCGATTCTGGTAGTCTTAGGTTATAAGCCGAAGAGGTGCCCTGCCGCATCATATGGTAGCTCAATTTTTACCTTTTCAAGCAGCTCCATTCAGTTTGCATTAGTGCTGTTACCACTTTTCATCCCAGCAGCAGATAGAAGGTATACATTTCTCTAAAACCCCTTCAGCATTTATAGTTTGTAGACTTTTTGCTGATGGCCATTTGACTGGTGTGAGCTGAAACCTTTTTGGAGGTTGGATACGCATGTGGCGAATAATTCCTTATACTGATCTTTAGGCATATCCTTTTTCTTCTTTTCCTTTTTTTGTTAAAGTGTGAGTACAACTGCCCTCTTCATATTCACTTTTTGAAAAATTTCTCATGTGTTGAATTTTCTTGCGTATTCCCTACCCCAGGGCATTTTTTGAGGGCAGGTGTCATTTAGACCCCTGCAGTCGTTTTGACTATTAAGCAACCATTAGCACTGGGTTTAAAGCTGCTGTTGTGGGAAACAGCCACAAGGCGGCAGCATTATTACGTTCTCAACTCTTGTTACTATGGCAACAGACTCTTCCTGGAGGTAGTGTTCCGAGGTTGTAAATTAGAGTGGAATGTGCTGGGACAAGCCTCCAGAAGTTTATGTCTCCTTACTTATGTTTGTTTTTTAAATTTAATTTCTATTTCTTATCGGAGTAAATTTGATTTTAGTGTTTTGATTGCCTGGCTGTACAGAATCTGCTCAATGATTCATACATATGTCTGTTCATCCTCGGGTCCTGTTACCATGTATGTGATTACAAAATGTATATTTTAAAGGTATTGGTGATTATATAATTCATACAGTTTATCTGTTATATGTTTTTATACACTTAACATACATTAGTATATGTATGTTAACCCCATAGTCCTAGTTAACCCATCCTCCCACCTTTCATTTTGGCTAACCATTAGTTTATTTGATAAGTCTGTGAGTGTCTTTTTCTGTGGAAATATGTTCATTGGTAGCAATCTTAGGATAACATGTATAAATGTTATCATAGGATATTTGTCGTACCCTTTTGAGTTACTTAACCTTATATGATTATTTCTAGGCTCAACTGTAGTCCTGAAAACGGCATTGTTCATTTTTTTCCCGAGGCTACTATTCTATTTGGTACGTATACCAATTCTTCTTTGTCCATTCATCTGTTTATGAACCTTTTTTCTGCTTCCATGTCTTGGCTATTTCAATATTGCTGCAGTGCTCATTTGCCTGCCTGTGTCTTTCCGATTCAGGTGGTCTTAGGTTATAGGCCCAAAAGGTGACCTGCCGCATCATATGGTACCTCAATTTTTATCTTTTCAAGCAGCTCCATTCAGTTTGTGTTAGTGCTGTTACCACTTTACATCCCACCAGCAGCTAGAAGGTACACAGTTCTCTAAAACCCCTTCAGCATTTATAGTTTGTAGACATTTTGCTGATGGAAACGATTGGTGTGAGCTGAAACCTTTTTCCATTTGAATTTGCATGTGTCTAATAATTCATTCTACTGAGCTTTAGGCATGTCCTTTTTTTTCTTTTCCTTTTTTTTTAAAGAGTGAGTACAACTTCCCTCCTCTTATTGATTTCTTGAAAAATTTCTCATGTGTTGAATATTCTTGCCTATTCCTTACCCCAGGGCATTTTTCAGGGCAGGTGTCATTTAGAGCCCTGCAGTCCATGTGACTATTAAGCAACCATTAGCACTGGGTTTAAAGCTGCTGTTGTGAGAAAGAGCCACAAGGCGGCAGCATTATTACGTTCTCATCTCTTGTTACTAGGGCAACAGAATCTTCCTGGAGGTAGTGTTCCGAGGTTGTAAATTAGAGTGGAATGTGCTGGGACAAGCCCCCAGAAGTTTATGTCTCCTTACTTAGGTTTGTTTTTTAAATGTAATTTCTATTTCTTATCGGAGTAAATTTGATTAGAGTGTTTTGATTGTCTGGCTGTACAGAAACTGCTCAATGATTCCTACATATGTCTGTTCATCTTCGGATTCTGTTACCATGTATGTGATTACAGAATGTATATTTTAAAGGTATTGGTGATTATATAATTCATACAGTTTATGTGTTATATGTTTTTATACACTTAACATACATTAGTATATGTATGTTAACCCCATAGTCCTAATTTACCCATCCTCCCACCTTTCATTTTGGCTAACAATTAGTTTATTTCATAAGTCTGTGAGTGTCTTTTTCTGTGGAAATATGTTCATTGGTAGCAATCTTAGGATAACATGTATAAATGATATCATAGGATAATTGTCATACCCTTTTGACTTACTTAACCTTATATGATTATTTCTAGGCTCTACTGTAGTCCTGAAAACGGCATTGTTCATTTTTTCCCCGAGGCTACTATTCCATTCTGTCCATATACCACTTCTTCTCTGTCCATTCATCTGTTTATGGACATTTTTTTTGCTTCCATGTCTTTGCTATTTCAATATTGCTGCAGTGCACATTTGACTGCCTGTGTCTTTCCGATTCTGGTAGTCTTAGGTTATAAGCCCATGAGGTGCCCTGCTGCATCATATGGTAGCTCAATTTTTACCTTTTCAAGCAGCTCCATTCAGTTTGCGTTAGTGCTGTTACCACTTTACATCCCACCAGCAGCTAGAAGGTACACAGTTCTCTAAAACCCCTTCAGCATTTATAGTTTATAGACATTTTGCTGATGGAAATGACTGGTGTGAGCTGAAACCTTCTTGAATTTGAATTTGCATGTGTCTAATAATTCCTTATACTGAGCTTTAGGCATGTCCTTTTTTTTCTTTTCCTTTTTTTTAAAGAGTGAGTACAACTTCCCTCCTCTTATTGACTTCTTGAAAAATTTCTCATGTGTTGAATTTTCTTGCCTATTCCCTACCCCAGGGCATTTTTTGAGGGCAGGTGTCATTTAGAGCCCTGCAGTCCTTGTGACTATTAAGCAACTATTAGTACTGGGTTTAAAGCTGCTGTTGTGGGAAACAGCCACAAGGCCGCAGCATTATTACGTTCTCAACTCTTGTTACTACGGCAACAGAGTCTTCCTGGAGGTAGTGTTCCGAGGTTGTAAATTAGAGTGGAATGTGCTGGGACAAGCCCCCAGAAGTTTATGTCTCCTTACTTATGTTTGTTTTTTAAATTTAATTTCTATTTCTTATCAGAGTAAATTTGATTAGCGTGTTTTGATTGCCTGGCTGTACAGAATCTGCTCAATGATTCATACATATGTCTGTTCATCTTCGGGTCCTCTTACCATGTATGTGATTACAAAATGTATATTTTAAAGGTATTGGTGATTATATAATTCATACAGTTTATCTGTTATATGTTTTTATACACTTAACATACATTAGTATATGTATGTTAACCCCATAGTCCTAATTTACCCATCCTCCCACCTTTCATTTTGGCTAACCATTAGTTTATTTGATAAGTCTGTGAGTGTCTTTTTCTGTGGAAATATGTTCATTGGTAGCAATCTTAGGATAACATGTATAAATGTTTTCATAGGATATTTGTCGTACCCTTTTGAGTTACTTAACCTTATATGATTATTTCTAGGCTCAACTGTAGTCCTGAAAACGGCATTGTTCATTTTTTTCCCGAGGCTACTATTCTATTTGGTACGTATACCACTTCTTCTTTGTCCATTCATCTGTTTATGAACCTTTTTTCTGCTTCCATGTCTTGGCTATTTCAATATTGCTGCAGTGCTCATTTGCCTGCCTGTGTCTTTCCGATTCAGGTGGTCTTAGGTTATAGGCCCAAAAGGTGACCTGTCGCATCATATGGTAGCTCAATTTTTATCTTTTCAAGCAGCTCCATTCAGTTTGCGTTAGTGCTGTTACCACTTTACATCCCACCAGCAGCTAGAAGGTACACAGTTCTCTAAAACCCCTTCAGCATTTATAGTTTGTAGACATTTTGCTGATGGAAACGACTGGTGTGAGCTGAAACCTTTTTGAATTTGAATTTGCATGTGTCTAATAATTCATTCTACTGAGCTTTAGGCATGTCCATTTTTTTCTTTTCCTTTTTTTTTAAAGAGTGAGTACAACTTCCCTCCTCTTATTGACTTCTTGAAAAATTTCTCATGTGTTGAATATTCTTGCCTATTCCCTACCCCAGGGCATTTTTCAGGGCAGGTGTCATTTAGAGCCCTGCAGTCCATGTGACTATTAAGCAACCATTAGCACTGGGTTTAAAGCTGCTGTTGTGGGAAAGAGCCACAAGGCGGCAGCATTATTACGTTCTCATCTCTTGTTACTAGGGCAACAGAATCTTCCTGGAGGTAGTGTTCCGAGGTTGTAAATTAGAGTGGAATGTGCTGGGACAAGCCCCCAGAAGTTTATGTCTCCTTACTTAGGTTTGTTTTTTAAATTTAATTTCTATTTCTTATCGGAGTAAATTTGATTAGAGTGTTTTGATTGTCTGGCTGTACAGAAACTGCTCAATGATTCCTACATATGTCTGTTCATCTTCGGATTCTGTTACCATGTATGTGATTACAGAATGTATATTTTAAAGGTATTGGTGATTATATAATTCATACAGTTTATCTGTTATATGTTTTTATACACTTAACATACATTAGTATATGTATGTTAACCCCATAGTCCTAGTTTACCCATCCTCCCACCTTTCATTTTGTCTAACCATTAGTTTATTTCATAAGTCTGTGAGTGTCTTTTTCTGTGGAAATATGTTCATTGGTAGCTATCTTAGGATAACATGTATAAATGTTAACATAGGATATTTGTCGTACCCTTTTGAGTTACTTAACCTTATATGATTATTTCTAGGCTCAACTGTAGTCCTGAAAACGGCATTGTTCATTTTTTTCCCGAGGCTACTATTCTATTTGGTACGTATACCACTTCTTCTTGGTCCATTCATCTGTTTATGGACATTTTTTTTGCTTCCATGTCTTTGCTATTTCCATATTGCTGCAGTGCACATTTGACTGCCTGTGTCTTTCCGATTCTGGTAGTCTTAGGTTATAAGCCGAAGAGGTGCCCTGCCGCATCATATGGTAGCTCAATTTTTACCTTTTCAAGCAGCTCCATTCAGTTTGCATTAGTGCTGTTACCACTTTTCATCCCAGCAGCAGATAGAAGGTATACATTTCTCTAAAACCCCTTCAGCATTTATAGTTTGTAGACTTTTTGCTGATGGCCATTTGACTGGTGTGAGCTGAAACCTTTTTGGAGGTTGGATACGCATGTGGCGAATAATTCCTTATACTGATCTTTAGGCATATCCTTTTTCTTCTTTTCCTTTTTTTGTTAAAGTGTGAGTACAACTGCCCTCTTCATATTCACTTTTTGAAAAATTTCTCATGTGTTGAATTTTCTTGCGTATTCCCTACCCCAGGGCATTTTTTGAGGGCAGGTGTCATTTAGACCCCTGCAGTCGTTTTGACTATTAAGCAACCATTAGCACTGGGTTTAAAGCTGCTGTTGTGGGAAACAGCCACAAGGCGGCAGCATTATTACGTTCTCAACTCTTGTTACTATGGCAACAGACTCTTCCTGGAGGTAGTGTTCCGAGGTTGTAAATTAGAGTGGAATGTGCTGGGACAAGCCTCCAGAAGTTTATGTCTCCTTACTTATGTTTGTTTTTTAAATTTAATTTCTATTTCTTATCGGAGTAAATTTGATTTTAGTGTTTTGATTGCCTGGCTGTACAGAATCTGCTCAATGATTCATACATATGTCTGTTCATCCTCGGGTCCTGTTACCATGTATGTGATTACAAAATGTATATTTTAAAGGTATTGGTGATTATATAATTCATACAGTTTATCTGTTATATGTTTTTATACACTTAACATACATTAGTATATGTATGTTAACCCCATAGTCCTAGTTAACCCATCCTCCCACCTTTCATTTTGGCTAACCATTAGTTTATTTGATAAGTCTGTGAGTGTCTTTTTCTGTGGAAATATGTTCATTGGTAGCAATCTTAGGATAACATGTATAAATGTTATCATAGGATATTTGTCGTACCCTTTTGAGTTACTTAACCTTATATGATTATTTCTAGGCTCAACTGTAGTCCTGAAAACGGCATTGTTCATTTTTTTCCCGAGGCTACTATTCTATTTGGTACGTATACCAATTCTTCTTTGTCCATTCATCTGTTTATGAACCTTTTTTCTGCTTCCATGTCTTGGCTATTTCAATATTGCTGCAGTGCTCATTTGCCTGCCTGTGTCTTTCCGATTCAGGTGGTCTTAGGTTATAGGCCCAAAAGGTGACCTGCCGCATCATATGGTACCTCAATTTTTATCTTTTCAAGCAGCTCCATTCAGTTTGTGTTAGTGCTGTTACCACTTTACATCCCACCAGCAGCTAGAAGGTACACAGTTCTCTAAAACCCCTTCAGCATTTATAGTTTGTAGACATTTTGCTGATGGAAACGATTGGTGTGAGCTGAAACCTTTTTCCATTTGAATTTGCATGTGTCTAATAATTCATTCTACTGAGCTTTAGGCATGTCCTTTTTTTTCTTTTCCTTTTTTTTTAAAGAGTGAGTACAACTTCCCTCCTCTTATTGATTTCTTGAAAAATTTCTCATGTGTTGAATATTCTTGCCTATTCCTTACCCCAGGGCATTTTTCAGGGCAGGTGTCATTTAGAGCCCTGCAGTCCATGTGACTATTAAGCAACCATTAGCACTGGGTTTAAAGCTGCTGTTGTGAGAAAGAGCCACAAGGCGGCAGCATTATTACGTTCTCATCTCTTGTTACTAGGGCAACAGAATCTTCCTGGAGGTAGTGTTCCGAGGTTGTAAATTAGAGTGGAATGTGCTGGGACAAGCCCCCAGAAGTTTATGTCTCCTTACTTAGGTTTGTTTTTTAAATGTAATTTCTATTTCTTATCGGAGTAAATTTGATTAGAGTGTTTTGATTGTCTGGCTGTACAGAAACTGCTCAATGATTCCTACATATGTCTGTTCATCTTCGGATTCTGTTACCATGTATGTGATTACAGAATGTATATTTTAAAGGTATTGGTGATTATATAATTCATACAGTTTATGTGTTATATGTTTTTATACACTTAACATACATTAGTATATGTATGTTAACCCCATAGTCCTAATTTACCCATCCTCCCACCTTTCATTTTGGCTAACAATTAGTTTATTTCATAAGTCTGTGAGTGTCTTTTTCTGTGGAAATATGTTCATTGGTAGCAATCTTAGGATAACATGTATAAATGATATCATAGGATAATTGTCATACCCTTTTGACTTACTTAACCTTATATGATTATTTCTAGGCTCTACTGTAGTCCTGAAAACGGCATTGTTCATTTTTTCCCCGAGGCTACTATTCCATTCTGTCCATATACCACTTCTTCTCTGTCCATTCATCTGTTTATGGACATTTTTTTTGCTTCCATGTCTTTGCTATTTCAATATTGCTGCAGTGCACATTTGACTGCCTGTGTCTTTCCGATTCTGGTAGTCTTAGGTTATAAGCCCATGAGGTGCCCTGCTGCATCATATGGTAGCTCAATTTTTACCTTTTCAAGCAGCTCCATTCAGTTTGCGTTAGTGCTGTTACCACTTTACATCCCACCAGCAGCTAGAAGGTACACAGTTCTCTAAAACCCCTTCAGCATTTATAGTTTATAGACATTTTGCTGATGGAAATGACTGGTGTGAGCTGAAACCTTCTTGAATTTGAATTTGCATGTGTCTAATAATTCCTTATACTGAGCTTTAGGCATGTCCTTTTTTTTCTTTTCCTTTTTTTTTAAAGAGTGAGTACAACTTCCCTCCTCTTATTGACTTCTTGAAAAATTTCTCATGTGTTGAATTTTCTTGCCTATTCCCTACCCCAGGGCATTTTTCAGGGCAGGTGTCATTTAGAGCCCTGCAGTCCTTGTGACTATTAAGCAACCATTAGCACTGGGTTTAATGCTGCTGTTGTGGGAAACAGCCACAAGGCGGCAGCATTATTACGTTCTCATCTCTTGTTACTAGGGCAACAGAATCTTCCTGGAGGTAGTGTTCCGTGGTTGTAAATTAGAGTGGAATGTGCTGGGACGAGCCCCCAGAAGTTTATGTCTCCTTACTTATGTTTGTTTTTTAAATTTAATTCTATTTCTTTTTGGAGTAAATTTGATTAGAGTTTTTTGATTGTCTGGCTGTACAGAATCTGCTCAATGATTCCTACATATGTCTGTTCATCTTCGGATTCTGTTACCATGTATGTGAATACAGAATGTATATTTTAAAGGTATTGGTGATTATATAATTCATATAGTTTATCTGTTATATGTTTATATGCATGTAACATACATTAGTATATTTATGTTAATCCCATAGTCCTAATTTACCCATCCTCCCCCCTTTCATTTTGGCTAACCATTAGTTTATTTCATAAGTCTGTGAGTGTCTTTTTCTGTGGAAATATGTTCATTGGTAGCAATCTTAGGATAACATGTACAAATGATATCATAGGATATTTGTCATACCCTTTTGACTTACTTAACCTTATATTATTATTTCTAGGCTCCACTGTAGTCCTGAAAACGGCATTGTTCATTTTTTTCCCGAGGCTACTATTCCATTCTGTCCATATACCACTTCTTCTCTGTCCATTCATCTGTTTATGGACCTTTTTTTGCTTCCATGTCTTGGCTATTTCAGTATTGCTGCAGTGCACATTTGACTGCCTGTGTCTTTCCGATTCTGGTGGTCTTAGGTTATAAGCCCGAGAGGTGCCCTGCCGCATCATATGGTAGCTCAATTTCTACCTTTTCAAGCGGCTCCATTCAGTTTGCGTTAGTGCTGTTACCACTTTACATCCCAGCAGCAGATAGAAGGTACACATTTCTCTAAAACACCTTCAGCATTTATAGTTTGTAGACTTTTGCTGATGGCCATTTGACTGTTGTGAGCTGAAACCTTTATGGAGGTTGGATACGCATGTGGCGAATAATTCCTTATACTGATCTTTAGGCATATCCTTTTTCTTCTTTTCCTTTTTTTGTTAAAGTGTGAGTACAACTTCCCTCTTCATATTCACTTTTTGAAAAATTTCTCATGTGTTGAATTTTCTTGCCTATTCCCTACCCAAGGGCACTTTTTGAGGGCAGGTGTCATTTAGACCCCTGCAGTCGTTGTGACTATTAAGCAACCATTAGCACTGGGTTTAAAGCTGCTGTTGTGGGAAACAGCCACAAGGCGGCAGCATTATTACGTTCTCAACTCTTGTTACTAGGGCAACAGAATCTTCCTGGAGGTAGTGTTCTGAGGTTGTAAATTAGAGTGGAATGTGCTGGGACAAGCCCCCAGAAGTTTATGTCTCCTTACTTATGTTTGTTTTTTAAATTTCATTTCTATTTCTTATCAGCGTAAATTTGATTAGAGTGTTTTGATTGCCTGGCTGTACAGGATCTGCTCAATGATTCATACATATGTCTGTTCATCTTCGGGTCCTGTTACCATGTATGTGATTACAAAATGTATATTTTAAAGGTATTGGTGATTATATAATTCATACAGTTTATCTGTTATATGTTGTTATACACTTAACATACATTAGTATATGTATGTTAACCCCATAGTCCTAATTTACCCATCCTCCCACCTTTCATTTTGCTAACCATTAGTTTATTTGATAAGTCTGTGAGTGTCTTTTTCTGTGGAAATATGTTCATTGGTAGCAATCTTAGGATAACATGTATAAATATTATCATAGGATATTTGTCGTACCCTTTTGAGTTAGTTAACCTTATATGATTATTTCTAGGCTCAACTGTAGTCCTGAAAACGGCGTTGTTCATTTTTTTCCCCAGGCTACTATTCTATTTGGTACGTATACTACTTCTTCTTTGTCCATTCATCTGTTTATGAACCTTTTTTCTGCTTCCATGTCTTGGCTATTTCAATATTGCTGCAGTGCTCATTTGCCTGCCTGTGTCTTTCCGATTCAGGTGGTCTTAGGTTATAGGCCCAAAGGGTGACCTGCTGCATCATATGGTAGCTCAATTTTTACCTTGTCAAGAAGCTCCATTCAGTTTGCGTTAGTGCTGTTACCACTTTACATCCCACCAGCAGCTAGAAGGTACACAGTTCTCTAAAACCCCTTCAGCATTTATAGTTTATAGACATTTTGCTGATGGAAATGACTGGTGTGAGCTGAAACCTTTTTGAATTTGAATTTGCATGTGTCTAATAATTCCTTATACTGAGCTTTAGGCATGTCCTTTTTTTTCTTTTCCTTTTTTTTAAAGAGTGAGTACAACTTCCCTCCTCTTATTGACTTCTTGAAAAATTTCTCATGTGTTGAATTTTCTTGCCTATTCCCTACCCCAGGGCATTTTTTGAGGGCAGGTGTCATTTAGAGCCCTGCAGTCCTTGTGACTATTAAGCAACTATTAGTACTGGGTTTAAAGCTGCTGTTGTGGGAAACAGCCACAAGGCCGCAGCATTATTACGTTCTCAACTCTTGTTACTACGGCAACAGAGTCTTCCTGGAGGTAGTGTTCCGAGGTTGTAAATTAGAGTGGAATGTGCTGGGACAAGCCCCCAGAAGTTTATGTCTCCTTACTTATGTTTGTTTTTTAAATTTAATTTCTATTTCTTATCAGAGTAAATTTGATTAGAGTGTTTTGATTGCCTGGCTGTACAGAATCTGCTCAATGATTCATACATATGTCTGTTCATCTTCGGGTCCTCTTACCATGTATGTGATTACAAAATGTATATTTTAAAGGTATTGGTGATTATATAATTCATACAGTTTATCTGTTATATGTTTTTATACACTTAACATACATTAGTATATGTATGTTAACCCCATAGTCCTAATTTACCCATCCTCCCACCTTTCATTTTGGCTAACCATTAGTTTATTTGATAAGTCTGTGAGTGTCTTTTTCTGTGGAAATATGTTCATTGGTAGCAATCTTAGGATAACATGTATAAATGTTTTCATAGGATATTTGTCGTACACTTTTGAGTTACTTAACCTTATATGATTATTTCTAGGCTCAACTGTAGTCCTGAAAACGGCATTGTTCATTTTTTTCCCGAGGCTACTATTCTATTTGGTACGTATACCACTTCTTCTTTGTCCATTCATCTGTTTATGAACCTTTTTTCTGCTTCCATGTCTTGGCTATTTCAATATTGCTGCAGTGCTCATTTGCCTGCCTGTGTCTTTCCGATTCAGGTGGTCTTAGGTTATAGGCCCAAAAGGTGACCTGCCGCATCATATGGTAGCTCAATTTTTATCTTTTCAAGCAGCTCCATTCAGTTTGCGTTAGTGCTGTTACCACTTTACATCCCACCAGCAGCTAGAAGGTACACAGTTCTCTAAAACCCCTTCAGCATTTATAGTTTGTAGACATTTTGCTGATGGAAACGACTGGTGTGAGCTGAAACCTTTTTGAATTTGAATTTGCATGTGTCTAATAATTCATTCTACTGAGCTTTAGGCATGTCCATTTTTTTCTTTTCCTTTTTTTTTAAAGAGTGAGTACAACTTCCCTCCTCTTATTGACTTCTTGAAAAATTTCTCATGTGTTCAATATTCTTGCCTATTCCCTACCCCAGGGCATTTTTCAGGGCAGGTGTCATTTAGAGCCCTGCAGTCCATGTGACTATTAAGCAACCATTAGCACTGGGTTTAAAGCTGCTGTTGTGGGAAAGAGCCACAAGGCGGCAGCATTATTACGTTCTCATCTCTTGTTACTAGGGCAACAGAATCTTCCTGGAGGTAGTGTTCCGAGGTTGTAAATTAGAGTGGAATGTGCTGGGACAAGCCCCCAGAAGTTTATGTCTCCTTACTTAGGTTTGTTTTTTAAATGTAATTTCTATTTCTTATCGGAGTAAATTTGATTAGAGTGTTTTGATTGTCTGGCTGTACAGAAACTGCTCAATGATTCCTACATATGTCTGTTCATCTTCGGATTCTGTTACCATGTATGTGATTACAGAATGTATATTTTAAAGGTATTGGTGATTATATAATTCATACAGTTTATCTGTTATATGTTTTTATACACTTAACATACATTAGTATATGTATGTTAACCCCATAGTCCTAGTTTACCCATCCTCCCACCTTTCATTTTGTCTAACCATTAGTTTATTTCATAAGTCTGTGAGTGTCTTTTTCTGTGGAAATATGTTCATTGGTAGCTATCTTAGGATAACATGTATAAATGTTATCATAGGATATTTGTCGTACCCTTTTGAGTTACTTAACCTTATATGATTATTTCTAGGCTCAACTGTAGTCCTGAAAACGGCATTGTTCATTTTTTTCCCGAGGCTACTATTCTATTTGGTACGTATACCACTTCTTCTTTGTCCCTTCATCTGTTTATGGACATTTTTTTTGCTTCCATGTCTTTGCTATTTCCATATTGCTGCAGTGCACATTTGACTGCCTGTGTCTTTCCGATTCTGGTAGTCTTAGGTTATAAGCCGAAGAGGTGCCCTGCCGCATCATATGGTAGCTCAATTTTTACCTTTTCAAGCAGCTCCATTCAGTTTGCGTTAGTGCTGTTACCACTTTACATCCCACCAGCAGCTAGAAGGTACACAGTTCTCTAAAACCCCTTCAGCATTTATAGTTTATAGACATTTTGCTGATGGAAATGACTGGTGTGAGCTGAAACCTTGTTGAATTTGCATTTGCATGTGTCTAATAATTCCTTATACTGAGCTTTAGGCATGTCCTTTTTTTTCTTTTCCTTTTTTTTTAAAGAGTGAGTACAACTTCCCTCCTCTTATTGACTTCTTGAAAAATTTCTCATGTGTTGAATTTTCTTGCCTATTCCCTACCCCAGGGCATTTTTCAGGGCAGGTGTCATTTAGAGCCCTGCAGTCCTTGTGACTATTAAGCAACCATTAGCACTGGGTTTAATGCTGCTGTTGTGGGAAACAGCCACAAGGCGGCAGCATTATTACGTTCTCATCTCTTGTTACTAGGGCAACAGAATCTTCCTGGAGGTAGTGTTCCGTGGTTGTAAATTAGAGTGGAATGTGCTGGGACGAGCCCCCAGAAGTTTATGTCTCCTTACTTATGTTTGTTTTTTAAATTTAATTCTATTTCTTTTTGGAGTAAATTTGATTAGAGTTTTTTGATTGTCTGGCTGTACAGAATCTGCTCAATGATTCCTACATATGTCTGTTCATCTTCGGATTCTGTTACCATGTATGTGAATACAGAATGTATATTTTAAAGGTATTGGTGATTATATAATTCATATAGTTTATCTGTTATATGTTTATATGCATGTAACATACATTAGTATATTTATGTTAATCCCATAGTCCTAATTTACCCATCCTCCCCCCTTTCATTTTGGCTAACCATTAGTTTATTTCATAAGTCTGTGAGTGTCTTTTTCTGTGGAAATATGTTCATTGGTAGCAATCTTAGGATAACATGTACAAATGATATCATAGGATATTTGTCATACCCTTTTGACTTACTTAACCTTATATTATTATTTCTAGGCTCTACTGTAGTCCTGAAAACGGCATTGTTCATTTTTTTCCCGAGGCTACTATTCCATTCTGTCCATATACCACTTCTTCTCTGTCCATTCATCTGTTTATGGACCTTTTTTTGCTTCCATGTCTTGGCTATTTCAGTATTGCTGCAGTGCACATTTGACTGCCTGTGTCTTTCCGATTCTGGTGGTCTTAGGTTATAAGCCCGAGAGGTGCCCTGCCGCATCATATGGTAGCTCAATTTCTACCTTTTCAAGCGGCTCCATTCAGTTTGTGTTAGTGCTGTTACCACTTTACATCCCAGCAGCAGATAGAAGGTACACATTTCTCTAAAACACCTTCAGCATTTATAGTTTGTAGACTTTTGCTGATGGCCATTTGACTGTTGTGAGCTGAAACCTTTATGGAGGTTGGATACGCATGTGGCGAATAATTCCTTATACTGATCTTTAGGCATATCCTTTTTCTTCTTTTCCTTTTTTTGTTAAAGTGTGAGTACAACTTCCCTCTTCATATTCACTTTTTGAAAAATTTCTCATGTGTTGAATTTTGTTGCCTATTCCCTACCCAAGGGCACTTTTTGAGGGCAGGTGTCATTTAGACCCCTGCAGTCGTTGTGACTATTAAGCAACCATTAGCACTGGGTTTAAAGCTGCTGTTGTGGGAAACAGCCACAAGGCGTCAGCATTATTACTTTCTCAACTCTTGTTACTAGGGCAACAGAATATTCATGGAGGTAGTGTTCTGAGGTTGTAAATTAGAGTGGAATGTGCTGGGACAAGCCCCCAGAAGTTTATGTCTCCTTACTTATGTTTGTTTTTAAATTTCATTTCTATTTCTTATCAGTGTAAATTTGATTAGAGTGTTTTGATTGCCTGGCTGTACAGGATCTGCTCAATGATTCATACATATGTCTGTTCATCTTCGGGTCCTGTTACCATGTATGTGATTACAAAATGTATATTTTAAAGGTATTGGTGATTATATAATTCATACAGTTTATCTGTTATATGTTTTTATACACTTAACATACATTAGTATATGTATGTTAACCCCATAGTCCTAATTTACCCATCCTCCCACCTTTCATTTTGCTAACCATTAGTTTATTTCATAAGTCTGTGAGTGTCTTTTTCTGTGGGAAATATGTTCATTGGTAGCAATCTTAGGATAACATGTATAAATATTATCATAGGATATTTGTCGTACCCTTTTGAGTTACTTAACCTTATATGATTATTTCTAGGCTCAACTGTAGTCCTGAAAACGGCATTGTTCATTTTTTTCCCGAGGCTACTATTCTATTTGGTACGTATACCACTTATTCTTTGTCCATTCATCTGTTTATGAACCTTTTTTCTGCTTCCATGTCTTGGCTATTTCAATATTGCTGCAGTGCTCATTTGCCTGCCTGTGTCTTTCCGATTCAGGTGGTCTTAGGTTATAGGCCCAAAAGGTGACCTGCCGCATCATATGGTACCTCAATTTTTATCTTTTCAAGCAGCTCCATTCAGTTTGTGTTAGTGCTGTTACCACTTTACATCCCACCAGCAGCTAGAAGGTACACAGTTCTCTAAAACCCCTTCAGCATTTATAGTTTGTAGACATTTTGCTGATGGAAACGACTGGTGTGAGCTGAAACCTTTTTGAATTTGAATTTGCATGTGTCTAATAATTCATTCTACTGAGCTTTAGGCATGTCCTTTTTTTTCTTTTCCTTTTTTTTTAAAGAGTGAGTACAACTTCCCTCCTCTTATTGACTTCTTGAAAAATTTCTCATGTGTTGAATATTATTGCCTATTCCCTACCCCAGGGCATTTTTCAGGGCAGGTGTCATTTAGAGCCCTGCAGTCCATGTGACTATTAAGCAACCATTAGCACTGGGTTTAAAGCTGCTGTTGTGGGAAAGAGCCACAAGGCGGCAGCATTATTACGTTCTCATCTCTTGTTACTAGGGCAACAGAATCTTCCTGGAGGTAGTGTTCCGAGGTTGTAAATTAGAGTGGAATGTGCTGGGACAAGCCCCCAGAAGTTTATGTCTCCTTACTTAGGTTTGTTTTTTATATTAAATTTCTATTTCTTATCAGAGTAAATTTGATTAGAGTGTTTTGATTGTCTGGCTGTACAGAAACTGCTCAATGATTCCTACATATGTCTGTTCATCTTCGGATTCTGTTACCATGTATGTGATTACAGAATGTATATTTTAAAGGTATTGGTGATTATATAATTCATACAGTTTATCTGTTATATGTTTTTATACACTTAACATACATTAGTATATGTATGTTAACCCCATAGTCCTAATTTACCCATCCTCCCACCTTTCATTTTGGCTAACAATTAGTTTATTTCATAAGTCTGTGAGTGTCTTTTTCTGTGGAAATATGTTCATTGGTAGCAATCTTAGGATAACATGTATAAATGATATCATAGGATATTTGTCATACCCTTTTGACTTACTTAACCTTATATGATTATTTCTAGGCTCAACTCTAGTCCTTGAAACGGCATTGTTCATTTTTTCCCCGAGGCTACTATTGCATTCTGTCCATATACCACTTCTTCTCTGTCCATTCATCTGTTTATGGACATTTTTTTTGCTTCCATGTCTTTGCTATTTCCATATTGCTGCAGTGCACATTTGACTGCCTGTGTCTTTCCGATTCTGGTAGTCTTAGGTTATAAGCCGAAGAGGTGCCCTGCCGCATCATATGGTAGCTCAATTTTTACCTTTTCAAGCAGCTCCATTCAGTTTGCGTTAGTGCTGTTACCACTTTACATCCCAGCAGCAGATAGAAGGTATACATTTCTCTAAAACCCCTTCATCATTTATAGTTTGTAGACTTTTTGCTGATGGCCATTTGACTGGTGTGAGCTGAAACCTTTTTGGAGGTTGTATACGCATGTGGCGAATAATTCCTTATACTGATCTTTAGGCATATCCTTTTTCTTCTTTTCCTTTTTTTGTTAAAGTGTGAGTACAACTTCCCTCTTCATATTCACTTTTTGAAAAATTTCTCATGTGTTGAATTTTCTTGCGTATTCCCTACCCCAGGGCATTTTTTGAGGGCAGGTGTCATTTAGACCCCTGCAGTCGTTTTGACTATTAAGCAACCATTAGCACTGGGTTTAAAACTGCTGTTGTGGGAAACAGCCACAAGGCGGCAGCATTATTACGTTCTCAACTCTTGTTACTATGGCAACAGAGTCTTCCTGGAGGTAGTGTTCCGAGGTTGTAAATTAGAGTGGAATGTGCTGGGACAAGCCTCCAGAAGTTTATGTCTCCTTACTTATGTTTGTTTTTTAAATTTAATTTCTATTTCTTATCGGAGTAAATTTGATTTTAGTGTTTTGATTGCCTGGCTGTACAGAATCTGCTCAATGATTCATACATATGTCTGTTCATCCTCGGGTCCTGTTACCATTTATGTGATTACAAAATGTATATTTTAAAGGTATTGGTGATTATATAATTCATACAGTTTATCTGTTATATGTTTTTATACACTTAACATACATTAGTATATGTATGTTAACCCCATAGTCCTAGTTAACCCATCCTCCCACCTTTCATTTTGGCTAACCATTAGTTTATTTCATAAGTCTGTGAGTGTCTTTTTCTGTGGAAATATGTTCATTGGTAGCTATCTTAGTATAACATGTATAAATGTTATCATAGGATATTTGTCGTACCCTTTTGAGTTACTTAACCTTATATGATTATTTCTAGGCTCAACTGTAGTCCTGAAAACGGCATTGTTCATTTTTTTCCCGAGGCTACTATTCTATTTGGTACGTATACCACTTCTTCTTTGTCCATTCATCTGTTTATGAACCTTTTTTCTGCTTCCATGTCTTGGCTATTTCAATATTGCTGCAGTGCTCATTTGCCTGCCTGTGTCTTTCCGATTCAGGTGGTCTTAGGTTATAGGCCCAAAAGGTGACCTGCCGCATCATATGGTAGCTTAATTTTTACTTTTTCAAGCAGCTCCATTCAGTTTGCGTTAGTGCTGTTACCACTTTACATCCCACCAGCAGCTAGAAGGTACACAGTTCTCTAAAACCCCTTCAGCATTTATAGTTTATAGACATTTTGCTGATGGAAATGACTGGTGTGAGCTGAAACCTTGTTGAATTTGAATTTGCATGTGTCTAATAATTCCTTATACTGAGCTTTAGGCATGTCCTTTTTTTTCTTTTCCTTTTTTTTAAAGAGTGAGTACAACTTCCCTCCTCTTATTGACTTCTTGAAAAATTTCTCATGTGTTGAATTTTCTTGCCTATTCCCTACCCCAGGGCATTTTTCAGGGCAGGTGTCATTTAGAGCCCTGCAGTCCTTGTGACTATTAAGCAACCATTAGCACTGGGTTTAATGCTGCTGTTGTGGGAAACAGCCACAAGGCGGCAGCATTATTACGTTCTCAACTCTTGTTAGTAGTGCAACAGAGTCTTCCTGGAGGTCGTGTTCCGAGGTGGTAAATTAGAGTGGAATGTGCTGGGACAAGCCCCCAGAAGTTTATGTCTCCTTACTTATGTTTGTTTTTTAAGTTTAAATTCTATTTCTTATCGGAGTAAATTTGATTAGAGTGTTTTCATTGTCTGGCTGTACAGAATCTGCTCAATGATTCATGCATATGTCTGTTCATCTTCGGATCCTGTTACCATGTATGTGATTACAAAATGTATATTTTAAAGGTCTTGGTGATTATATAATACATATACTTTATTTGTTATATGTTTATATACATTTAACATACATTAGTATATGTATGTTAACCCCATAGTCCTAATTTACCCATCTTCCCACCTTTCATTTTGGCTAACCATTAGTTTATTTGATAAGTCTGTGAGTGTCTTTTTCTGTGGAAATGTGTTCATTGGTAGCAATCTTAGGATAACATGTATAAATGATATCATAGGATATTTCTCATACCCTTTTGACTTACTTAACGTTATATGATTATTTCTAGGCCCAACTGTAGTCCTGAAAACGGCATTGTTCATATTTTTCCCGAGGCTACTATTCCATTCTGTCCATATACCACTTCTTCTTTTTCCATTCATCTGTTGATGGACCTTTTTTTGCTTCCATGTCTTGGCTATTTTAGTATTGCTGCAGTGCACATTTGCCTGCCTCTGTCTTTCTCATTCTGGTGGTCTTAGTTTATAGGCTCAAAATGTACCCTTTCGCATCATATGGTAGCTCAATTTTTACCTTGTAAAGCAGCTCCATTCAGTTTTTGTTAGTGCTGTTACCACTTTATATCCCACCAGCATCTAGGAGTTACACAGTTCTCTAAAACCCCTTCAGCATTTAGAGTTTGTAGATTTTTGCTGATGGCCATTTGACTGGTGTGAGCTGAAACCTTTTTGGAGGTTGGATACGCATGTGGCTAATAATTCCTTATACTGAGCTTTAGGCATATCCTTTTTCTTCTTTTCCTTTTTTTGTTAAAGAGTGAATACAACTTCCCTCTTCATATTGACTTCTTGAAAAATTTCTCATGTGTTGAATTTTCTTGCCTATTCCCTACCCCAGGGCAATTTTTGAGGGCATGTGTCATTTAGACCCCTGCAGTCGTTGTGACTATTAAGCAACCATTAGCACTGGGTTTAAAACTGCTGTTGTGGGAAACAGCCACAAGGCGGCAGCATTATTACGTTCTCAACTCTTGTTACTACAGCAATAGAGTCTTCCTGGAGGTAGTGTTCCAAGGTTGTAAATTAGAGTGGAATGTGCTGGGACAAGCCCCCAGAAGTTTATGTCTCCTTACTTATGTTTGTTTATTAAATTTAATTTCTATTTCTTATCAGAGTAAATTTGATTAGAGTGTTTTGATTGTCTGGCTGTACAGAATCTGCTAAAAGACTCCTACATATGTCTGTTCATCTTCGGATCCTGTTACCATGTATGTGATTACAGAATGTATATTTTAAAGGTATTGGTGATTATATAATTAATGTAGTTTATCTGTTATATGTTTATATACATTTAACATAACATTAGTATATGTATGTTAACCCCATAGTCCTAATTTACCCATCCTCCCACCTTTCATTTTGGCTAACCATTAGTTTATTTGATAAGTCTGTGAGTGTCTTTTTCTGTGGAAATATGTTCATTGGTAGCAATCTTAGGATAACATGTATAAATGATATCATAGGATATTTGTCATACCCTTTTGACTTACTTAACCTTATATTATTATTTCTAGGCTCTACTGTAGTCCTGAAAACGGCATTGTTCATTTTTTTCCCGAGGCTACTATTCCATTCTGTCCATATACCACTTCTTCTCTGTCCATTCATCTGTTTATGGACCTTTTTTTGCTTCCATGTCTTGGCTATTTCAGTATTGCTGCAGTGCACATTTGACTGCCTGTGTCTTTCCGATTCTGGTGGTCTTAGGTTATAAGCCCGAGAGGTGCCCTGCCGCATCATATGGTAGCTCAATTTCTACCTTTTCAAGAGGCTCCATTCAGTTTGCGTTAGTGCTGTTACCACTTTACATCCCAGCAGCAGATAGAAGGTACACATTTCTCTAAAACCCCTTCAGCATTTATAGTTTGTAGACTTTTGCTGATGGCCATTTGTCTGTTGTGAGCTGAAACCTTTATGGAGGTTGGATACGCATGTGGCGACTAATTCCTTATACTGATCTTTAGGCATATCCTTTTTCTTCTTTTCCTTTTTTTGTTAAAGTGTGAGTACAACTTCCCTCTTCATATTCACTTTTTGAAAAATTTCTCATGTGTTGAATTTTCTTGCCTATTCCCTACCCCAGGGCATTTTTTGAGGGCAGGTGTCATTTAGACCCCTGCAGTCGCTTTGACTATTAAGCAACCATTAGCACTGGGTTTAAAGCTGCTGTTGTGGGAAACAGCCACAAGGCGGCAGCATTATTACGTTCTCAACTCTTGTTACTATGGCAACAGAGTCTTCCTGGAGGTAGTGTTCCGAGGTTGTAAATTAGAGTGGAATGTGCTGGGACAAGCCTCCAGAAGTTTATGTCTCCTTACTTATGTTTGTTTTTTAAATTTAATTTCTATTTCTTATCGGAGTAAATTTGATTTTAGTGTTTTGATTGCCTGGCTGTACAGAATCTGCTCAATGATTCATACATATGTCTGTTCATCCTCGGGTCCTGTTACCATGTATGTGATTACAAAATGTATATTTTAAAGGTATTGGTGATTATATAATTCATACAGTTTATCTGTTATATGTTTTTATACACTTAACATACATTAGTATATGTATGTTAACCCCATAGTCCTAGTTAACCCATCCTCCCACCTTTCATTTTGGCTAACCATTAGTTTATTTGATAAGTCTGTGAGTGTCTTTTTCTGTGGAAATATGTTCATTGGTAGCAATCTTAGGATAACATGTATAAATGTTATCATAGGATATTTGTCGTACCCTTTTGAGTTACTTAACGTTATATGATTATTTCTAGGCTCAACTGTAGTCCTGAAAACGGCATTGTTCATTTTTTTCCCGAGGCTACTATTCTATTTGGTACGTATACCACTTCTTCTTTGTCCATTCATCTGTTTATGAACCTTTTTTCTGCTTCCATGTCTTGGCTATTTCAATATTGCTGCAGTGCTCATTTGCCTGCCTGTGTCTTTCCGATTCAGGTGGTCTTAGGTTATAGGCCCAAAAGGTGACCTGCCGCATCATATGGTACCTCAATTTTTATCTTTTCAAGCAGCTCCATTCAGTTTGTGTTAGTGCTGTTACCACTTTACATCCCACCAGCAGCTAGAAGGTACACAGTTCTCTAAAACCCCTTCAGCATTTATAGTTTGTAGACATTTTGCTGATGGAAACGATTGGTGTGAGCTGAAACCTTTTTCCATTTGAATTTGCATGTGTCTAATAATTCATTCTACTGAGCTTTAGGCATGTCCTTTTTTTTCTTTTCCTTTTTTTTTAAAGAGTGAGTACAACTTCCCTCCTCTTATTGATTTCTTGAAAAATTTCTCATGTGTTGAATATTCTTGCCTATTCCTTACCCCAGGGCATTTTTCAGGGCAGGTGTCATTTACAGCCCTGCAGTCCATGTGACTATTAAGCAACCATTAGCACTGGGTTTAAAGCTGCTGTTGTGGGAAACAGCCACAAGGCGGCAGCATTATTACGTTCTCAACTCTTGTTACTATGGCAACAGAGTCTTCCTGGAGGTAGTGTTCCGAGGTTGTAAATTAGAGTGGAATGTGCTGGGACAAGCCTCCAGAAGTTTATGTCTCCTTACTTATGTTTGTTTTTTAAATTTAATTTCTATTTCTTATCGGAGTAAATTTGATTTTAGTGTTTTGATTGCCTGGCTGTACAGAATCTGCTCAATGATTCATACATATGTCTGTTCATCCTCGGGTCCTGTTACCATTTATGTGATTACAAAATGTATATTTTAAAGGTATTGGTGATTATATAATTCATACAGTTTATCTGTTATATGTTTTTATACACTTAACATACATTAGTATATGTATGTTAACCCCATAGTCCTAGTTAACCCATCCTCCCACCTTTCATTTTGGCTAAACATTAGTTTATTTCATAAGTCTGTGAGTGTCTTTTTCTGTGGAAATATGTTCATTGGTAGCTATCTTAGTATAACATGTATAAATGTTATCATAGGATATTTGTCGTACCCTTTTTAGTTACTTAACCTTATATGATTATTTCTAGGCTCAACTGTAGTCCTGAAAACGGCATTGTTCATTTTTTTCCCGAGGCTACTATTCTATTTGGTACGTATACCACTTCTTCTTTGTCCATTCATCTGTTTATGAACCTTTTTTCTGCTTCCATGTCTTGGCTATTTCAATATTGCTGCAGTGCTCATTTGCCTGCCTGTGTCTTTCCGATTCAGGTGGTCTTAGGTTATAGGCCCAAAAGGTGACCTGCCGCATCATATGGTAGCTTAATTTTTACCTTTTCAAGCAGCTCCATTCAGTTTGCGTTAGTGCTGTTACCACTTTACATCCCACCAGCAGCTAGAAGGTACACAGTTCTCTAAAACCCCTTCAGCATTTATAGTTTATAGACATTTTGCTGATGGAAATGACTGGTGTGAGCTGAAACCTTCTTGAATTTGAATTTGCATGTGTCTAATAATTCCTTATACTGAGCTTTAGGCATGTCCTTTTTTTTCTTTTCCTTTTTTTTTAAAGAGTGAGTACAACTTCCCTCCTCTTATTGACTTCTTGAAAAATTTCTCATGTGTTGAATTTTCTTGCCTATTCCCTACCCCAGGGCATTTTTCAGGGCAGGTGTCATTTAGAGCCCTGCAGTCCTTGTGACTATTAAGCAACCATTAGCACTGGGTTTAATGCTGCTGTTGTGGGAAACAGCCACAAGGCGGCAGCATTATTACGTTCTCAACTCTTGTTAGTAGTGCAACAGAGTCTTCCTGGAGGTCGTGTTCCGAGGTGGTAAATTAGAGTGGAATGTGCTGGGACAAGCCCCCAGAAGTTTATGTCTCCTTACTTATGTTTGTTTTTTAAGTTTAAATTCTATTTCTTATCGGAGTAAATTTGATTAGAGTGTTTTCATTGTCTGGCTGTACAGAATCTGCTCAATGATTCATGCATATGTCTGTTCATCTTCGGATCCTGTTACCATGTATGTGATTACAAAATGTATATTTTAAAGGTCTTGGTGATTATATAATACATATAGTTTATTTGTTATATGTTTATATACATTTAACATACATTAGTATATGTATGTTAACCCCATAGTCCTAATTTACCCATCTTCCCACCTTTCATTTTGGCTAACCATTAGTTTATTTGATAAGTCTGTGAGTGTCTTTTTCTGTGGAAATGTGTTCATTGGTAGCAATCTTAGGATAACATGTATAAATGATATCATAGGATATTTCTCATACCCTTTTGACTTACTTAACGTTATATGATTATTTCTAGGCCCAACTGTAGTCCTGAAAACGGCATTGTTCATATTTTTCCCGAGGCTACTATTCCATTCTGTCCATATACCACTTCTTCTTTTTCCATTCATCTGTTGATGGACCTTTTTTTGCTTCCATGTCTTGGCTATTTTAGTATTGCTGCAGTGCACATTTGCCTGCCTCTGTCTTTCTCATTCTGGTGGTCTTAGTTTATAGGCTCAAAATGTACCCTTTCGCATCATATGGTAGCTCAATTTTTACCTTGTAAAGCAGCTCCATTCAGTTTTTGTTAGTGCTGTTACCACTTTATATCCCACCAGCATCTAGGAGTTACACAGTTCTCTAAAACCCCTTCAGCATTTAGAGTTTGTAGATTTTTGCTGATGGCCATTTGACTGGTGTGAGCTGAAACCTTTTTGGAGGTTGGATACGCATGTGGCTAATAATTCCTTATACTGAGCTTTAGGCATATCCTTTTTCTTCTTTTCCTTTTTTTGTTAAAGAGTGAATACAACTTCCCTCTTCATATTGACTTCTTGAAAAATTTCTCATGTGTTGAATTTTCTTGCCTATTCCCTACCCCAGGGCAATTTTTGAGGGCATGTGTCATTTAGACCCCTGCAGTCGTTGTGACTATTAAGCAACCATTAGCACTGGGTTTAAAACTGCTGTTGTGGGAAACAGCCACAAGGCGGCAGCATTATTACGTTCTCAACTCTTGTTACTACAGCAATAGAGTCTTCCTGGAGGTAGTGTTCCAAGGTTGTAAATTAGAGTGGAATGTGCTGGGACAAGCCCCCAGAAGTTTATGTCTCCTTACTTATGTTTGTTTATTAAATTTAATTTCTATTTCTTATCAGAGTAAATTTGATTAGAGTGTTTTGATTGTCTGGCTGTACAGAATCTGCTAAAAGACTCCTACATATGTCTGTTCATCTTCGGATCCTGTTACCATGTATGTGATTACAGAATGTATATTTTAAAGGTATTGGTGATTATATAATTAATGTAGTTTATCTGTTATATGTTTATATACATTTAACATAACATTAGTATATGTATGTTAACCCCATAGTCCTAATTTACCCATCCTCCCACCTTTCATTTTGGCTAACCATTAGTTTATTTGATAAGTCTGTGAGTGTCTTTTTCTGTGGAAATATGTTCATTGGTAGCAATCTTAGGATAACATGTATAAATGATATCATAGGATATTTGTCATACCCTTTTGACTTACTTAACCTTATATTATTATTTCTAGGCTCTACTGTAGTCCTGAAAACGGCATTGTTCATTTTTTTCCCGAGGCTACTATTCCATTCTGTCCATATACCACTTCTTCTCTGTCCATTCATCTGTTTATGGACCTTTTTTTGCTTCCATGTCTTGGCTATTTCAGTATTGCTGCAGTGCACATTTGACTGCCTGTGTCTTTCCGATTCTGGTGGTCTTAGGTTATAAGCCCGAGAGGTGCCCTGCCGCATCATATGGTAGCTCAATTTCTACCTTTTCAAGAGGCTCCATTCAGTTTGCGTTAGTGCTGTTACCACTTTACATCCCAGCAGCAGATAGAAGGTACACATTTCTCTAAAACCCCTTCAGCATTTATAGTTTGTAGACTTTTGCTGATGGCCATTTGTCTGTTGTGAGCTGAAACCTTTATGGAGGTT
The DNA here is from genome assembly GCF_965194805.1 of Balaenoptera borealis. Lineage (NCBI taxonomy): Eukaryota > Metazoa > Chordata > Mammalia > Artiodactyla > Balaenopteridae > Balaenoptera > Balaenoptera borealis. Next base: position 524,806 of record NW_028123696.1, read on the forward strand.
GGATACGCATGTGGCGAATAATTCCTTATACTGATCTTTAGGCATATCCTTTTTCTTCTTTTCCTTTTTTTGTTAAAGTGTGAGTACAACTTCCCTCTTCATATTCACTTTTTGAAAAATTTCTCATGTGTTGAATTTTCTTGCCTATTCCCTACCCCAGGGCATTTTTTGAGGGCAGGTGTCATTTAGACCCCTGCAGTCGCTTTGACTATTAAGCAACCATTAGCACTGGGTTTAAAGCTGCTGTTGTGGGAAACAGCCACAAGCCGGCAGCATTATTACGTTCTCAACTCTTGTTACTATGGCAACAGAGTCTTCCTGGAGGTAGTGTTCCGAGGTTGTAAATTAGAGTGGAATGTGCTGGGACAAGCCTCCAGAAGTTTATGTCTCCTTACTTATGTTTGTTTTTTAAATTTAATTTCTATTTCTTATCGGAGTAAATTTGATTTTAGTGTTTTGATTGCCTGGCTGTACAGAATCTGCTCAATGATTCATACATATGTCTGTTCATCCTCGGGTCCTGTTACCATGTATGTGATTACAAAATGTATATTTTAAAGGTATTGGTGATTATATAATTCATACAGTTTATCTGTTATATGTTTTTATACACTTAACATACATTAGTATATGTATGTTAACCCCATAGTCCTAGTTAACCCATCCTCCCACCTTTCATTTTGGCTAACCATTAGTTTATTTGATAAGTCTGTGAGTGTCTTTTTCTGTGGAAATATGTTCATTGGTAGCAATCTTAGGATAACATGTATAAATGTTATCATAGGATATTTGTCGTACCCTTTTGAGTTACTTAACGTTATATGATTATTTCTAGGCTCAACTGTAGTCCTGAAAACGGCATTGTTCATTTTTTTCCCGAGGCTACTATTCTATTTGGTACGTATACCACTTCTTCTTTGTCCATTCATCTGTTTATGAACCTTTTTTCTGCTTCCATGTCTTGGCTATTTCAATATTGCTGCAGTGCTCATTTGCCTGCCTGTGTCTTTCCGATTCAGGTGGTCTTAGGTTATAGGCCCAAAAGGTGACCTGCCGCATCATATGGTACCTCAATTTTTATCTTTTCAAGCAGCTCCATTCAGTTTGTGTTAGTGCTGTTACCACTTTACATCCCACCAGCAGCTAGAAGGTACACAGTTCTCTAAAACCCCTTCAGCATTTATAGTTTGTAGACATTTTGCTGATGGAAACGATTGGTGTGAGCTGAAACCTTTTTCCATTTGAATTTGCATGTGTCTAATAATTCATTCTACTGAGCTTTAGGCATGTCCTTTTTTTTCTTTTCCTTTTTTTTTAAAGAGTGAGTACAACTTCCCTCCTCTTATTGATTTCTTGAAAAATTTCTCATGTGTTGAATATTCTTGCCTATTCCTTACCCCAGGGCATTTTTCAGGGCAGGTGTCATTTACAGCCCTGCAGTCCATGTGACTATTAAGCAACCATTAGCACTGGGTTTAAAGCTGCTGTTGTGGGAAACAGCCACAAGGCGGCAGCATTATTACGTTCTCAACTCTTGTTACTATGGCAACAGAGTCTTCCTGGAGGTAGTGTTCCGAGGTTGTAAATTAGAGTGGAATGTGCTGGGACAAGCCTCCAGAAGTTTATGTCTCCTTACTTATGTTTGTTTTTTAAATTTAATTTCTATTTCTTATCGGAGTAAATTTGATTTTAGTGTTTTGATTGCCTGGCTGTACAGAATCTGCTCAATGATTCATACATATGTCTGTTCATCCTCGGGTCCTGTTACCATTTATGTGATTACAAAATGTATATTTTAAAGGTATTGGTGATTATATAATTCATACAGTTTATCTGTTATATGTTTTTATACACTTAACATACATTAGTATATGTATGTTAACCCCATAGTCCTAGTTAACCCATCCTCCCACCTTTCATTTTGGCTAACCATTAGTTTATTTCATAAGTCTGTGAGTGTCTTTTTCTGTGGAAATATGTTCATTGGTAGCTATCTTAGTATAACATGTATAAATGTTATCATAGGATATTTGTCGTACCCTTTTTAGTTACTTAACCTTATATGATTATTTCTAGGCTCAACTGTAGTCCTGAAAACGGCATTGTTCATTTTTTTCCCGAGGCTACTATTCTATTTGGTACGTATACCACTTCTTCTTTGTCCATTCATCTGTTTATGAACCTTTTTTCTGCTTCCATGTCTTGGCTATTTCAATATTGCTGCAGTGCTCATTTGCCTGCCTGTGTCTTTCCGATTCAGGTGGTCTTAGGTTATAGGCCCAAAAGGTGACCTGCCGCATCATATGGTAGCTTAATTTTTACCTTTTCAAGCAGCTCCATTCAGTTTGCGTTAGTGCTGTTACCACTTTACATCCCACCAGCAGCTAGAAGGTACACAGTTCTCTAAAACCCCTTCAGCATTTATAGTTTATAGACATTTTGCTGATGGAAATGACTGGTGTGAGCTGAAACCTTGTTGAATTTGAATTTGCATGTGTCTAATAATTCCTTATACTGAGCTTTAGGCATGTCCTTTTTTTTCTTTTCCTTTTTTTTTAAAGAGTGAGTACAACTTCCCTCCTCTTATTGACTTCTTGAAAAATTTCTCATGTGTTGAATTTTCTTGCCTATTCCCTACCCCAGGGCATTTTTCAGGGCAGGTGTCATTTAGAGCCCTGCAGTCCTTGTGACTATTAAGCAACCATTAGCACTGGGTTTAATGCTGCTGTTGTGGGAAACAGCCACAAGGCGGCAGCATTATTACGTTCTCAACTCTTGTTAGTAGTGCAACAGAGTCTTCCTGGAGGTCGTGTTCCGAGGTGGTAAATTAGAGTGGAATGTGCTGGGACAAGCCCCCAGAAGTTTATGTCTCCTTACTTATGTTTGTTTTTTAAGTTTAAATTCTATTTCTTATCGGAGTAAATTTGATTAGAGTGTTTTCATTGTCTGGCTGTACAGAATCTGCTCAATGATTCATGCATATGTCTGTTCATCTTCGGATCCTGTTACCATGTATGTGATTACAAAATGTATATTTTAAAGGTCTTGGTGATTATATAATACATATACTTTATTTGTTATATGTTTATATACATTTAACATACATTAGTATATGTATGTTAACCCCATAGTCCTAATTTACCCATCTTCCCACCTTTCATTTTGGCTAACCATTAGTTTATTTGATAAGTCTGTGAGTGTCTTTTTCTGTGGAAATGTGTTCATTGGTAGCAATCTTAGGATAACATGTATAAATGATATCATAGGATATTTCTCATACCCTTTTGACTTACTTAACGTTATATGATTATTTCTAGGCCCAACTGTAGTCCTGAAAACGGCATTGTTCATATTTTTCCCGAGGCTACTATTCCATTCTGTCCATATACCACTTCTTCTTTTTCCATTCATCTGTTGATGGACCTTTTTTTGCTTCCATGTCTTGGCTATTTTAGTATTGCTGCAGTGCACATTTGCCTGCCTCTGTCTTTCTCATTCTGGTGGTCTTAGTTTATAGGCTCAAAATGTACCCTTTCGCATCATATGGTAGCTCAATTTTTACCTTGTAAAGCAGCTCCATTCAGTTTTTGTTAGTGCTGTTACCACTTTATATCCCACCAGCATCTAGGAGTTACACAGTTCTCTAAAACCCCTTCAGCATTTAGAGTTTGTAGATTTTTGCTGATGGCCATTTGACTGGTGTGAGCTGAAACCTTTTTGGAGGTTGGATACGCATGTGGCTAATAATTCCTTATACTGAGCTTTAGGCATATCCTTTTTCTTCTTTTCCTTTTTTTGTTAAAGAGTGAATACAACTTCCCTCTTCATATTGACTTCTTGAAAAATTTCTCATGTGTTGAATTTTCTTGCCTATTCCCTACCCCAGGGCAATTTTTGAGGGCATGTGTCATTTAGACCCCTGCAGTCGTTGTGACTATTAAGCAACCATTAGCACTGGGTTTAAAACTGCTGTTGTGGGAAACAGCCACAAGGCGGCAGCATTATTACGTTCTCAACTCTTGTTACTACAGCAATAGAGTCTTCCTGGAGGTAGTGTTCCAAGGTTGTAAATTAGAGTGGAATGTGCTGGGACAAGCCCCCAGAAGTTTATGTCTCCTTACTTATGTTTGTTTATTAAATTTAATTTCTATTTCTTATCAGAGTAAATTTGATTAGAGTGTTTTGATTGTCTGGCTGTACAGAATCTGCTAAAAGACTCCTACATATGTCTGTTCATCTTCGGATCCTGTTACCATGTATGTGATTACAGAATGTATATTTTAAAGGTATTGGTGATTATATAATTAATGTAGTTTATCTGTTATATGTTTATATACATTTAACATAACATTAGTATATGTATGTTAACCCCATAGTCCTAATTTACCCATCCTCCCACCTTTCATTTTGGCTAACCATTAGTTTATTTGATAAGTCTGTGAGTGTCTTTTTCTGTGGAAATATGTTCATTGGTAGCAATCTTAGGATAACATGTATAAATGATATCATAGGATATTTGTCATACCCTTTTGACTTACTTAACCTTATATTATTATTTCTAGGCTCTACTGTAGTCCTGAAAACGGCATTGTTCATTTTTTTCCCGAGGCTACTATTCCATTCTGTCCATATACCACTTCTTCTCTGTCCATTCATCTGTTTATGGACCTTTTTTTGCTTCCATGTCTTGGCTATTTCAGTATTGCTGCAGTGCACATTTGACTGCCTGTGTCTTTCCGATTCTGGTGGTCTTAGGTTATAAGCCCGAGAGGTGCCCTGCCGCATCATATGGTAGCTCAATTTCTACCTTTTCAAGAGGCTCCATTCAGTTTGCGTTAGTGCTGTTACCACTTTACATCCCAGCAGCAGATAGAAGGTACACATTTCTCTAAAACCCCTTCAGCATTTATAGTTTGTAGACTTTTGCTGATGGCCATTTGTCTGTTGTGAGCTGAAACCTTTATGGAGGTTGGATACGCATGTGGCGAATAATTCCTTATACTGATCTTTAGGCATATCCTTTTTCTTCTTTTCCTTTTTTTGTTAAAGTGTGAGTACAACTTCCCTCTTCATATTCACTTTTTGAAAAATTTCTCATGTGTTGAATTTTCTTGCCTATTCCCTACCCCAGGGCATTTTTTGAGGGCAGGTGTCATTTAGACCCCTGCAGTCGCTTTGACTATTAAGCAACCATTAGCACTGGGTTTAAAGCTGCTGTTGTGGGAAACAGCCACAAGGCGGCAGCATTATTACGTTCTCAACTCTTGTTACTATGGCAACAGAGTCTTCCTGGAGGTAGTGTTCCGAGGTTGTAAATTAGAGTGGAATGTGCTGGGACAAGCCTCCAGAAGTTTATGTCTCCTTACTTATGTTTGTTTTTTAAATTTAATTTCTATTTCTTATCGGAGTAAATTTGATTTTAGTGTTTTGATTGCCTGGCTGTACAGAATCTGCTCAATGATTCATACATATGTCTGTTCATCCTCGGGTCCTGTTACCATGTATGTGATTACAAAATGTATATTTTAAAGGTATTGGTGATTATATAATTCATACAGTTTATCTGTTATATGTTTTTATACACTTAACATACATTAGTATATGTATGTTAACCCCATAGTCCTAGTTAACCCATCCTCCCACCTTTCATTTTGGCTAACCATTAGTTTATTTGATAAGTCTGTGAGTGTCTTTTTCTGTGGAAATATGTTCATTGGTAGCAATCTTAGGATAACATGTATAAATGTTATCATAGGATATTTGTCGTACCCTTTTGAGTTACTTAACGTTATATGATTATTTCTAGGCTCAACTGTAGTCCTGAAAACGGCATTGTTCATTTTTTTCCCGAGGCTACTATTCTATTTGGTACGTATACCACTTCTTCTTTGTCCATTCATCTGTTTATGAACCTTTTTTCTGCTTCCATGTCTTGGCTATTTCAATATTGCTGCAGTGCTCATTTGCCTGCCTGTGTCTTTCCGATTCAGGTGGTCTTAGGTTATAGGCCCAAAAGGTGACCTGCCGCATCATATGGTACCTCAATTTTTATCTTTTCAAGCAGCTCCATTCAGTTTGTGTTAGTGCTGTTACCACTTTACATCCCACCAGCAGCTAGAAGGTACACAGTTCTCTAAAACCCCTTCAGCATTTATAGTTTGTAGACATTTTGCTGATGGAAACGATTGGTGTGAGCTGAAACCTTTTTCCATTTGAATTTGCATGTGTCTAATAATTCATTCTACTGAGCTTTAGGCATGTCCTTTTTTTTCTTTTCCTTTTTTTTTAAAGAGTGAGTACAACTTCCCTCCTCTTATTGATTTCTTGAAAAATTTCTCATGTGTTGAATATTCTTGCCTATTCCTTACCCCAGGGCATTTTTCAGGGCAGGTGTCATTTACAGCCCTGCAGTCCATGTGACTATTAAGCAACCATTAGCACTGGGTTTAAAGCTGCTGTTGTGGGAAACAGCCACAAGGCGGCAGCATTATTACGTTCTCAACTCTTGTTACTATGGCAACAGAGTCTTCCTGGAGGTAGTGTTCCGAGGTTGTAAATTAGAGTGGAATGTGCTGGGACAAGCCTCCAGAAGTTTATGTCTCCTTACTTATGTTTGTTTTTTAAATTTAATTTCTATTTCTTATCGGAGTAAATTTGATTTTAGTGTTTTGATTGCCTGGCTGTACAGAATCTGCTCAATGATTCATACATATGTCTGTTCATCCTCGGGTCCTGTTACCATTTATGTGATTACAAAATGTATATTTTAAAGGTATTGGTGATTATATAATTCATACAGTTTATCTGTTATATGTTTTTATACACTTAACATACATTAGTATATGTATGTTAACCCCATAGTCCTAGTTAACCCATCCTCCCACCTTTCATTTTGGCTAACCATTAGTTTATTTCATAAGTCTGTGAGTGTCTTTTTCTGTGGAAATATGTTCATTGGTAGCTATCTTAGTATAACATGTATAAATGTTATCATAGGATATTTGTCGTACCCTTTTTAGTTACTTAACCTTATATGATTATTTCTAGGCTCAACTGTAGTCCTGAAAACGGCATTGTTCATTTTTTTCCCGAGGCTACTATTCTATTTGGTACGTATACCACTTCTTCTTTGTCCATTCATCTGTTTATGAACCTTTTTTCTGCTTCCATGTCTTGGCTATTTCAATATTGCTGCAGTGCTCATTTGCCTGCCTGTGTCTTTCCGATTCAGGTGGTCTTAGGTTATAGGCCCAAAAGGTGACCTGCCGCATCATATGGTAGCTTAATTTTTACCTTTTCAAGCAGCTCCATTCAGTTTGCGTTAGTGCTGTTACCACTTTACATCCCACCAGCAGCTAGAAGGTACACAGTTCTCTAAAACCCCTTCAGCATTTATAGTTTATAGACATTTTGCTGATGGAAATGACTGGTGTGAGCTGAAACCTTGTTGAATTTGAATTTGCATGTGTCTAATAATTCCTTATACTGAGCTTTAGGCATGTCCTTTTTTTTCTTTTCCTTTTTTTTTAAAGAGTGAGTACAACTTCCCTCCTCTTATTGACTTCTTGAAAAATTTCTCATGTGTTGAATTTTCTTGCCTATTCCCTACCCCAGGGCATTTTTCAGGGCAGGTGTCATTTAGAGCCCTGCAGTCCTTGTGACTATTAAGCAACCATTAGCACTGGGTTTAATGCTGCTGTTGTGGGAAACAGCCACAAGGCGGCAGCATTATTACGTTCTCAACTCTTGTTAGTAGTGCAACAGAGTCTTCCTGGAGGTCGTGTTCCGAGGTGGTAAATTAGAGTGGAATGTGCTGGGACAAGCCCCCAGAAGTTTATGTCTCCTTACTTATGTTTGTTTTTTAAGTTTAAATTCTATTTCTTATCGGAGTAAATTTGATTAGAGTGTTTTCATTGTCTGGCTGTACAGAATCTGCTCAATGATTCATGCATATGTCTGTTCATCTTCGGATCCTGTTACCATGTATGTGATTACAAAATGTATATTTTAAAGGTCTTGGTGATTATATAATACATATAGTTTATTTGTTATATGTTTATATACATTTAACATACATTAGTATATGTATGTTAACCCCATAGTCCTAATTTACCCATCTTCCCACCTTTCATTTTGGCTAACCATTAGTTTATTTGATAAGTCTGTGAGTGTCTTTTTCTGTGGAAATGTGTTCATTGGTAGCAATCTTAGGATAACATGTATAAATGATATCATAGGATATTTCTCATACCCTTTTGACTTACTTAACGTTATATGATTATTTCTAGGCCCAACTGTAGTCCTGAAAACGGCATTGTTCATATTTTTCCCGAGGCTACTATTCCATTCTGTCCATATACCACTTCTTCTTTTTCCATTCATCTGTTGATGGACCTTTTTTTGCTTCCATGTCTTGGCTATTTTAGTATTGCTGCAGTGCACATTTGCCTGCCTCTGTCTTTCTCATTCTGGTGGTCTTAGTTTATAGGCTCAAAATGTACCCTTTCGCATCATATGGTAGCTCAATTTTTACCTTGTAAAGCAGCTCCATTCAGTTTTTGTTAGTGCTGTTACCACTTTATATCCCACCAGCATCTAGGAGTTACACAGTTCTCTAAAACCCCTTCAGCATTTAGAGTTTGTAGATTTTTGCTGATGGCCATTTGACTGGTGTGAGCTGAAACCTTTTTGGAGGTTGGATACGCATGTGGCTAATAATTCCTTATACTGAGCTTTAGGCATATCCTTTTTCTTCTTTTCCTTTTTTTGTTAAAGAGTGAATACAACTTCCCTCTTCATATTGACTTCTTGAAAAATTTCTCATGTGTTGAATTTTCTTGCCTATTCCCTACCCCAGGGCAATTTTTGAGGGCATGTGTCATTTAGACCCCTGCAGTCGTTGTGACTATTAAGCAACCATTAGCACTGGGTTTAAAACTGCTGTTGTGGGAAACAGCCACAAGGCGGCAGCATTATTACGTTCTCAACTCTTGTTACTACAGCAATAGAGTCTTCCTGGAGGTAGTGTTCCAAGGTTGTAAATTAGAGTGGAATGTGCTGGGACAAGCCCCCAGAAGTTTATGTCTCCTTACTTATGTTTGTTTATTAAATTTAATTTCTATTTCTTATCAGAGTAAATTTGATTAGAGTGTTTTGATTGTCTGGCTGTACAGAATCTGCTAAAAGACTCCTACATATGTCTGTTCATCTTCGGATCCTGTTACCATGTATGTGATTACAGAATGTATATTTTAAAGGTATTGGTGATTATATAATTAATGTAGTTTATCTGTTATATGTTTATATACATTTAACATAACATTAGTATATGTATGTTAACCCCATAGTCCTAATTTACCCATCCTCCCACCTTTCATTTTGGCTAACCATTAGTTTATTTGATAAGTCTGTGAGTGTCTTTTTCTGTGGAAATATGTTCATTGGTAGCAATCTTAGGATAACATGTATAAATGATATCATAGGATATTTGTCATACCCTTTTGACTTACTTAACCTTATATTATTATTTCTAGGCTCTACTGTAGTCCTGAAAACGGCATTGTTCATTTTTTTCCCGAGGCTACTATTCCATTCTGTCCATATACCACTTCTTCTCTGTCCATTCATCTGTTTATGGACCTTTTTTTGCTTCCATGTCTTGGCTATTTCAGTATTGCTGCAGTGCACATTTGACTGCCTGTGTCTTTCCGATTCTGGTGGTCTTAGGTTATAAGCCCGAGAGGTGCCCTGCCGCATCATATGGTAGCTCAATTTCTACCTTTTCAAGAGGCTCCATTCAGTTTGCGTTAGTGCTGTTACCACTTTACATCCCAGCAGCAGATAGAAGGTACACATTTCTCTAAAACCCCTTCAGCATTTATAGTTTGTAGACTTTTTGCTGATGGCCATTTGACTGTTGTGAGCTGAAACCTTTATGGAGGTTGGATACGCATGTGGTGAATAATTCCTTATACTGATCTTTAGGCATATCCTTTTTCTTCTTTTCCTTTTTTTGTTAAAGTGTGAGTACAACTTCCCTCTTCGTATTCACTTTTTGAAAAATTTCTCATGTGTTGAATTTTCTTGCCTATTCCCTACCCAAGGGCACTTTTTGAGGGCAGGTGTCATTTAGACCCCTGCAGTCGTTGTGACTATTAAGCAACCATTAGCACTGGGTTTAAAGCTGCTGTTGTGGGAAACAGCCACAAGGCGGCAGCATTATTACGTTCTCAACTCTTGTTACTATGGCAACAGAGTCTTCCTGGAGGTAGTGTTCCGAGGTTGTAAATTAGAGTGGATTGTGCTGAGACAAGCCTCCAGATGTTTATGTCTCCTTACTTATGTTTGTTTTTTAAATTTAATTTCTATTTCTTATCGGAGTAAATTTGATTTTAGTGTTTTGATTGCCTGGCTGTACAGAATCTGCTCAATGATTCATACATATGTCTGTTCATCCTCGGGTCCTGTTACCATGTATGTGATTACAAAATGTATATTTTAAAGGTATTGGTGATTATATAATTCATACAGTTTATCTGTTATATGTTTTTATACACTTAACATACATTAGTATATGTATGTTAACCCCATAGTCCTAGTTAACCCATCCTCCCACCTTTCATTTTGGCTAACCATTAGTTTATTTGATAAGTCTGTGAGTGTCTTTTTCTGTGGAAATATGTTCATTGGTAGCAATCTTAGGATAACATGTATAAATGTTATCATAGGATATTTGTCGTACCCTTTTGAGTTACTTAACGTTATATGATTATTTCTAGGCTCAACTGTAGTCCTGAAAACGGCATTGTTCATTTTTTTCCCGAGGCTACTATTCTATTTGGTACGTATACCACTTCTTCTTTGTCCATTCATCTGTTTATGAACCTTTTTTCTGCTTCCATGTCTTGGCTATTTCAATATTGCTGCAGTGCTCATTTGCCTGCCTGTGTCTTTCCGATTCAGGTGGTCTTAGGTTATAGGCCCAAAAGGTGACCTGCCGCATCATATGGTACCTCAATTTTTATCTTTTCAAGCAGCTCCATTCAGTTTGTGTTAGTGCTGTTACCACTTTACATCCCACCAGCAGCTAGAAGGTACACAGTTCTCTAAAACCCCTTCAGCATTTATAGTTTGTAGACATTTTGCTGATGGAAATGATTGGTGTGAGCTGAAACCTTTTTCCATTTGAATTTGCATGTGTCTAATAATTCATTCTACTGAGCTTTAGGCATGTCCTTTTTTTTCTTTTCCTTTTTTTTTAAAGAGTGAGTACAACTTCCCTCCTCTTATTGATTTCTTGAAAAATTTCTCATGTGTTGAATATTCTTGCCTATTCCTTACCCCAGGGCGTTTTTCAGGGCAGGTGTCATTTAGAGCCCTGCAGTCCATGTGACTATTAAGCAACCATTAGCACTGGGTTTAAAGCTGCTGTTGTGAGAAAGAGCCACAAGGCGGCAGCATTATTACGTTCTCATCTCTTGTTACTAGGGCAACAGAATCTTCCTGGAGGTAGTGTTCCGAGGTTGTAAATTAGAGTGGAATGTGCTGGGACAAGCCCCCAGAAGTTTATGTCTCCTTACTTAGGTTTGTTTTTTAAATGTAATTTCTATTTCTTATCGGAGTAAATTTGATTAGAGTGTTTTGATTGTCTGGCTGTACAGAAACTGCTCAATGATTCCTACATATGTCTGTTCATCTTCGGATTCTGTTACCATGTATGTGATTACAGAATGTATATTTTAAAGGTATTGGTGATTATATAATTCATACAGTTTATCTGTTATATGTTTTTATACACTTAACATACATTAGTATATGTATGTTAACCCCATAGTCCTAATTTACCCGTCCTCCCACCTTTCATTTTGGCTAACAATTAGTTTATTTCATAAGTCTGTGAGTGTCTTTTTCTGTGGAAATATGTTCATTGGTAGCAATCTTAGGATAACATGTATAAATGATATCATAGGATAATTGTCATACCCTTTTGACTTACTTAACCTTATATGATTATTTCTAGGCTCTACTGTAGTCCTGAAAACGGCATTGTTCATTTTTTCCCCGAGGCTACTATTCCATTCTGTCCATATACCACTTCTTCTCTGTCCATTCATCTGTTTATGGACATTTTTTTTGCTTCCATGTCTTTGCTATTTCAATATTGCTGCAGTGCACATTTGACTGCCTGTGTCTTTCCGATTCTGGTAGTCTTAGGTTATAAGCCCATGAGGTGCCCTGCTGCATCATATGGTAGCTCAATTTTTACCTTTTCAAGCAGCTCCATTCAGTTTGCGTTAGTGCTGTTACCACTTTACATCCCACCAGCAGCTAGAAGGTACACAGTTCTCTAAAACCCCTTCAGCATTTATAGTTTATAGACATTTTGCTGATGGAAATGACTGGTGTGAGCTGAAACCTTCTTGAATTTGAATTTGCATGTGTCTAATAATTCCTTATACTGAGCTTTAGGCATGTCCTTTTTTTTCTTTTCCTTTTTTTTTAAAGAGTGAGTACAACTTCCCTCCTCTTATTGACTTCTTGAAAAATTTCTCATGTGTTGAATTTTCTTGCCTATTCCCTACCCCAGGGCATTTTTCAGGGCAGGTGTCATTTAGAGCCCTGCAGTCCTTGTGACTATTAAGCAACCATTAGCACTGGGTTTAAAGCTGCTGTTGTGGGAAACAGCCACAAGGCGGCAGCATTATTACGTTCTCATCTCTTGTTACTAGGGCAACAGAATCTTCCTGGAGGTAGTGTTCCGTGGTTGTAAATTAGAGTGGAATGTGCTGGGACGAGCCCCCAGAAGTTTATGTCTCCTTACTTATGTTTGTTTTTTAAATTTAATTCTATTTCTTTTTGGAGTAAATTTGATTAGAGTTTTTTGATTGTCTGGCTGTACAGAATCTGCTCAATGATTCCTACATATGTCTGTTCATCTTCGGATTCTGTTACCATGTATGTGAATACAGAATGTATATTTTAAAGGTATTGGTGATTATATAATTCATATAGTTTATCTGTTATATGTTTATATGCATGTAACATACATTAGTATATTTATGTTAATCCCATAGTCCTAATTTACCCATCCTCCCCCCTTTCATTTTGGCTAACCATTAGTTTATTTCATAAGTCTGTGAGTGTCTTTTTCTGTGGAAATATGTTCATTGGTAGCAATCTTAGGATAACATGTACAAATGATATCATAGGATATTTGTCATACCCTTTTGACTTACTTAACCTTATATTATTATTTCTAGGCTCCACTGTAGTCCTGAAAACGGCATTGTTCATTTTTTTCCCGAGGCTACTATTCCATTCTGTCCATATACCACTTCTTCTCTGTCCATTCATCTGTTTATGGACCTTTTTTTGCTTCCATGTCTTGGCTATTTCAGTATTGCTGCAGTGCACATTTGACTGCCTGTGTCTTTCCGATTCTGGTGGTCTTAGGTTATAAGCCCGAGAGGTGCCCTGCCGCATCATATGGTAGCTCAATTTCTACCTTTTCAAGCGGCTCCATTCAGTTTGCGTTAGTGCTGTTACCACTTTACATCCCAGCAGCAGATAGAAGGTACACATTTCTCTAAAACACCTTCAGCATTTATAGTTTGTAGACTTTTGCTGATGGCCATTTGACTGTTGTGAGCTGAAACCTTTATGGAGGTTGGATACGCATGTGGCGAATAATTCCTTATACTGATCTTTAGGCATATCCTTTTTCTTCTTTTCCTTTTTTTGTTAAAGTGTGAGTACAACTTCCCTCTTCATATTCACTTTTTGAAAAATTTCTCATGTGTTGAATTTTCTTGCCTATTCCCTACCCAAGGGCACTTTTTGAGGGCAGGTGTCATTTAGACCCCTGCAGTCGTTGTGACTATTAAGCAACCATTAGCACTGGGTTTAAAGCTGCTGTTGTGGGAAACAGCCACAAGGCGGCAGCATTATTACGTTCTCAACTCTTGTTACTAGGGCAACAGAATCTTCCTGGAGGTAGTGTTCTGAGGTTGTAAATTAGAGTGGAATGTGCTGGGACAAGCCCCCAGAAGTTTATGTCTCCTTACTTATGTTTGTTTTTTAAATTTCATTTCTATTTCTTATCAGCGTAAATTTGATTAGAGTGTTTTGATTGCCTGGCTGTACAGGATCTGCTCAATGATTCATACATATGTCTGTTCATCTTCGGGTCCTGTTACCATGTATGTGATTACAAAATGTATATTTTAAAGGTATTGGTGATTATATAATTCATACAGTTTATCTGTTATATGTTGTTATACACTTAACATACATTAGTATATGTATGTTAACCCCATAGTCCTAATTTACCCATCCTCCCACCTTTCAGTTTGCTAACCATTAGTTTATTTCATAAGTCTGTGAGTGTCTTTTTCTGTGGAAATATGTTCATTGGTAGCAATCTTAGGATAACATGTATAAATATTATCATAGGGTATTTGTCGTACCCTTTTGAGTTAGTTAACCTTATATGATTATTTCTAGGCTCAACTGTAGTCCTGAAAACGGCGTTGTTCATTTTTTTCCCCAGGCTACTATTCTATTTGGTACGTATACTACTTCTTCTTTGTCCATTCATCTGTTTATGAACCTTTTTTCTGCTTCCATGTCTTGGCTATTTCAATATTGCTGCAGTGCTCATTTGCCTGCCTGTGTCTTTCCGATTCAGGTGGTCTTAGGTTATAGGCCCAAAGGGTGACCTGCTGCATCATATGGTAGCTCAATTTTTACCTTGTCAAGAAGCTCCATTCAGTTTGCGTTAGTGCTGTTACCACTTTACATCCCACCAGCAGCTAGAAGGTACACAGTTCTCTAAAACCCCTTCAGCATTTATAGTTTATAGACATTTTGCTGATGGAAATGACTGGTGTGAGCTGAAACCTTTTTGAATTTGAATTTGCATGTGTCTAATAATTCCTTATACTGAGCTTTAGGCATGTCCTTTTTTTTCTTTTCCTTTTTTTTAAAGAGTGAGTACAACTTCCCTCCTCTTATTGACTTCTTGAAAAATTTCTCATGTGTTGAATTTTCTTGCCTATTCCCTACCCCAGGGCATTTTTTGAGGGCAGGTGTCATTTAGAGCCCTGCAGTCCTTGTGACTATTAAGCAACTATTAGTACTGGGTTTAAAGCTGCTGTTGTGGGAAACAGCCACAAGGCCGCAGCATTATTACGTTCTCAACTCTTGTTACTACGGCAACAGAGTCTTCCTGGAGGTAGTGTTCCGAGGTTGTAAATTAGAGTGGAATGTGCTGGGACAAGCCCCCAGAAGTTTATGTCTCCTTACTTATGTTTGTTTTTTAAATTTAATTTCTATTTCTTATCAGAGTAAATTTGATTAGAGTGTTTTGATTGCCTGGCTGTACAGAATCTGCTCAATGATTCATACATATGTCTGTTCATCTTCGGGTCCTCTTACCATGTATGTGATTACAAAATGTATATTTTAAAGGTATTGGTGATTATATAATTCATACAGTTTATCTGTTATATGTTTTTATACACTTAACATACATTAGTATATGTATGTTAACCCCATAGTCCTAATTTACCCATCCTCCCACCTTTCATTTTGGCTAACCATTAGTTTATTTGATAAGTCTGTGAGTGTCTTTTTCTGTGGAAATATGTTCATTGGTAGCAATCTTAGGATAACATGTATAAATGTTTTCATAGGATATTTGTCGTACACTTTTGAGTTACTTAACCTTATATGATTATTTCTAGGCTCAACTGTAGTCCTGAAAACGGCATTGTTCATTTTTTTCCCGAGGCTACTATTCTATTTGGTACGTATACCACTTCTTCTTTGTCCATTCATCTGTTTATGAACCTTTTTTCTGCTTCCATGTCTTGGCTATTTCAATATTGCTGCAGTGCTCATTTGCCTGCCTGTGTCTTTCCGATTCAGGTGGTCTTAGGTTATAGGCCCAAAAGGTGACCTGCCGCATCATATGGTAGCTCAATTTTTATCTTTTCAAGCAGCTCCATTCAGTTTGCGTTAGTGCTGTTACCACTTTACATCCCACCAGCAGCTAGAAGGTACACAGTTCTCTAAAACCCCTTCAGCATTTATAGTTTGTAGACATTTTGCTGATGGAAACGACTGGTGTGAGCTGAAACCTTTTTGAATTTGAATTTGCATGTGTCTAATAATTCATTCTACTGAGCTTTAGGCATGTCCATTTTTTTCTTTTCCTTTTTTTTTAAAGAGTGAGTACAACTTCCCTCCTCTTATTGACTTCTTGAAAAATTTCTCATGTGTTGAATATTCTTGCCTATTCCCTACCCCAGGGCATTTTTCAGGGCAGGTGTCATTTAGAGCCCTGCAGTCCATGTGACTATTAAGCAACCATTAGCACTGGGTTTAAAGCTGCTGTTGTGGGAAAGAGCCACAAGGCGGCAGCATTATTACGTTCTCATCTCTTGTTACTAGGGCAACAGAATCTTCCTGGAGGTAGTGTTCCGAGGTTGTAAATTAGAGTGGAATGTGCTGGGACAAGCCCCCAGAAGTTTATGTCTCCTTACTTAGGTTTGTTTTTTAAATTTAATTTCTATTTCTTATCGGAGTAAATTTGATTAGAGTGTTTTGATTGTCTGGCTGTACAGAAACTGCTCAATGATTCCTACATATGTCTGTTCATCTTCGGATTCTGTTACCATGTATGTGATTACAGAATGTATATTTTAAAGGTATTGGTGATTATATAATTCATACAGTTTATCTGTTATATGTTTTTATACACTTAACATACATTAGTATATGTATGTTAACCCCATAGTCCTAATTTACCCATCCTCCCACCTTTCATTTTGGCTAACAATTAGTTTATTTCATAAGTCTGTGAGTGTCTTTTTCTGTGGAAATATGTTCATTGGTAGCAATCTTAGGATAACATGTATAAATGATATCATAGGATAATTGTCATACCCTTTTGACTTACTTAACCTTATATGATTATTTCTAGGCTCTACTGTAGTCCTGAAAACGGCATTGTTCATTTTTTCCCCGAGGCTACTATTCCATTCTGTCCATATACCACTTCTTCTCTGTCCATTCATCTGTTTATGGACATTTTTTTTGCTTCCATGTCTTTGCTATTTCAATATTGCTGCAGTGCACATTTGACTGCCTGTGTCTTTCCGATTCTGGTAGTCTTAGGTTATAAGCCCAAGAGGTGCCCTGCCGCATCATATGGTAGCTCAATTTTTACCTTTTCAAGCAGCTCCATTCAGTTTGCGTTAGTGCTGTTACCACTTTACATCCCACCAGCAGCTAGAAGGTACACAGTTCTCTAAAACCCCTTCAGCATTTATAGTTTATAGACATTTTGCTGATGGAAATGACTGGTGTGAGCTGAAACCTTTTTGAATTTGAATTTGCATGTGTCTAATAATTCCTTATACTGAGCTTTAGGCATGTCCTTTTTTTTCTTTTCCTTTTTTTTTAAAGAGTGAGTACAACTTCCCTCCTCTTATTGACTTCTTGAAAAATTTCTCATGTGTTGAATTTTCTTGCCTATTCCCTACCCCAGGGCATTTTTCAGGGCAGGTGTCATTTAGACCCCTGCAGTCGTTGTGACTATTAAGCAACCATTAGCACTGGGTTTAAAGCTGCTGTTGTGGGAGACAGCCACAAGGCGGCAGCATTATTACGTTCTCAACTCTTGTTACTAGGGCAACAGAATCTTCCTAGAGGTAGTGTTCTGAGGTTGTAAATTAGAGTGGAATGTGCTGGGACAAGCCCCCAGAAGTTTATGTCTCCTTACTTATGTTTGTTTTTTAAATTTCATTTCTATTTCTTATCAGCGTAAATTTGATTAGAGTGTTTTGATTGCCTGGCTGTACAGGATCTGCTCAATGATTCATACATATGTCTGTTCATCTTCGGGTCCTGTTACCATGTATGTGATTACAAAATGTATATTTTAAAGGTATTGGTGATTATATAATTCATACAGTTTATCTGTTATATGTTGTTATACACTTAACATACATTAGTATATGTATGTTAACCCCATAGTCCTAATTTACCCATCCTCCCACCTTTCATTTTGCTAACCATTAGTTTATTTCATAAGTCTGTGAGTGTCTTTTTCTGTGGAAATATGTTCATTGGTAGCAATCTTAGGATAACATGTATAAATATTATCATAGGATATTTGTCGTACCCTTTTGAGTTACTTAACCTTATATGATTATTTCTAGGCTCAACTGTAGTCCTGAAAATGGCGTTGTTCATTTTTTTCCCCAGGCTACTATTCTATTTGGTACGTATACTACTTCTTCTTTGTCCATTCATCTGTTTATGAACCTTTTTTCTGCTTCCATGTCTTGGCTATTTCAATATTGCTGCAGTGCTCATTTGCCTGCCTGTGTCTTTCCGATTCAGGTGGTCTTAGGTTATAGGCCCAAAGGGTGACCTGCTGCATCATATGGTAGCTCAATTTTTACCTTTTCAAGAAGCTCCATTCAGATTGCGTTAGTGCTGTTACCACTTTACATCCCACCAGCAGCTAGAAGGTACACAGTTCTCTAAAACCCCTTCAGCATTTATAGTTTATAGACATTTTGCTGATGGAAATGACTGGTGTGAGCTGAAACCTTTTTGAATTTGAATTTGCATGTGTCTAATAATTCCTTATACTGAGCTTTAGGCATGTCCTTTTTTTTCTTTTCCTTTTTTTTAAAGAGTGAGTACAACTTCCCTCTTATTGACTTCTTGAAAAATTTCTCATGTGTTGAATTTTCTTGCCTATTCCCTACCCCAGGGCATTTTTCAGGGCAGGTGTCATTTAGAGCCATGCAGTCCTTGTGACTATTAAGCAACTATTAGTACTGGGTTTAAAGCTGCTGTTGTGGGAAACAGCCACAAGGCGGCAGCATTATTACGTTCTCAACTCTTGTTACTACGGCAACAGAGTCTTCCTGGAGGTAGTGTTCCGAGGTTGTAAATTAGAGTGGAATGTGCTGGGACAAGCCCCCAGAAGTTTATGTCTCCTTACTTATGTTTGTTTTTTAAATTTAATTTCTATTTCTTATCAGAGTAAATTTGATTAGAGTGTTTTGATTGCCTGGCTGTACAGAATCTGCTCAATGATTCATACATATGTCTGTTCATCTTCGGGTCCTGTTACCATGTATGTGACTACAAAATGTATATTTTAAAGGTATTGGTGATTATATAATTCATACAGTTTATCTGTTATATGTTTTTATACACTTAACATACATTAGTATATGTATGTTAACCCCATAGTCCTAATTTACCCATCCTCCCACCTTTCATTTTGGCTAACCATTAGTTTATTTGATAAGTCTGTGAGTGTCTTTTTCTGTGGAAATATGTTCATTGGTAGCAATCTTAGGATAACATGTATAAATGTTTTCATAGGATATTTGTCGTACCCTTTTGAGTTACTTAACGTTATATGATTATTTCTAGGCTCAACTGTACTCCTGAAAACGGCATTGTTCATTTTTTTCCCGAGGCTACTATTCTATTTGGTACGTATACCACTTCTTCTTTGTCCATTCATCTGTTTATGAACCTTTTTTCTGCTTCCATGTCTTGGCTATTTCACTATTGCTGCACTGCTCATTTGCCTGCCTGTGTCTTTCCCATTCAGGTGGTCTTAGGTTATAGGCCCAAAAGGTGACCTGCCGCATCATATGGTAGCTCAATTTTTATCTTTTCAAGCAGCTCCATTCAGTTTGTGTTAGTGCTGTTACCACTTTACATCCCTATCAGCAGCTAGAAGGTACACAGTTCTCTAAAACCCCTTCAGCATTTATAGTTTGTAGACATTTTGCTGATGGAAACGACTGGTGTGAGCTGAAACCTTTTTGAATTTGAATTTGCATGTGTCTAATAATTCATTCTACTGAGCTTTAGGCATGTCCTTTTTTTTCTTTTCCTTTTTTTTTAAAGAGTGAGTACAACTTCCCTCCTCTTATTGACTTCTTGAAAAATTTCTCATGTGTTGAATATTATTGCCTATTCCCTACCCCAGGGCATTTTTCAGGGCAGGTGTCATTTAGAAACCTGCAGTCCATGTGACTATTAAGCAACCATTAGCACTGGGTTTAAAGCTGCTCTTGTGGGAAAGAGCCACAAGGCGGCAGCATTATTACGTTCTCATCTCTTGTTACTAGGGCAACAGAATCTTCCTGGAGTTAGTGTTCCGAGGTTGTAAATTAGAGTGGAATGTGCTGGGACAAGCCCCCAGAAGTTTATGTCTCCTTACTTAGGTTTGTTTTTTAAATTAAATTTCTATTTCTCATCTGAGTAAATTTGATTAGAGTGTTTTGATTGTCTGGCTGTACAGAAACTGCTCAATGATTCCTACATATGTCTGTTCATCTTCGGATTCTGTTACCATGTATGTGATTACAGAATGTATATTTTAAAGGTATTGGTGATTATATAATTCATACAGTTTATCTGTTATATGTTTTTATACACTTAACATACATTAGTATATGTATGTTAACCCCATAGTCCTAGTTTACCCATCCTCCCACCTTTCATTTTGTCTAACCATTAGTTTATTTCATAAGTCTGTGAGTGTCTTTTTCTGTGGAAATATGTTCATTGGTAGCTATCTTAGGATAACATGTATAAATGTTATCATAGGATATTTGTCGTACCCTTTTGAGTTACTTAACCTTATATGATTATTTCTAGGCTCAACTGTAGTCCTGAAAACGGCATTGTTCATTTTTTTCCCGAGGCTACTATTCTATTTGGTACGTATACCACTTCTTCTTTGTCCATTCATCTGTTTATGAACCTTTTTTCTGCTTCCATGTCTTGGCTATTTCAATATTGCTGCAGTGCTCATTTGCCTGCCTGTGTCTTTCCGATTCAGGTGGTCTTAGGTTATAGGCCCAAAAGGTGACCTGCCGCATCATATGGTACCTCAATTTTTATCTTTTCAAGCAGCTCCATTCAGTTTGTGTTAGTGCTGTTACCACTTTACATCCCACCAGCAGCTAGAAGGTACACAGTTCTCTAAAACCCCTTCAGCATTTATAGTTTGTAGACATTTTGCTGATGGAAACGATTGGTGTGAGCTGAAACCTTTTTGAATTTGAATTTGCATGTGTCTAATAATTCATTCTACTGAGCTTTAGGCATGTCCTTTTTTTTCTTTTCCTTTTTTTTTAAAGAGTGAGTACAACTTCCCTCCTCTTATTGACTTCTTGAAAAATTTCTCATGTGTTGAATATTCTTGCCTATTCCCTACCCCAGGGCATTTTTCAGGGCAGGTGTCATTTAGAGCCCTGCAGTCCATGTGACTATTAAGCAACCATTAGCACTGGGTTTAAAGCTGCTGTTGTGGGAAAGAGCCACAAGGCGGCAGCATTATTACGTTCTCATCTCTTGTTACTAGGGCAACAGAATCTTCCTGGAGGTAGTGTTCCGAGGTTGTAAATTAGAGTGGAATGTGCTGGGACAAGCCCCCAGAAGTTTATGTCTCCTTACTTAGGTTTGTTTTTTAAATTTAATTTCTATTTCTTATCGGAGTAAATTTGATTAGAGTGTTTTGATTGTCTGGCTGTACAGAAACTGCTCAATGATTCCTACATATGTCTGTTCATCTTCGGATTCTGTTACCATGTATGTGATTACAGAATGTATATTTTAAAGGTATTGGTGATTATATAATTCATACAGTTTATCTGTTATATGTTTTTATACACTTAACATACATTAGTATATGTATGTTAACCCCATAGTCCTAGTTTACCCATCCTCCCACCTTTCATTTTGTCTAACCATTAGTTTATTTCATAAGTCTGTGAGTGTCTTTTTCTGTGGAAATATGTTCATTGGTAGCTATCTTAGGATAACATGTATAAATGTTATCATAGGATATTTGTCGTACCCTTTTGAGTTACTTAACCTTATATGATTATTTCTAGGCTCAACTGTAGTCCTGAAAACGGCATTGTTCATTTTTTTCCCGAGGCTACTATTCTATTTGGTACGTATACCACTTCTTCTTTGTCCATTCATCTGTTTATGGACATTTTTTTTGCTTCCATGTCTTTGCTATTTCCATATTGCTGCAGTGCACATTTGACGGCCTGTGTCTTTCCGATTCTGGTAGTCTTAGGTTATAAGCCCAAGAGGTGCCCTGCCGCATCATATGGTAGCTCAATTTTTACCTTTTCAAGCAGCTCCATTCAGTTTGCATTAGTGCTGTTACCACTTTTCATCCCAGCAGCAGATAGAAGGTATACATTTCTCTAAAACCCCTTCAGCATTTATAGTTTGTAGACTTTTTGCTGATGGCCATTTGACTGGTGTGAGCTGAAACCTTTTTGGAGGTTGGATACGCATGTGGCGAATAATTCCTTATACTGATCTTTAGGCATATCCTTTTTCTTCTTTTCCTTTTTTTGTTAAAGTGTGAGTACAACTGCCCTCTTCATATTCACTTTTTGAAAAATTTCTCATGTGTTGAATTTTCTTGCGTATTCCCTACCCCAGGG
The DNA here is from genome assembly GCF_965194805.1 of Balaenoptera borealis. Classification (NCBI taxonomy): domain Eukaryota; kingdom Metazoa; phylum Chordata; class Mammalia; order Artiodactyla; family Balaenopteridae; genus Balaenoptera; species Balaenoptera borealis. The sequence goes on from NW_028123696.1 coordinate 547,323, forward strand.
CATTTTTTGAGGGCAGGTGTCATTTAGACCCCTGCAGTCGCTTTGACTATTAAGCAACCATTAGCACTGGGTTTAAAGCTGCTGTTGTGGGAAACAGCCACAAGGCGGCAGCATTATTACGTTCTCAACTCTTGTTACTATGGCAACAGAGTCTTCCTGGAGGTAGTGTTCCGAGGTTGTAAATTAGAGTGGAATGTGCTGGGACAAGCCTCCAGAAGTTTATGTCTCCTTACTTATGTTTGTTTTTTAAATTTAATTTCTATTTCTTATCGGAGTAAATTTGATTTTAGTGTTTTGATTGCCTGGCTGTACAGAATCTGCTCAATGATTCATACATATGTCTGTTCATCCTCGGGTCCTGTTACCATGTATGTGATTACAAAATGTATATTTTAAAGGTATTGGTGATTATATAATTCATACAGTTTATCTGTTATATGTTTTTATACACTTAACATACATTAGTATATGTATGTTAACCCCATAGTCCTAGTTAACCCATCCTCCCACCTTTCATTTTGGCTAACCATTAGTTTATTTGATAAGTCTGTGAGTGTCTTTTTCTGTGGAAATATGTTCATTGGTAGCAATCTTAGGATAACATGTATAAATGTTATCATAGGATATTTGTCGTACCCTTTTGAGTTACTTAACGTTATATGATTATTTCTAGGCTCAACTGTAGTCCTGAAAACGGCATTGTTCATTTTTTTCCCGAGGCTACTATTCTATTTGGTACGTATACCACTTCTTCTTTGTCCATTCATCTGTTTATGAACCTTTTTTCTGCTTCCATGTCTTGGCTATTTCAATATTGCTGCAGTGCTCATTTGCCTGCCTGTGTCTTTCCGATTCAGGTGGTCTTAGGTTATAGGCCCAAAAGGTGACCTGCCGCATCATATGGTACCTCAATTTTTATCTTTTCAAGCAGCTCCATTCAGTTTGTGTTAGTGCTGTTACCACTTTACATCCCACCAGCAGCTAGAAGGTACACAGTTCTCTAAAACCCCTTCAGCATTTATAGTTTGTAGACATTTTGCTGATGGAAACGATTGGTGTGAGCTGAAACCTTTTTGAATTTGAATTTGCATGTGTCTAATAATTCATTCTACTGAGCTTTAGGCATGTCCTTTTTTTTCTTTTCCTTTTTTTTTAAAGAGTGAGTACAACTTCCCTCCTCTTATTGACTTCTTCAAAAATTTCTCATGTGTTGAATATTCTTGCCTATTCCCTACCCCAGGGCATTTTTCAGGGCAGGTGTCATTTAGAGCCCTGCAGTCCATGTGACTATTAAGCAACCATTAGCACTGGGTTTAAAGCTGCTGTTGTGGGAAAGAGCCACAAGGCGGCAGCATTATTACGTTCTCATCTCTTGTTACTAGGGCAACAGAATCTTCCTGGAGGTAGTGTTCCGAGGTTGTAAATTAGAGTGGAATGTGCTGGGACAAGCCCCCAGAAGTTTATGTCTCCTTACTTAGGTTTGTTTTTTAAATTTAATTTCTATTTCTTATCGGAGTAAATTTGATTAGAGTGTTTTGATTGTCTGGCTGTACAGAAACTGCTCAATGATTCCTACATATGTCTGTTCATCTTCGGATTCTGTTACCATGTATGTGATTACAGAATGTATATTTTAAAGGTATTGGTGATTATATAATTCATACAGTTTATCTGTTATATGTTTTTATACACTTAACATACATTAGTATATGTATGTTAACCCCATAGTCCTAGTTTACCCATCCTCCCACCTTTCATTTTGTCTAACCATTAGTTTATTTCATAAGTCTGTGAGTGTCTTTTTCTGTGGAAATATGTTCATTGGTAGCTATCTTAGTATAACATGTATAAATGTTATCATAGGATATTTGTCGTACCCTTTTGAGTTACTTAACCTTATATGATTATTTCTAGGCTCAACTGTAGTCCTGAAAACGGCATTGTTCATTTTTTTCCCGAGGCTACTATTCTGTTTGGTACGTATACCACTTCTTCTTTGTCCATTCATCTGTTTATGAACCTTTTTTCTGCTTCCATGTCTTGGCTATTTCAATATTGCTGCAGTGCTCATTTGCCTGCCTGTGTCTTTCCGATTCAGGTGGTCTTAGGTTATAGGCCCAAAAGGTGACCTGCCGCATCATATGGTAGCTCAATTTTTACCTTTTCAAGCAGCTCCATTCAGTTTGCGTTAGTGCTGTTACCACTTTACATCCCACCAGCAGCTAGAAGGTACACAGTTCTCTAAAACCCCTTCAGCATTTATAGTTTATAGACATTTTGCTGATGGAAATGACTGGTGTGAGCTGAAACCTTGTTGAATTTGAATTTGCATGTGTCTAATAATTCCTTATACTGAGCTTTAGGCATGTCCTTTTTTTTCTTTTCCTTTTTTTTTTAAAGAGTGAGTACAACTTCCCTCCTCTTATTGACTTCTTGAAAAATTTCTCATGTGTTGAATTTTCTTGCCTATTCCCTACCCCAGGGCATTTTTCAGGGCAGGTGTCATTTAGACCCCTGCAGTCGTTGTGACTATTAAGCAACCATTAGCACTGGGTTTAAAGCTGCTGTTGTGGGAAACAGCCACAAGGCGGCAGCATTATTACGTTCTCAACTCTTGTTACTATGGCAACAGAGTCTTCCTGGAGGTAGTGTTCCGAGGTTGTAAATTAGAGTGGATTGTGCTGGGACAAGCCTCCAGATGTTTATGTCTCCTTACTTATGTTTGTTTTTTAAATTTAATTTCTATTTCTTATCGGAGTAAATTTGATTTTAGTGTTTTGATTGCCTGGCTGTACAGAATCTGCTCAATGATTCATACATATGTCTGTTCATCCTCGGGTCCTGTTACCATGTATGTGATTACAAAATGTATATTTTAAAGGTATTGGTGATTATATAATTCATACAGTTTATCTGTTATATGTTTTTATACACTTAACATACATTAGTATATGTATGTTAACCCCATAGTCCTAGTTAACCCATCCTCCCACCTTTCATTTTGGCTAACCATTAGTTTATTTGATAAGTCTGTGAGTGTCTTTTTCTGTGGAAATATGTTCATTGGTAGCAATCTTAGGATAACATGTATAAATGTTATCATAGGATATTTGTCGTACCCTTTTGAGTTACTTAACGTTATATGATTATTTCTAGGCTCAACTGTAGTCCTGAAAACGGCATTGTTCATTTTTTTCCCGAGGCTACTATTCTATTTGGTACGTATACCACTTCTTCTTTGTCCATTCATCTGTTTATGAACCTTTTTTCTGCTTCCATGTCTTGGCTATTTCAATATTGCTGCAGTGCTCATTTGCCTGCCTGTGTCTTTCCGATTCAGGTGGTCTTAGGTTATAGGCCCAAAAGGTGACCTGCCGCATCATATGGTACCTCAATTTTTATCTTTTCAAGCAGCTCCATTCAGTTTGTGTTAGTGCTGTTACCACTTTACATCCCACCAGCAGCTAGAAGGTACACAGTTCTCTAAAACCCCTTCAGCATTTATAGTTTGTAGACATTTTGCTGATGGAAACGATTGGTGTGAGCTGAAACCTTTTTCCATTTGAATTTGCATGTGTGTAATAATTCATTCTACTGAGCTTTAGGCATGTCCTTTTTTTTCTTTTCCTTTTTTTTTAAAGAGTGAGTACAACTTCCCTCCTCTTATTGATTTCTTGAAAAATTTCTCATGTGTTGAATATTCTTGCCTATTCCTTACCCCAGGGCGTTTTTCAGGGCAGGTGTCATTTAGAGCCCTGCAGTCCATGTGACTATTAAGCAACCATTAGCACTGGGTTTAAAGCTGCTGTTGTGAGAAAGAGCCACAAGGCGGCAGCATTATTACGTTCTCATCTCTTGTTACTAGGGCAACAGAATCTTCCTGGAGGTAGTGTTCCGAGGTTGTAAATTAGAGTGGAATGTGCTGGGACAAGCCCCCAGAAGTTTATGTCTCCTTACTTAGGTTTGTTTTTTAAATGTAATTTCTATTTCTTATCGGAGTAAATTTGATTAGAGTGTTTTGATTGTCTGGCTGTACAGAAACTGCTCAATGATTCCTACATATGTCTGTTCATCTTCGGATTCTGTTACCATGTATGTGATTACAGAATGTATATTTTAAAGGTATTGGTGATTATATAATTCATACAGTTTATCTGTTATATGTTTTTATACACTTAACATACATTAGTATATGTATGTTAACCCCATAGTCCTAATTTACCCGTCCTCCCACCTTTCATTTTGGCTAACAATTAGTTTATTTCATAAGTCTGTGAGTGTCTTTTTCTGTGGAAATATGTTCATTGGTAGCAATCTTAGGATAACATGTATAAATGATATCATAGGATAATTGTCATACCCTTTTGACTTACTTAACCTTATATGATTATTTCTAGGCTCTACTGTAGTCCTGAAAACGGCATTGTTCATTTTTTCCCCGAGGCTACTATTCCATTCTGTCCATATACCACTTCTTCTCTGTCCATTCATCTGTTTATGGACATTTTTTTTGCTTCCATGTCTTTGCTATTTCAATATTGCTGCAGTGCACATTTGACTGCCTGTGTCTTTCCGATTCTGGTAGTCTTAGGTTATAAGCCCATGAGGTGCCCTGCTGCATCATATGGTAGCTCAATTTTTACCTTTTCAAGCAGCTCCATTCAGTTTGCGTTAGTGCTGTTACCACTTTACATCCCACCAGCAGCTAGAAGGTACACAGTTCTCTAAAACCCCTTCAGCATTTATAGTTTATAGACATTTTGCTGATGGAAATGACTGGTGTGAGCTGAAACCTTCTTGAATTTGAATTTGCATGTGTCTAATAATTCCTTATACTGAGCTTTAGGCATGTCCTTTTTTTTCTTTTCCTTTTTTTTTAAAGAGTGAGTACAACTTCCCTCCTCTTATTGACTTCTTGAAAAATTTCTCATGTGTTGAATTTTCTTGCCTATTCCCTACCCCAGGGCATTTTTCAGGGCAGGTGTCATTTAGAGCCCTGCAGTCCTTGTGACTATTAAGCAACCATTAGCACTGGGTTTAAAGCTGCTGTTGTGGGAAACAGCCACAAGGCGGCAGCATTATTACGTTCTCATCTCTTGTTACTAGGGCAACAGAATCTTCCTGGAGGTAGTGTTCCGTGGTTGTAAATTAGAGTGGAATGTGCTGGGACGAGCCCCCAGAAGTTTATGTCTCCTTACTTATGTTTGTTTTTTAAATTTAATTCTATTTCTTTTTGGAGTAAATTTGATTAGAGTTTTTTGATTGTCTGGCTGTACAGAATCTGCTCAATGATTCCTACATATGTCTGTTCATCTTCGGATTCTGTTACCATGTATGTGAATACAGAATGTATATTTTAAAGGTATTGGTGATTATATAATTCATATAGT